>NW_018408717.1:23545-23622 GCF_002113885.1 Mizuhopecten yessoensis
AGAGAACAGGACGGCGTAGTACGTCAGTATTATCTGTATAGATATAACAATACTATGTACCCAGGTATAACATCATG
>NW_018408717.1:23955-24051 GCF_002113885.1 Mizuhopecten yessoensis
ACATGGTATACCACGGGAGAACGGGACGGCGTAGTACGTCAGTATTGTCTAATAGATATAACAATACCATGTACCCAGGTATAACATCATGGTATA
>NW_018408717.1:24348-116599 GCF_002113885.1 Mizuhopecten yessoensis
CTAAAGGTAAAAGGTTACCAATACTATTAACCCTGGTATAGCATCATTGTATACCACTGGAGCAACAGGACGGCGTAGTACGTCAGCATTGTCTGTATAGATAAAACAATACTACGTACCAAGGTATAGCATCATGGTATACCACCGGAGCAACAGGACGGCGTAGTACGTCAGTATTGTCTGTATATATATAACAATACTATGTACCCTGGTTTAGCATCATGGTATACCAACGGAGAACAGGACGGCGTAGTACGTCAGTATTGCTTGTATAGATATAACAATACTATGTACCCAGGTATAACATCATGGTATGCCACCGGAGAACAGGACGCCGTAGTACGTCAGTATTGTCTGTATAGATATAACTATACTATGTACCCAGGTATAACATCATGGTATGCCACCGGAGAACAGGACGCCGTAGTACGTCAGTATTGTCTGTATAGATATAACAATACTCTGTACTAGGTATAGCATCATGGTATACCACCGGAGAACAGGACGGCGTAGTACGTCAGTGTTGTCTGTAGAGATATAACAATACTATGTACCCTGGTATAGCATCATTGTATACTGTCGCTTGATCAACGGGGCGGTGTGGTAGGTTGCAGATTATGCCATGGGTCAACCAAGTTGTACTTTAAAGTTAAGCAATTCCTACATACTAGTATTGTTCCTTTTAAACGTTAATCGAGTTAAGCCAGTATCTTGCAATCCTTCTCACCAGGTATGTAAGTAAGGTTCTCAGCAGTGAGTAGGTTTGATCTGAGACACGTGCTTTGTTGGCGTTAAAGGGACGATAAACAATGTTACAATGCAGTTAAGAAACACAATTAGAATAAACAACGCTACAGTACAATTAGAAGTCACAATTACTATAAGCAATGTTACAACACAAGTATGAGTTATGCACATTGTGTTCCAATGTATTCTATCGGATATGATGTGTCGATGTTGTAAATAGCACATAAAGTGTGTTACATAGAACGTTTTAATGTTTTCACAGGACAATTTGAAAAACTAGAATGTTCACAAAACATTGGGTAAATAGAATTTTTATATATGTCATTGTGATATTAAAATGTTCGACAGGACATTGTATTACTAACATATTCCACATGACATTGTGTATGATTATGAAAAGTTCTTTTTACACAACCAATACAATTTCCTATGTGACGTTTCGATGACTAGTACGATATGTACACTGTCGCCTTCATCAGACAAATGACCAGTGAGGCGTATGCACACAAAGGTGTAAAATGTGTACGAGTTGTGTAGTTTTTGCATTGTTTACGCATTCTGCGACGTTTTCTTTAGGTGTTTTATCCTTAGGGTGAACTAGGATATTGCGAAACGTATTGTGGGGCTTCATGGCTGTTGCTATGCCATGACCGCGATATATCCTCTTGATGGTTTCTGATATACCCTTTACATACGGGATTACCACTTGACCTTTGGTTTTGTTCTTATCCTTGATTGACCTTTTCTTGTTCTTCCCCTTACTTTGACACTGTTTTTTTACCCGTTTTAGGGCCCTTTCCGCACATGTTCTCATTGCCCTAGCGATGTGATTCTGCTTTTGTGTTTTGTCCTGTTGTTCTGTGACTATTGTATCACATCTGTTGAGCAAAGTGCGTACGACGCCTTACTTCTGGTGCAAAGGATGGTGAGATTTGAATTTCAGGTATTGGCTGTATGGGTCTTTTTTTCTATAGACCAATACCTTCACGGTTCCGTCTTCTTTCTTTACCAGTAGTGTCTAGGAAGGGCATTGTGCCGTTGGTTTCTTCCTCACATGTAAATTTGATATTGTTAGTGGCATCTATGGTGTTGATTTGTGCCGTAGAATCCTTCTGTGAACCCTTCTTGGTTATTTTAAGTAGGTCGTCAACATATCGTTTCCGTAAGCTAGGCTTGGAGTCTATGGGGACAGTGGCTATTGCGTCTTGCTCCGGATGTTCCATGAACAAATTGACCACAATGGGAGGCACTGGACTACCCATAGCAGTACCCAAGCGTTGTTGATATATGTTATGACGGAAACTAAAATTGTTGTCAGCAAAAATTCCAGCAAATCCATGATGTCCTGAATCTAGAGGTTTGTGTAATTTCGCCAGGATCTGTCTAATTCTAAGCGTTTCCGAATGATTCTAAGTGCATCGTCAATGGATCTGTTGGTTAACAGAGGGACAACATCATGTGAAATGAATTCTTCGTCTTCCTTAATCATGATGGGTTTCGAGTTCTTTACATGGTGTTCCGATTTACCCACTAGCGGTCCAAGAATGTCTGCTAATGATCTGGAAACATGGATATCTTAAGGATAAAACACCTAAAGAAAACGTCGCAGAATGTATTCGGATGCAAAAGCTGCAACGCATCGTATATTGGAGAGACTGGAAGGCGATTTGGGTCCTCCTTGGTGAACACCAGAAAGATACAGAAACCCAAGAAGGTAGGAAATTCACCAGATCAGAAAGGAAGCAGTTGGAGTCCCAGTTAATAAATCGACAACCACAGACCATGCCTCACAGGAAAATCATGTGATTGACTGGGATAACTCCAAAGTTTTGGACAGAAAGAGCAATCTGTTCAAGCGGAAGATAAAAGAAGTCATCTGGATACAGCGCAGTAAGCCAGTTCTAAATCGAGACGAGGGGGCTCAAAGGCTTTCGCACATCTATGACAAAACGTAGCTGTTGTACATACGCTTACATCGACATCGATTTTGTAGAACAAATTTGTGTGCAAACGCTTCACTGGTCATTTGTCTGATGAAGGTACCAATGTACATATCGCACTAGTCATCGAAACGTCACATAGAAAAGTATATTGGTTGTGTAAAAAGAACTTTTCATAATAAAAGGACATTGTGTAACTAGAATTTACACAGGATATTGTGTTATTAGAATTTACACAGGATTGCGTAGCTAAAATGTACACAGGATATTGTGTAACTAAAATTTACACAGGATATGGTGTAACTAAAATGTACACAGGACATTGTCTAACTAGATTTTACACAGGACATTGTGTGACTAAAATTTACACATGATTTTGTGTAATTAGAATTTACACAGGACATTGTGTAACTAGAATTTACGCAGGAATCGAGTCTTTTCGGTACAGTTTGTAACTAGGATTCAATAGGACATTGTGTAGCTAGAATTTACACAGGTTTTTTGTGTAACTAGAATGTATACAGGACACAAACAAGTGGAAGAGGTAAGAAAGGGGAGACAACACAGAAAGAAAAGTTACTCCAATACCCAACAACACCATTCACAAGGTCAGTCGTACAGTAACAATAGACAGACTCAGTCTTATGAAAAGCGAACTTGTTCGCGTTGTGGACACAGTCATGGACCTGATAAGTGCCCAGCTATGGGGAGGCGCTGTAGGTTATGTACTAAGATGGATCACTTCGCGTGCTGCTGTCGGACGAAAAAGGGTGTTGCTGTAAAGGAAGTGACCGAGCAAGAGGAATTCTTTCTCGGAGCCATAACCTCAAGCTACAGTTACGAAAAAGCATGGGAGGTGACACTCAAAGTTGGTAACACACCAATAACATTCAAGGTAGACACCGGAGCAGACACTACTGTTATCTCACAAGCGACATACAACAAGCTTAATCAACGTCCAGCATTGCGTCTCATCGGTTCTATACTTCAGGGTCCAGGAGAAGAAGTCCTTCCATCCCTAGGTAGATTTGAATGACATACTAAGCACAAGGGGAGGCAATTCAAATTCCCAATATGTGTGATTGGTGGAGACAACTCTAGTAACTTACTAGGAAGGAGTGTCGCACACCAAATGGGACTTATAATGAGAGTTGAAGCTGTTACTGATGACCTGTTTGGACCAACAGGACTGCTGGCGTGCGAGCCAGTCAAGATACAGTTAAAGGAGCACGCATCTCCTTATTGTATTAGCGCCTCAAGGCGAGTACCATTTCCCTTACTCGAAAAGGTCGAAGACGAACTTAACCGAATGGTTCCGGTGGTGAAAAAGACGGGGAAGATCCGTATCTGTGTTGACCTAAAAAGGTTAAACGAGGCTGTAAAGCGAGAACATTTCATGCTACCAACCCTTGATGATATAGCTCCCAAGCTAGTGGGTGCTAAGGTGTTCTCCAAATTGGACACCAGTAGCGGATTTTATCAAATACCTCTGGAGGAAAGTAGTAGTAGGCTCACGACGTTCATCACTCTATTTGGACGCTTCGCTTTCCGTAGAGTGCCATTTGGAATAACATCTGCACCCGAAATCTTTCAGCGGAAAATGTTAGAGTTGTTGACCGGTCTAGAAGGAGTTGAGGCGATCATCGATGACACGTTGATCTATGGGAAGACTCAGGAGAAACATGACAAGCGTCTGACAAAGGTCCTAGATAGGATACGAGCATCAGGCCTTAAGCTAAACAAGGACAAGTGCGAGAAGGTCCAAACTTGAGTACTTTGGGCATGTCGTGAGTGGGGACGGCATCAGTACCAATCCTGGACGCGTCGGAGCGATAAGAGGATTGGACGCTCCGAAAGATGTAACTGAGCTGAGAAGAGTTATTGGTATGATCAACTACCTGGGAAGATTTATTCCCGACTTATCAACCATCATGCGTCCCATGACAGATCTACTCAAATCGGACATTGTGTGGCTATAGACGCCACGTCAACAAGATGCGTTCGAACAAATAAATGGAATGTTGACGAACACTCCAACGTTGATTTTCTATTCTGTGAACAAGCCAACGATCATCAGTGCGGATGAGAGCAGCTATGGCCTTGGTGGGACCATCTTCCAGGTGGATGGAGGAGAGATGAAAACTGTGGCGTACTGTTTTCGCACCTTGACGCCAGCAGAGACGAGATATGCTCAGATTGAGAAAGAGTGTTTGGCCTCGGTTTGGGCATGTGAAAAATTTGAAAGATACTTGGTAGGACTAGAGTCGTTTAAACTACTCACAGATTACAGGCCATTGATACCTCTTATCAACACCCAGGACCTCGACAGGACGCCCCTGAGGTGTCAGCGTCTGTCTACTGATGCGTTTGAGGAGATTTGCTCCAATAGCTGAACATGTACCTGGAAAGCTGTTAGTTGTCCCGGATACTCTATCAAGGAGTCCGCTTAAACTGAACGAGGCTCCAATTGATGAGGACATGGAAGTGTTTGTGGACTCCGTTAGGTCTTCCTCGCCTTTTTAAGACCGGAAATTGGCTCGGATTAGAGTAGCTTCGTTAGAAGATCCACATCTTCAGAAACCTCTCAGGCTCACAAGGACAGGATGGCCTGATCGTGAAAGCTCCCTAGAGGATATGGATGGTTACTTCGCATTACGGAACGAACTGTCAGTATCGAATGACTTACTGCTATACCGACAAAGGATAGTGATACCGAGTACACTACGCGCAGAACTCCTTGAGACACTTCATGAAAGACACCTAGGTATTACCAAGTGTCGCGAGCGTGCATCGACCTGTGTATGGTGGAACGATGTCCATCCTGTCAGGAACACACACCTACTCAGAGGAAGGAACCCTTAAAGGTTACTCCTCTACCGGCGCGACCGTTGCCAAAGATATCGGCAAATCTTTTTATGACTTTATAAACGAGAGTTACCTGGTAGTCATGGATTACTACTCAAGGTATCTAAAGATAGCTCACCTATCTAACATACCAAGTGGTCAAGTTATCGGAAAGCTGAAGAAAATCTTCGCACGGTTTGGAATTCCGGAAGAATTCGTGTCCGACAATGGGACACAATTTGCCTCGCACGAATTCAATAAATTCGCGGAGAAGTACAACTTCGTACACACCTTCACAAGTCCGCACTACCCTCATGCAAATGGGGAGGCGGAGAGCGGAGTAAAGATCACAAAACCTATACTCGCGCAAGACGACATTTTCCTTGCTCTAATGGCGTGTCGGGCAACACCGATTGCTTCAACAGGAGCTAGCCCGAGTCAGCTCATCATGGGTCGTCAAATAAGAACGACTGTACCGGTTACACCCAAGACACTCGACCCGAGGTGGCCAAGTAAGAGATTGGTACACCAGTGCGACCGTAGTTACAAGAAACGGTACAAATCTCAATATGATCGTCACAACGCAGTGTGTCCACTATACCCAAGCTGGAACCTGGAGATACAGTCAAACTCAAATTAGACAATCAGAAACTTTGGAGTTCGGAGGGAACAGTGGAGAAGGCTAAAATGAAGTCAGAACACCCCGTGGTGTTTACCACAGAAATCGTAGACATTTGCAATTAACGAGACACAGAACTCAGCCTGTTGGTAATTCGGAACTAACGCGATTCGTTAAAGATCCCGAGTTCACAGATATGCAAGTGACCAAAACTGTACCAGACAATGTGGTTCTGAAGAATGTCCCACCTGGGAACGAGACAGATAGTCTGCCACTTGAGAACTCTCAGAACAGTGAGTTTCGCCAAGACTCTGACCGTGTCCATTCAAATCCTGATCACAGTGATGATACAACTGTCACCACACGTTCAGGCCGGTGTGTTATCAGACCTAAACACCTGAGTGACTTTGTTTAGTGTAGTTTCAATTTCTTTATTACATTGAGTTCTAGGCAAAGTGTTTTCATGGACATGGCTCAATTTAGTTTGTTCTGATCCATATGGATCGAGTTAATACGTTTTTTGAAGTTAAACGTTAAAACATTGATTGTTTGTTTGAAGTTCACTCAAAAGGGGGAGATGTGTTAGAAACAGAATTCTATCATAAAATGACTAGTGTAAGTCTAGGTTCGTTTGATGATGTGTGAGTAATATGTATGTAGGGTTGGAAGCTGGAGGCCTATGGCCTGGGCAAAGCCTCAGTTAACCTGGTGTCCAGCTACCTGAGCAGCAGGAATCAGCAGGTAAAAAAGGGGGTCCCCAAGGGTTCTATTTTAGGACCCTTGCTTTTTAATGTATTTATAAATGATATGTTTTTATATGTGACATCCTGTAAATTATATAATTATGCAGACGACAACACTGTCAGTGAATCGAATACAGACCCAGATGCTTTAAAAACATAATATTGAAAATGACTGTCAACATTTAATAGACTGGTTTAAATCAAACCAGATGAAAGCAAACCCTGATAAATTTTGTCCTTTAGTCTGGCACTTTTGTCCCGTGAAGAGTGTCAGAAAGCTAGAAAAGATACAAGAAAGAGCTTTAAGGTTTATACATAATGATCACAACTCATCCTTCAGACACTTACTCAGTATTACCAACAGCGAAAGGCTTCATGTAAGGCCTCTGAAGGAAATGGGTTGTGAGGTTTTTCAAATATAAACAAAATTTCTCCTGAATATATTCATAATCTTGTAAATATTAAGATGTCTAATTATGACTTCAGGAAGGAAAATACTGCAGAGGTGCCCAGGGTCAACACTTTGAAGTATGACAAAAAATCGTTTGCTTTTGAGGCCGCCCGGGTGTGGAACAGCCTCCCAAATGACTTCCGAAAAGTTGAAAACTTCATCGTGTGCCCTGGTTACCTCTGCCCCCTGACATTTTAGATTGTGTGATTCTTCATAGTGTGCCCTTGTTACCTCTGCCACCTGACATTTTGGATTGCGTTATACTTCATAGTGTGCCCTGGTTGCCTCTGCCACCTGACATTTTAGATTGTGGGATACTTCATAGTGTGCCCTTGTTACCTCTGCCACCTGACATTTTAGATTGTGGGATACTTCATAGTGTGCCCTTGTTACCTCTGCCACCTGACATTTTGGATTGCGTTATACTTCATAGTGTGCCCTGGTTACCTCCGCCCCCTGACATTTTAGATTGTGTGATTCTTCATAGTGTGCCCTGGTTGCCTCTGCCACCTGACATTTTAGATTGTGGGATACTTCATAGTGTGCCCTTGTTACCTCTGCCACCTGACATTTTGGATTGCGTTATACTTCATAGTGTGCCCTGGTTGCCTCTGCCACCTGACATTTTGGATTGTGGGATACTTCATAGTGTGCCCTGGT
This sequence comes from Mizuhopecten yessoensis, assembly GCF_002113885.1. Classification (NCBI taxonomy): domain Eukaryota; kingdom Metazoa; phylum Mollusca; class Bivalvia; order Pectinida; family Pectinidae; genus Mizuhopecten; species Mizuhopecten yessoensis. The sequence continues at coordinate 32,353 of NW_018408717.1, forward strand.
TTCCTCTGCCACCTGACATTTTGGATTGCGTTATACTTCATAGTGTGCCCTGGTTTCCTCTGCCACCTGACATTTTGGATTGTGGGATACTTCATAGTGTGCCCTGGTTACCTCGGCCACCTGGCATTTTGGATTGTGTGATACTTCTTAGTGTGCCCTGGTTACCTCTGCCTCCTGACATTTTGGATTGTGTGATCCTTCATAGTGTGCCCTGGTTACCTCCGCCCCCTGACATTTTAGATTGTGTGATACTTCATAGTGTGCCCTGGTTGCCTCTGCCACCTGACATTTTGGATTGCGTTATACTTCATAGTGTGCCCTGGTTGCCTCTGCCACCTGACATTTTGGATTGTGTGATACTTTTATTGTCTTATTTCATTTCTTATATGTTTTAATTCTATTCTATATGTTTGCAGGATCTTATTTGTATTTTAATTCCATATATTCTAAAATACTTTTTTTTACAAAACTTGATAAACTTTGTTAATTGATTTCGGTATCATTTTTAATTCACTTCATTGCTATATTAGCATTGTATGTATATTCCATAGTGTTTTAATCCTAAGTCCTAAGTAATTCTTGTGTGATATACAAGTAGTCATTCACTATTAACTATGTCTTTTATTTACTTATTCTGAATACTACTTATCTGTGATCACATTTAATGCTTTTCATATATTAACACTATATTTATATATCTATACCGGGGGCCTTTGTAGGAAGGGGACTCCCAATCACTTAGAAACCTGGGATATGTATACTGTCTTTCTTTGTGATGATTATTACTGTTTTTTTATTATATATGTGACTATCTCCCTTTACTTGTAATATAATATGTTATTGTTATTTTACATATGTTTGTCGCAATAATAGCTCTCAGGAGCTAATGTTCCTTGCTTACATGAATGCGACGTTAAATAAAATTTCTTGTATCTTGTTTCTTGTATCTTGTATGTTTTAAGGGTATATATCATTATCTTAATGGAAAGTGTGCTATATCCTCTCATGATGTGAAGGCCAATGTCTTGATAATGCTCATCAGAGTGCTTTGCTATAACAATGTTATGATAATGCTCATTGGTGTGCTTCGCTATAACAATGGTATGATAATGCTCATTAGTGTCCCTTGCTATAACCACGTTATGATAATGCTCATTAGTTTGCCTTCCCATAACAATGTAATGATAATGTTCATTCGAGTGCCTTGCTAGAACAATGGTATAATAATGCTCATTAGTGTGCCTTGCTTTAACAATGTTATGATAATGCTCATTCGTTTGCCTTGCTATAACAATGTTAGGAAAATGCTTATTAGTGTTCCTTGCTATTGCAATTTTATGATAATATTCATAATTGTGCCTTGTTATAACAATGTTATGATAATGTTCATTCGAGTGCTTTGCTATAACAATGGTATAATAATGCTCAGTAGTGTGCCTTGCTATAACAATGTTATAATAATGCTCATTAGTGTGCTTTGCTATCCCAATGTTATGAAAATGCTCATTAGTTTGCCTTGCTATAACAATGTGATGATAATGCTCATAAGTGTGCCTTGCTATAACAATGTTACGGTAATGCTCATTAGTGTGCCATGCTATTCAAATGTTATAATAATGCTCATTAGTTTGCCTTGTTATTATAATGTGATGATAATGCTGATAAGTGTGCCTTGCTATAACAATGTTATGATAATACTCATTAGTTTGCCTTCTCATAACAATGTTATGATAATGTTCATTAGTGTGCCTTGCTATAACAAAGGTATGATAATGCTCATTAGCGTGCCTTGCTATAATGATGCTCATAAGTCTGCCTTGCTATAACAATGTTATGATAATACTCATTAGTTTGCCTTCTCATAACAATGTTATGATAATGTTCATTAGAGTGCCTTGCTATAACAATGTTATGATAATACTCATTAGTTTGCCTTCTCATAACAATGTTATGATAATGTTCATTCGAGTGCCTTGCTATAACACTGTTATAATAATGCTCATTAGTGTGCTTTGCTATCCCAATGTTATGAAAATGCTCATTAGTTTGCCTTGCTATAACAATGTGATGATAATGCTCATAAGTGTGCCTTGCTATAACAATGTTTGATAATGCTCATTAGTTTGCCTTCCCATAACAATGTAATGATAATGTTCATTCGAGTGCCTTGCTAGAACAATGGTATAATAATGCTCATTAGTGTGCCTTGCTATAAGCCTTGCTATAACAATGTTATGATAATACTCATTAGTTTGCCTTCTCATAACAATGTTATGATAATGTTCATTCGAGTGCTTTGCTATAACAATGGTATAATAATGCTCATTAGTGTGCCTTGCTTTAACAATGTTATGATAATGCTAATTAGTGTGCCGTGCTATTCCAATGTTATAATAATGCTCATTAGTGTGCCTTGCTATAATAAGGCTCATAAGTGTGCCTTGCTATAACAATGTTTGATAATGCTCATTAGTTTGCCTTCCCATAACAATGTTATGATAATGCTCATTGGTGTGCTTCGCTATAACAATGTTATGATAATGTTCATTAGAGTGCCTTGCTATAACAATGTTACGATAATGCTCATTAGTGTGCCTTGCTATAATAATGCTCATAAGTGTGCATTGCTATAACAATGTTATGATAATTCCCATTACTTTGCCTTCCCATAACAATATTATGATAATGCTCAGTATTGTGCCTTGCTATAACAATGTTACGGTAATGCTCATTAGTGTGCCATGCTATTCCAATGTTATAATAATGCTCATTAGTGTGCTTTGCTATTCCAATGTTATGATAATGCTCATTCGTTTGCCTTGCTATAACAATGTTAGGAAAATGCTTATTAGTGTTCCTTGCTATTGCAATTTTATGATAATATTCATACTTGTGCCTTGTTATAACAATGTTATGATAATGTTCATTCGAGTGCTTTGCTATAACAATGGTATAATAATGCTCAGTAGTGTGCCTTGCTATAACAATGTTATAATAATGCTCATTAGTGTGCCTTGCTATATCAATGTTATGATAATGCTCATTACTTTGCCTTAACATAACACTGTTATGATAATGCTCATTACTTTGCCTTAACATAACACTGTTATGATAATGCTCATTACTTTGCCTTCCCATAACAATGTTATGATAATGCTCGTTACTTTGCCTTCCCATAACAATGTTATGATAATGTTCATTAGAGTGCCTTGCTATAACAATGTTATGATAATGCTTATTGGTGTGCTTCGCTATAACAATGGTATGATAATGCTCATTAGTGTGCTTTGCTATTCCAATGTTATGATAATGCTCATTACTTTGCCTTAACATAACACTGTTATGATAATGCTCATTACTTTGCCTTAACATAACACTGTTATGATAATGCTCATTACTTTGCCTTCCCATAACAATATTATGATAATGCTCAGTATTGTGCCTTGCTATAACAATGTTATGATAATACTCATTAGTTTGCCTTCTCATAACAATGTTATGATAATGTTCATTAGAGTGCCTTGCTATAACAATGTTACGATAATGCTCATAAGTGGGCCTTGCTATAACAATGTTATGATAATACTCATTAGTTTGCCTTCTCATAACAATGTTATGATAATGTTCATTAGAGTGCCTTGCTATAACAATGTTACGATAATGCTCATAAGTGGGCCTTGCTATAACAATGTTATGATAATGTTCATTCGAGTGCCTTGCTATAACAATGGTATAATAATGCTCATTAGTGTGCCTTGCTATAACAATGTTACGATAATGCTCATTAGTGTGCCATGCTATTCCAATGTTATAATAATGCTCATTAGTTTGCCTTGCTATAACAATGTTATGATAATACTCATTAGTTTGCCTTCTCATAACAATGTTATGATAATGTTCATTCGAGTGCCTTGCTATAACAGTGTTATGATGATTATGTTCATAAGTTTGCGTGTGCCTTCTCATAACAATGTTATTATAATTATCATTAGTATCATGATATAACAATGTAATGATAATGTTCATTCGAGGGCCTTGCTATAACAATGTGATGATAATGCTGATAAGTGTGCCTTGCTATAATAATGCTCATTAGTTAGCCATTAGTGTGCCGTGCTATTCCAATGTTATATTAATGCTCATTAGTGTGCCTTGCTTTAACAATATTATGATAATGCTCACTAGTATGCCTTGCTATAACATTGTTATAATAATGCTCATAAGTGTGCCTTGCTATAATAATGCTCATAAGTGTGCCTTGCTATTGCAATTTTATGATAATATTCATAATTGTGCCTTGTTATAACACTGTTATGATAATGCTCACTAGTATGCCTTGCTATAACATTGTTATAATACTGCTCATTAGTGTGCTTCGCTATTCCAATGTTATATTAATGCTCATTAGTGTGCCGTGCTATTCCAATGTTATAATAATGCGCATTAGTTTGCCTTCTCATAACAATGTTATGAAAATGCTCATTAGTGTGCTTCGCTATTCCAATGTTATGATAATACTCATTATTTTGCCTTCTCATAACAATGATATGATAATGTTCATTAGAGTGGCTTGCTATAACAATGGTATAATAATGCTCATAAGTGTGCCTTGCTATTGCAATTTTATGATAATATTCATAATTGTGCCTTGTTATAACACTGTTATGATAATGTTCATTTGAGAGCCTTGCTATAACAAAGGTATGATAATGCTCATCAGTGTGCTTTGCTATCCCAATGTTATGAAAATGCTTATTATTGTGCCTTGCTATAATAATGCTCATAAGTGTGCCTTGCTATTGCAATTTTATGATAATATTCATAATTGTGCCTTGTTATAACACTGTTATGATAATGTTCATTTGAGAGCCTTGCTATAACAATGTGATGATAATGCTCATAGTGTGCCGTGCTATTCCAATGTTATGATAATGCCCATTGCACTAGTGCTAATGCTCATTAGTGTGCTTCGCTATTCCAATGTTATAATAATGCTCATAAGTGTGCCTTGCTATAACATTGTTATAATAATGCTCATAAGTGTGCCTTGCTATAACAATGTTATGATAATGCTCATTAGTTTGCCTTCCCATAACAATGTAATGATAATGTTCATTCGAGTGCCTTGCTATAACAATGTTATAATAATGCTCATTAGATAACAATGTTATGATAATGCTCATTAGCGTGCCTTGCTATAACAATGTTATTATAATGATCATTAGTATCATGATATAACATTGTTATGATTAGTTTGCCTTGCTATAACAATGTTATCATAATGATCATTGATGTGCCTTGCTTTAACAGTGTTATGATAATGCTCATTCGTGTGCCTTGCTACAATGTTATTATAATGATTATTAGTGCCTTGTTATTATAATGTGATGATAATGCTCATTAGTTTGCCTTGCTATAACAATGTTATGATAATGATCATTGATGTGCCTTGCTTTAACAGTGTTATGATAATGCTCATTCGTGTGCCTTGCTACAATGTTATTATAATGATTATTAGTGTCTTGATATAACAATGTTATGATAATGTTCATCAGTGTACCTTGCTATAATAATGTTATGATAATACTCATTCGTGTGCCTTGCTATAACAGTGTTATGATGATGATGTTCATAAGTGTGCCTTGCTCTAACAATTTTATGATAATATTCAATAGTGTGTCTTGCTATTCGAATGTTATAATAATGCTTATTAGTTAGTTTTGCTATTCCAATGGTATGATAATGCCCATTGCACTAGTGCGCCTTGCTATAACAATGTTATGATAATGCTCATAAGAGTCCTTTGCTATAACAATGTTATGATAATGCTTATGAGTGTGCCTTGCTATAACAACGTTATGATAATGCTCATTAATGTGCCTTGCTATAACAATGTTATGATAATATTTATAAGTGTGCCTTGCTATTCGAATGTTATGATAATGCTCATTAGTGTGCCTTACTATAACAATGTTATGATAATGCTCATTAGTTAGCCTTGCTATTTGAATGTTATGATAATGCTCATTAGTATGCCTTGCTATTCAAATTACATAATTCAGGCTCTCGCTTTAAGGACCTCATAAGTGTGCCTTGCTATAACAATGTTATGATAATGCTGATTAGTATGCCTTGCTATTACAATGTTATGATAATGCTCACTAGTATGCCTTGCTATTCAAATTACATCATTCAGGCTCTCGCTTTAAGGACGTGATATTACTTGCGTTTGACCTAGATTTACATGACGGCTTGGGTTCGAATTACAATTTTGTAACACCTGGTATGTTTTAAAAGTTGTGTTTTGCTTTAGAGACAATATATGTTATAATCATATTATATGGTATTTAGAAATAAGTATATTGATAAAAATGGCATTTCCCTTGTCTCATGTTTGCCAAACAAGAAAATTTCGTTTGCAGTATAGTGTGCGCTGCCTTCTTTTCGGCAATCCTGGTCATTTAGTCAAGAAGAACTGTTGGAGGCAGTCCCGACATTCTTATTGACGGAGTGGTAAATATAAATAAAACGTATTTGGACATGCTCATGAATAAAAGAAAACATAAAATGAACTGCTCGGTGCGAATTTATTTTTCATACAGACCTTTCTGGCGAACATTCTGACCATCTCCGCCTAATCAAAAAATATCAAAAAGATAATTCGGACTAATATTACGAGACTTTATGGGGAGATAATTTGCGTTTGGAAACTTAAAGTGAAAAATATAAAACAGAAAATTTTATTTTAATGTAGGAGTTGCACTCTCCCCCTGTACTGCCGTGTCCTGTGTTATGGTCCTACCTACCAAGTGACTTGCACCTTAGTGCTGCGCTGTTGCGTCCACCTGCGTTACTGGTCCCCATGGTGCTTTGGTCTCGTGTTCTGCCATGTTCCTGGTCCCGCTGGTGCTGTACTGTCGCATTTGCCCGAGTTGCTGTCCCTGCTCACGTACTACACCTCAATCAGTGACACTAATCTATGTTAAAGGAGGCGCGACCTGGAACATGTACTTGTATTAGTCATTTTTTACCCTCGTAATTTCAAAACATGCTAATGGTTGGCAAATCACACAAACTTATATCCCAATTAAGTATCATGAATCTGTCGTAAATAGATTTAGACGCAGCTAATAGTTTAGGAAAGGATTACAAAAACTAAGCACAAATACAATTATTATCATTTTAATGAAGTTACAATGCGTAAGTTACGCCAAGGATAAGATATGTTTATTACATCCTACGCACATCCCTACAGTAACGTTAACACTGTGTTATTGTAAGGTTCATGCGACATTACTGGAACTCCCTCATAGCATGATATGTGTTTAGATGACGTGTGGGTATTAAATCTTTTTTTAACTAAGCCAACGTTTTTGGTTTCCTGGTGGCAGATGGTAAGCTATTTTACAATATAGCCGAAAGCACCGGTTTCCAGAGGTCACCATACGAGATTTTGGGACACAGAGCATTTGATTCTGTCTCCGATCGCAGTGATCGTGACTACTGATACAGGGTGACAAGCTCTTGTAATACCTAGTTTGTCAGATATACCACAGAGCAGCGCATTACATAGTCCAACCGAGAGGTAACAAGTGAATGCACCAAAATTTAGCATGCATCTGCAGTTACCTGATCTGGTAGTAACAGGATTTGGCAATAGCGTTCACTTGTTTCTCCATGTTCAGTGAACTATCAAAGTATATCCCTAGGTTTTTAACAGCTGAGCAGTCTCAATACTTCTGGCACCGACCTTGAGCTGGACAGCCATTGTTTGTTGATCCCTCTAGGAAAAGATTATTAGTTTCGTCTTTTTTCCTGATAAAGCTTTAGCATGTTGGCGTTAATCAAGGTACTGATGTCTGTGGGACAAGCTTCCACGTTATATGATATGGTATCCCGATTGTCTTGTGGCTTGATAACATTACACAGCTCTCTACACTGACGCTTGAAACAATACGATGAAATCCCTGATATACTTACATGCTTAATTGATATGAGTCTTACCTATATATATGACCAGCATTTAGTTGAAATGTCTACCCCAGTACTGTATTTCTCCACTAAGCTTTGACTACAAATACCGAGGAATGTCCGGACACTCATTAACTGATGGGATTCAATAATTCCCTTACTGTTATAGAATTGTCAGTCATCGTAAATAGGAGAAACTGTAACACGATTTAACAAAATAAAAAGGGTATAGAAAACGAAACTCGCAAATCCTATGGTATATCTTACCTTTACAATCGTGATCGATATTGTTACTAAATGTATCGTTATTCTTATTGTAAAAGTTGTCGTTCATAATTATTCTAGTTTCTTGTTAGGACTCACTAAGATAATATGTATTTTGTGTTGTGTATACTATATACACAGACGGGTGATTAGGGTGACAAATATTCACTTAGAAACCAGACACACTGTGGTCAATAACGTGCAACTTTAATTATTCTCGTAAACATTTACATTCAAACTACAGCGGTGGTGTCACTGTTCGGCCGCACACCAATACAAGGAGCCAACAGTATCATCAGAGACAGGCTGTAACAGATGAAGTGATTAAGATGATTTGCTTCTCTGAGGTTTAAAAAACGTTCAAGTCTCGTGTAACGGTTTTGTAATATGAAGCAAACTATGATTAATTTTAAAAGCAAACACGCATCTGAAAAAAAGTGTCAAAAAAAGATGCCTGTTGTTTGTTACAAGTATTTAAAAACAAAATTACCAATTCGGCAGTTATTTTGAAAATGTTTATTTTTTGCTCTTCACGAAAGGCCAAAATTACACCTTTCTTACACTAAATTGATCACATTACAAGTCGTCATTGTAACATCAGATTTTATTGTAGCAAGTTCACTTTTTCTGTACAGCTTTGTAATGTATAATATGATGAAAATAATATGCAACGAAGTGGAAAATGAGACATCATTGGTACATCTTTATACATATTTAGTGTAACTGAAGCACTTTTGATTTTTTGAACCCAAAACAGGTAGAAAATGACACAAAAAGTAATATTCCTTTGACCAACATCGCTCACGTCCTGTTTTAAAGATTACGTCAAGAGGAATTCGTGGAGTATCACTACACCGTGTGATGACGCTGTTGTTGGTATTGCTAGACTTTTCTGTTTCATGTCTAAGCTTCAGTATCACTACACCTTGTGATGACGCTGAATTGTTGGTATTGCTAGACTTTTCTGTTTCATGTCTAAGCTTCATAGTATGGTTTACCTGTTCAACAGCCTAGAAGACAGAAGTTGATGACTTCCGTAATATATGTAGTAACAATGGGTGTTGTTTTTGGTGACTTTGAAAACACATTCATTACATACCAAATCTTATTATATATAATGTATAACGATCTCATTTACCAGACTCTATAGACGTAACTAGTTAGCATAAAAAACAAGGTAGGCTAGTTTTCCGGTAAATATTGATTTCTTAATACATTTTTTAAATGTTATTCCCAATAACCTGCCGCAACGCACTGTGATTAAACCAGAACACAATCCCAGTCAGACGTCAACAGAAAAGATGGCTGCTGGTGAACGTTGCATCTGTGACAAGAGTACACACATTTCTGTCAGTACACATGTGGTGTTTGGGTTCTTTTACAAAAACGACGAGTACCTAATGTCTTTGTTCAGTGGGTAATTTATTTCCCTGTAACAATATTAAAACACACATGAGACGATATACAGAAACGAACTCGCCTAACAATACATTCACATATGGACAATTCACTTTGAAACATACGAGATACTTTTAAAAAGCTATAAAGTGATAAAATAATTATTTAAAGAAGTAGCCTAGAAAACTATATATGTACATGTATATTAAATATGGTTCACATACTACTGGAAATAACATTTATTAACCTACACCGAAGTATAACATCAGTGTTAAATAAGGAAAGTGTTCACTTAGCCAATAACCACACCCATAAGTATATATGAGCAATTTACGACAACTTATAGCATTCCCAATAAATATAAATTATGGAGCATTAATATTAATCGGCATACATATTAAGTTTAGCAATAGCTTAGTTGACCAATAGCTTAGTTGACCAATAGCTCAGTTGACCAATAGCTTAGTTGACCAATAGCTTACCCTGTATGTGGTACCGGGGATCCACTAGTACAGTCATAGTGAAAGGTGTCAAGTTCTGTAGGTATCTCTCTATGTTCTGCGAGGTATATATCTATATGGCGATGTTCAAACCTGCCATTTGCTAGTCCTGGAAATGGTAGAAGGGAAACAACTCTCATTCAGTTCTGATCTTTCTTTCATCAAGGCTTGATGAGCGAAATTTCTTTAAAACATATCTTTAATGAATTAACAAGGTATGGTGGCATGTTTCTGCCATCGACTGACGAGTTACTTATGTCGACATAACTTTTAAAAGATGTCGACGTTATCTATGAATATGTCCACTATTGATCGTTTTTTCTTTGCGAATAGGATCATAGCTTCGATGAGAAATCATTGACATTTTCAAAAATACTAAAATACTTGAAGATCGGTCAACCTTTTTCCTTTATTAAACATGTTTTTTTTATCACATCTGTATCCACATCAACATCATATCCAGGATGGCAAACGTGGGAGCGTGGCCTAAAAGTGGGAGCGTGGCATAAAAGTGGGAGCGTGGCCTAAAAGTCGAAAGCACGTCACTTGATGCTATTTTCATTTTCGGACGTCTCTCCTTAAAGGTATGTCATCCAGTTCTGCGGTCATCAATCCAACATGATGAATGCAATTAATCAGTTTGGAAATATGTGATATCAAAGTTTTACTTTCTACACAACCAATGTACGTATCAAACGTGTCGCAACGTTTCAACTGGCCCTTGCTCATAGCTTGACAAGAGGACCAGTCGGTCTTGAAATGTTGTGACACGTAATATACGTACATTGTTTGTGTAGAAAGTAAAAGTTTGATATCAACAAGACAACATGTTTAAGGGGCATGTCAGACTTACAGTGTATAACCTGTGTAACTGAGGGACGTCCGGTTATCTCAGTGGAGCGCTATGAGTCTGTAATATAATCCCAAATGACACACAAGCTGAGCTTCGGATGTTTCTTTACCTTCTAGTTTACAAGTAACCCGTCTATAGCCGAACTTTAATATGGACTTTGCATTATTAATGCTTCATGTTAATGCTTCCGCAGAAAAAAAAGATAATAGTCCCTGCTAAAAAAAGATGACAAGCATGTTCTGCTGTGGAAGCGATAGATATGTATCATTTTGTGAACAGATTAACATCTAAGCGTGATACATTTAACGACAAGTTACTCGTGCTTTATTTGTTCATTCGCGTGGATGAATATTTCACTGATTGGAATTCGGCGCCAAATGTCGCGTTTGGACGCAAGACAGATCAGTCAGATCGAAAATCTGACAAACTGTGTCTGAGAAGGCCATCCCATCGATTTTATCTAGATACAACGACAAAACCACGTAATATTTCTGGATGCAACTTTACTTTACAACAGGATCATCGCCACAGCGAAGAAACATTGAAGAGTCATACAAATCTACTTTACCACAGGCTCATCGCCACAGCGAAGAAACATTGAAGAGTCATACTTTGGAAAAATTATAGTAAGCAAGAAAAATATCTTAAGGAACTTTTGTGCTTCATATAGGTCTTTGAATTCACCCATTGTATGGGTGATATAATGATTGTGTAAATCCATCTGCTGTAAGATATACTTATACATGTTCTCTTACGTCTCAATCTGAGCCGGCAACATACATTCTTGTTTGGTAAATAAACACTATTAGAAAAAGAGACAAGTCTATTTATATAGACAGTAGCAATACAAACATAGCAAAACATCAGCATAAAACCTCGTTTATAAATTTCACATTCTATTGACCACAGTAAGTACATTGGCTTTAACTCGCCTTTCGATCCGTACAGTCAGCACCTACATACCATACCTGTATAATGCGAGGAATTTATCATATATTTATACTAGAGTAAATAGTGTTAATACAACACGTCCTGACATACTTATTGATTGTATCGCAAAATGTTCAAAGTAAATCATCCTACTTCAATTATCAGAAATACACAACGGACAAAAGCGTACTGGACTGTTTTAATACAGTCGTCCGAATATCAAAACCGAACGTATCCTATGCCTATAATGTCAGCCTTTGTCCTGGAGTATTGACGATGTGTTTCAACTAAGATCAATTCTACCAAAAGGTCGAAATAATCCTTTCCACAAAGAAAAGAGGTAATGGAAATATGTGAACAACATATTTAAAGAGACCGGTTTAGAAGTTGACCTTGACCCGGTATATATCCCAGTAAGACATCACGTAATGTTACATCTACCTGACTTTATGTTGTTAGTAATCGGTTCACCTGTACTGCTGTGTATTTACCTGTGCAATAATCACTTTATACATACAATAATCACTCTGTATATACAATAATCACTATACATGTATTTATACAATAAGCACTATATATATACAATAATCACTATAACAATAATCACTATATATATACAATAAATCACTATATATATACAATAATCACTATATATATACAATAAGCACTATATATATAACTGGTAACGAGCATGTCCTCTACATATAACGTTGGTCTCATTCTATGTTACTATATATATGGGCATTTACAATTAACGTCCAAGCAATACAAACTTCGATATTAATCTTGGATCTTGGAACACACTACAGAGGTAAATACAAATGTCAGAAAAGATTATGTTCCTAAACACCATATTAATTAATTAATATTGTGTCTATTGTTAGGGGTAAAGTTGTACTTCATTTCTGATGCGTTCTCTGAGTTTTCTGTGATTTTTAGTCATGACACCGTACCCCTAATTTATAGATTATTGTTCTGGTTGTTGTATTGCTCCTCGGCAATGAGTTTCAGCTATTGTCCACATACGTGTATGATAACGCTGTGGAGTTGTTTGTTTTTGGATTTTACTTCAACCGCACCTGCATGCTTTTGGAACTGTTACAATGTTTTTGTTTTGTTAAGATATATTGCTGTTAATAAATAAGTTCACTTGTAACCTTTACAATGTCAATGACAATTGTTTTATTCTCATAGAAAATACAGTGAATGGAATACATATAAACAAATTGGTGACAATAATACATTGTGGAACAGGATGGACATTAGTATTGTAAATCAATTATCTCATTAATATCGGTAAGGAATTTAGCCAATGATATTAATTCATGTTGTGTTACATAATTGAATAATGCATGAAATTTAAATATGTTTGGTCTTTTATACACTTTCTAGTATGTCTGGACATATGTATACTTTCTAGTATGTCTGGACATATGTACACTTTCTAGAAAACTAAGATCGTCCTTTTTGATTTGATATCATTTCTTATTTCAAGTGTTTCGTTAATTACTGATAAGCTATGTATTTAGTATGTAATTCCTTACACTTTTTGTAATCACTTTTTATGTTTACATTTTATCTCACACTTTAATTGATGTATTGTTGCGCAAAACATCGTTTTTGTAGCCACTGTGTTATTTTAACCTTGTTTGTTGAAGCCATGGTATAGTTTGTACTTGTATGTTGACGCCATGGTATAGTTTGTACTTGTATGTTGACGCCATGGTATAGTTTGTACTTGTATGTTGACGCCATGGTATAGTTTGTACTTGTATGTTGACGCCATGGTATAGTTTGTACTTGTANTGCTGAGGTATAGTTTGTACTTGTATGTTGACGCCATGGTATAGTTTGTACTTGTATGTTGACGCCATGGTATAGTTTGTACTTGTTATTGACGCCATGGTATAGTTTGTACTTGTATGTTGACGCCATGGTACAGTTTGTACTTGTATGTTGGCGCCATGGTATAGTTTGTACTTGGATGTTGACGCCATGGTATAGTTTGCCCTTGTTATTGACGCCATGGTATAGGTTGTACTTGTATGTTGACGCCATGGTATAGTTTGCACTGGTTATTGACGCCATGGTATAGTTTGGACTTGTATGTTGACGCCATGGTACAGTTTGTACTTGTATGTTGATGCCATGGTATAGTTTGCAGTTGTTATTGACGCCATGGTATAGTTTGTACTTCTATGTTGACGCCATGGTATAGTTTGGACTTGTATGTTGACGCCATGGTACAGTTTGTACTTGTATGTTGGCGCCATGGTATAGTTTGTACTTGTATGTTGACGCCATGGTATAGTTTGTACTTGTATGTCGACGCCATGGTATAGTTTGTACTTTTATGTTGACGCCATAATATAGTTTGTACTTGTATGTTGACGCCATGGTATAGTTTGTGTAGTGACTCTGTTACGAGTTCCGGAATTCCGGCTCCGCGCCGGTTCGCAGCAGGCTTTTATTTTAGTTACCTAAAGTTGAAGAAGCCAAAATTAAGCTTCAATATGCGCAAGAGGAAGCTAGTCTCATGCGACGAGAAGCAGAACTGAAAGCTCAAAAGTCAACACTGAAAATTAAGCAAGAACTAGATATTGCTGAGTCAAGTTTGAACGCAGTAAAACAAGTGCTCGAATTTACGTCTACAAAAGACAAATGCAGTGAACGGTCACATCCCTCTTATGTTAGCAAGCGGACTACAGATTTTGTTCAGGATCAGAGAGCTCGTATGCAACCTGCTAATTATCACCGAGATGCGCCCATAGTTGCACCGATACATAAGTATGATGACATACCAGTTACCAAAGCACCACGTGCTCCACCGCCGCCTGTGGTCACTCAACTGAATCCCAACGCTCGTCAATTTGTCCCAGATTCAACACAAACCAAGCTGGATAACACTGCGGTTGCTAAGTTTCTTGCGAAAAAAGACTTGCTCACTTCGCGTTTAACTGTGTTTGACGACCAGCCCGCTCATTACGCTTATTGGAAAGCAAGTTTTAGGAATATATTGAGTGAGATCGACGCAACCCCGTTAGAGCAGTTAGACTTACTTGTGAAAAGTCTAGGGCCAAACTCAAAACAACAAGCCATTAACATTCGTTGTGCAAATACACAAGATTTAGATAAAGCAGTCAGACTTCTACGGCAAAGATTGGACAACCGCTTTGGAAGCCCGGAGTCTTTGGAGGCTGCACTTAGACACAGGATTGAAACTTTTCCCAAACTGAATAATGCAAACCGAGAACAGTTGTATGAAATAGCAGATCTCGTAGCTGAGATTGAGTCCACCAAAGCTGAACCTAGACTCAGTGCTTTGTTCGCTTACTACGATTCTTCAGCTGGGGTCAATCCTGTCGTCAAGAAATTGCCGTTTGGTATTCAGGAGAAGTGGATTAATGCGGCCAACAAATACAAACAGCGGCATTCTGTGGCTTTCCCGCCATTCTCATTCTTTTCATCGTTTCTGCGTGACATAGCCAGGGTGCGCAATGATCCAAGTTTCGTGTTTGATGAACCGCGACCTCCGGGTCACCTTTCCGGTAAAGGACTTACTCGGCAGATGAATTCAAAAGATAAACTACGTATGGACATAAGCAGTAAAAAGACTGAGGCTGCTCTAAAAAATGGCTCTCCATCTGATGGAACGAAAGATGGGCTTGAATCACGAGATAACGCTAAGCTTGTTTGTCCCATACATGGTACAGGTCACACTCTGAATAAATGTCGTGCATTTCGTGCAAAACCTTTGTCAGAAAGAAGGGACTTCATAAAACTGAAAGGTTATTGTTTCAGATGCTGTGGATCCGTGAAACATCTTCGTAAGAAGTGCAAAGAGACCGTAAAATGTGACGTTTGTCAGTCGTCTGACCATCCTTCCGCCCTCCACCCAGATTCAAACTTTGTCCCTGAGCAGAAGCACGAGGGGGAGGAGAAGACTGAAATTAACAATGCTTGTACCGAAATTTGCAATTCACCTTTAAACACTAGTTAATCCTGCGCCAAAATAGTGCTCGCGAAGGTGTATCCTCGAGACCAACGCCATCGTGCCCGACAGATTTATTGCATGATAGACGATCAGAGCAATAAATCCCTTGCTGTTTCAGACTTCTTCAGCGCCTTTGGGGACAACAGTAAGGACGTTGAGTATATTTTGTCGTCCTGTGCGGGTAAGTTTGTGACTGCCGGACGTAGAGCGACAGGGTACGTAGTAGAGTCATTGGATAGAACTCGTGCGTTGAATCTACCCGAAATTATTGAGTGCAATGACATTCCGAACAATCGTAGTGAGATACCTTCGCCTGTAGTTGCGTCTACTTACCCCCACTTACAGGATGTTGCTTCACACATACCTGAAGTTGACCAGCAAGCTAATATTGAACTTTTGATCGGCAGAGACCTAATAGAAGCCCATCATGTTTTGGACCATCGAATTGGTACAAATGGTCTACCATACGCTCAACGCTTGCCTCTTGGATGGGTCATCATTGGCGAGGTGTGCCTTGGAAAGGTGCATACGGCTGAGGTAGTCAATGTAAATAAAACCAATGTGCTCAACAGTGGACGTCCTACACTTTTTGAACTCTGCGACAGTGACATTACTGTAAAGTGCGATTCAGTTTTTAAGAAAACCAGCGGAGATGAAAAGCCAGGTTTGTCGATTGAAGATCAGGTCTTCTTCAATATCATGGATGTTGGCTTTGCGAAAACGGATACTGGTCAATGGACAGCCCCTTTGCCATTTCGTGAGAAAAGTCCAGTACTGCCAAACAACAAGCCGTTTGCTCTCAGTCGAGCAAAGTCCTTTGATGCCAGCCTTCAGCTGAACCCTGTTAAACGTAACCACGCTGTGGAATTTATGGAGAATCTTTTCAAAAACGGACATGCTGAACTTGCCCCAGAAATACCAACCTCAAACGAAAGATGGTATTTGCCACTATTCGGTGTTTATCACCCTATGAAGCCAGACAAAATCCGGATGGTATTTGACTCATCTGCCAAATATCAAGATGTGTCACTCAATGACGTCTTGCTCAAGGGTCCTGATCTTTGCAGTAGCTTACTTGGGATTCTTCTGCGATTTCGTAGAGAGGCAGTCGCAGTGACGATGGACGTAGAACAGATGTTCTACAATTTCAAGGTTCCAGAGAACCAAATGGACTTCTTACGGTTCTTGTGGCATATGGACAATAACCCAGAGCAGCCTTTAGTCGATTATCGGATGACCGTACACGTCTTCGGTAATCGCCCGTCTCCGGCCGTAGCGACATACGGCATGCGCAGGTCTGTGGAAGGTGCCGATCCAGCAGTAAAGGATCTGGTAAACAACAACTTTTACGTTGACGATGGACTTCTCTCCTGTGCTGATGAGGAGGAAGCCATACAAGTGGTTCATAAGGCAAAGCAAGCACTACATGACGGTGGCAACCTACGGCTGCACAAGTTCACTTCAAATAGCAGGAAGGTTCTGGATTCCTTTGATCCGAATGATCTTGCCAAAGACTTAAAGGATCTGGATCTCGGAGTAGAATCTCTTCCGATACAGAGAAGTTTGGGTTTACTTTGGGACACCGAGAAAGACGATTTTACGTTCAAAGTGTCAAAGTGCCAAACCGTATACAAAGAGGGGTGTTCTATCTACAATTAATAGCCTTTATGACCCTCTTGGACTTGCTGCACCTGTTGTTCTGAGAGGTAAATTATTCATGAGAGACATGATATCATCTACCAAGAAACAAGGTTGGGACGATCCGCTAATAGAGTCTCTTCGACATGAATGGGAATCGTGGGTGAAGTCTTTAACCCATTTGGAGGACTTTCGTGTTCCACGAAAATACAGCCAAGTTTCAATTTCCAATGCTACAGGTCGTGAAGTGCACATATTCTCAGATGCATCCAAAGATGCTATCGGATCTGTCGCCTACCTCAAATTGTACAGTGAGGACTCTGTGGACGTTAGTTTTCTCCTTGCCAAAAGCAAGGTAGCACCAGTAAGTGGACACACTACGTCGTCTCGAACTTTGTGGCGCGGTTTTGTCTGTAGAACTTGCTGACATCATACAGGAGCAGCTCGGATTAGACTCGGACTCTTTTCATTACTACACCGATAGCCAAGTCGTGCTTGGATACATCACAAATGAGACCCGCAGGTTGTATGTATACGTTGGGAATAGAGTCAGTCGCATTCGCAGGACGAGCCGTCCCAGTCAATGGAACTATGCTACTTCTGATCAAAATCCTGCCGACATTGCCACTCGTTCTATTGACGCTGCAAACCTATACAAAAATAGGTGGATTAAAGGCCCAGAGTTCCTTATGTCAGAGTCGCGGGAATTTGTTCCGTACCCTATGATCGACCCAGATTTGGACAAAGATGTTTTGCCTGAGTTACAAACTTGCAAGACCGAGGTGACTGGAAACAGCAAATCAGCACTTGTTGCCAAGTTCAACAAGTTTTCTGACTGGGGAAGTCTTGTTCGTGCCATAGCATACTTAAAGAACTTTGCTAGGCGTTGTCACTTGCCTGAGGATTCTGGATCGCTAGGCAGCCGTTCAGATCCAAGTTTTCTGGAGGAGACAAAACAGTACATTATAAAAACTGTTAAGCAGGACGTTTACAGTGCCGAGATAAATGCCATTCAGGAAGGAAAACACCCACCTGCAGATAGCAGTCTGCTACCTTTGGCACCTATCTTAAACTCTGATGGACTATTGTGTGTGGGAGGTAGACTTGCTAGACTTAAGAACTGCAACGTTGTTGATGAATTACATCGTCATCCTATCATCTTGCCCAAACATCATCATATATCTGTCCTCTTGGTTCGTTTCTACCATCAGAAAGTTTGGCATCAAGGACGACATTTCACGGAAGGTTCGGTACGTTCAGCAGGGTTTTGGATAGTTGGGTCCAAACGTCTCATTTCTTCTGAAATTGCAAAGTGTATCGTGTGTCGTAAGTTGAGAGGTCACTTAGGGTGGCAACACATGGCGGACTTACCTGTAGACAGACTCAAACCAGCACCTCCATTTTCGTATGTTGGGGTCGACGCATTCGGACCTTGGCCGATTGTGTACCGTCGTACTAGGGGAGGTGCCGCGAATCAGAAACGTTGGGCCCTGTTATTTTCTTGCTTAGTAACTAGGGCAATTCATATTGAAGTGATTGAGGAGTTATCTAGTTCGTCCTTTATCAACGCTCTCAGGAGGTTTGTGGCTATCCGTGGCACTAACTTCGTCGGAGCTATAGAAGATCTTTCCATTGATGCTAAGTTCATAGAGAAGCCTCCTGTGGTTCAGTTTCTCTCAAGGTCTAATGCCAAGTGGATATTCAACCCTCCCCATGCCTCACACATGGGAGGAGCATGGGGGCGTCTCATCGGTGTGTCGCGCCGGATACTCGATTCGATGCTTCTTCAAAACAAACACAAAGATCTAACACACGAAATCCTTGTGACTTTTATGGCTGAGGTGTGCGCCATAGTAAACAATAGGCCTTTACTTCCTGTGTCAAGTGATCCTGAATCACCTTGCGTCTTAACACCCTCATCTCTGCTCACCATGAAAACCGCGGCCGACATAGGACCTTTTCCTCTTTTTGGTCAGAAGGATATGTTGAAATCGCACTGGAAGCATGCACAAGTTCTTGCAGAGGAATTCTGGTGTAGGTGGAGAACGGAGTATTTGCAAACTCTCCAGACTCGTAAAAAGTGGACTAAGGACTGTCGCGATGTTAAGTCTGGTGATGTGGTTCTCATGAAGGATCAGAACTGTAGTCGTAACGAGTGGCCGATGGGCATTGTTGAGAGAACTTTTCCTAGTGAAGACGGGAGAGTCAGGAAAGTTGAACTGACTGTGGTAAAAGACGATAAGCGTGTTTCGTATGTTAGGCCTGTGTCACAACTCGTCACAATCTTAGAAGTGAACTAAACTTAATTGTGCTAGTTGTCGTATTTTGACTTTTCTTAAATTCCTTGAGTGTTCTAAATATTGTAAGTGATTTCAGGTAGAAATCAGAGGGGGAGTGTAGTGACTCTGTTACGAGTTCCGGAATTCCGGCTCCGCGCCGGTTCGCAGCAGGCTTTTATTTTAGTTACCTTGTTATGATTTCCGTGGTAGTCCATGCACAAATTTGCTCAGGCAATTTTAGGGATTCCAGCCCCCCACAGGAGTAAGTTTTTGATAGA
The DNA here is from genome assembly GCF_002113885.1 of Mizuhopecten yessoensis. Classification (NCBI taxonomy): domain Eukaryota; kingdom Metazoa; phylum Mollusca; class Bivalvia; order Pectinida; family Pectinidae; genus Mizuhopecten; species Mizuhopecten yessoensis. The sequence continues at coordinate 52,458 of NW_018408717.1, forward strand.
TTTTGTGTAAATCATGTAAATGAGTTATCGTTAATTGATTACTTTCATGTCAGCGTCGTAGTATTTTTAATAGTGATAGAATTCTCGTTTTTCTGTGCGCGTTGTTGACTTACTTTCGTTTTAACAAAGCGTAACATGGTAAAAGTATAAACTGTGTGTATAGTGTATTAAGCTGATAGTTTCTGTTCGGATTACATATAATCTAAATATATAAGTGATACAGTCGATTAAGATCGTGCATATGCGGACATTTTGTGAACATTTGGTTAACATTTATGTCATTTAATCATTCTGTCATTTAATTACGGTGAAAGCTGTGAACATTGTGTTTAGTGTGTCATTGTTTTTGTTTTGTAGTTTCCACCCTCTCCGGGGGGTTTGAATGGAATAAAGAGTGCTGAAATATCGACAGTCTCTTGACTTCACAGTTTGTACTTGTATGTTGACGCCATGGTATAGTTTGTATTTGTATGTTGACGCCATGGTACAGTTTGTACTTGTATGTGGTGGTACATTTTGTTCTTGATTTGCTGACGCTGTGTCATATTTTTGTCTTGATTCTTTAGCTTAAATGCATTTTGTATCCATTTTAACATCAGTACATAAACTAAGTTAATCATTATGAATGACATTAATTAACATAACGACACGTATGTATTGACGCTGCAGATGTTGCAATTAAATATACCACAATTTCCCTTCATTTGTTTCAAACATTAACATTACATTTAACATTAATCATGCTCCTCGCCACCAGGGGTTAAGGTCATCACACCACCTAAAATCATGTGGAGACGGGTACCTAGGGAGACACCACCTAATAGAAAAAGTCAGTAGGATAGAAACACATAAAGGCCCCACGTGATGCATTGAGCAGAGCAATTTTAGTTTCTTCAATACCCCCTGAGCAGGCAAACAGAAAACATAATATTTAAAAATAAAAGCAGATTGGTCCAAAGTAGTCGGCGTTTACGAAAACAAGTAGTGGGACAGACTGGACCTTTTTTCTTTTTTAGAATCTGCAAAGTCAAAACTCTATGGTACACTAGGATACACGCATATAACAAGGACAATGGTGTTTTCTATAATTGCGCCCTTTTGATCAATAAGATAATCAACATGGATAATTCTAAGTGAACGGTCACCTTTACAATGTGTGACCTTATATTTCGGTGGCTTACGTGACTAATGGCGTGGTGATTGTATCCTGTGTTAGTTACCTTACTTCCCTGGACTAGAAGGGAGAAACCAGCACGGGTACCACATGCGGTGCAGGAAACCATTCCAGTCCTCCTTGTTTGCGTTTATTTTGAAGTGGGGAGTCATGCGTTCGTGTTAATATTTCCTCAGTTCCTGTTGATGTCTATTTATTGACTTGCAATACCGAGTTTGTTGTTTATCTGTTTCTTTTCTACATAAATACTGATATTATGAACATTATGTTTTTGTTTCTGTTTTTTCTTTTCGTTTTATTTTTTTCAATATCGTTTGTTGATCTTGCAGACTTTGAGCATTGGTTAAACCTTCGACAGGGTAAATGTTTCAATATCTCTCGCATTGAACAGAATTAGTATGATAATGGATATATATCAATTATATTGATATAAAAGGAGAACAGAAATCGACTTCAAACGATCAGATCCACGAGCAGTTTGTACTCGCCCGCCTCGACCGTTTGATAATCGACAGCAATGCTATACATATCCATTAGCTTTTTGTCTGATGGACAAAAGTTAAAATGAAATCCTATGATAGGCGATTTAAATTCGACCGGTAATATCGTGATCGGTAACAACGTTTACACTTATCAGTGGGACTTTGTGTTGTGTTTAATTGAGGAGTATATACCCCTACCGTGGTACGCTAATTAGTATCTCGGGAATCGACCTGGCTATCTACACGTCTCAGTCAGCAGGTGTTGTCAACTTAACATCACTTGGTGACACCGACGGGTTGGTATCCCGTCATAGACAGACGTTTGTAACTTTACTGACCGCCTTTATATCGCCATTTTTAAAGAATATATAAAACAATCGTTTTCGGTTTTTGAAATACAGAATAGCTATAAGCTTTATTGTAGGAACAAGTCGGCTGTATAGTTTTTGGTATGTCTACTCGCGAGTCTATCAGGGTGTGTCTCCACTGAGGCGAGGCCTAGTACCTATACATAGTGTCATACTAACAGACCTGTCTGGTGCGATTTTACAGGTTAGATGTGATTTGGCCAGGTGTACAAGGAACACATGGAGACCATGGGGTACGTTTGATTTATATCCGAATGTGTTGCATGTATTAATGACTTTTTCTAGATATCACTTCTATTATATACTAACATATCAAATTTGCGCTATCATCTTGTTTACTCGATAATATTTTTGTCAATAGACTCCATTTGTTTGTGCTGGAATGAAATCGTACATTAATGTATACTGTGTTTTATTATGTGCTTATTGTACGATACTAGCCAGTGTGGGGTTTAAAAACATTTAAGTATGCGAAACATCCTCCGTAAGTACTTGTGTCGATATAGAGGTGAGTGATAAAATAATATTCCTATTGACGGTTGTCTGGGTCCGCATGGGATAACAGAAAAAAACACAGTAGAGTTGCCAAAAAGACAGGTGAATGGACATAAAATATGTAGTTAATATAACAATGTATCTTCTTAAACATGTATTTAATTACAATATGTCATTTTGACATTCGATAATACTATAATAAAGCAGCAGTATGCTAACTATACTGTACATATGAGGACTAATTGTTACATCTCTATTTCATACGTAGAGAAATTAATTATGACAACGAGTATAAACTATGACAATAGGTATACAAAAGTACCAACATAAATACATATCTATAAGAGATATCACATCTGTTTAGATATCAAAATTCCACCTTCAACCAGATACGGTTGTATAATTAACGATATTGGTGGAGGAGGCGGTACCTACTATTGTAGGTATAATGTTGGGATAGTAAATACTGTGTTGGTGATTATATGGATGGATACAAACATGTACATAAAATCTCTATTTCATTAACAATGACATCCAGCATTTCCTTTTCGTTCGTGTTGGTGTCTTAATGTATCGACTATTGAGTTATATCGTCATACATCAATCAATGTATTAATCCATTCTGTCCATAGATCGTTCAAAATCAACTACTTCAACCAAAGCCAGTTTCACATACAAATGATAAATGGATATGATATTAAATACCATAGTCTCTTTCAGTCATCAGGAGATCATTATTAATATCACCCTCTCTATAATGTATTCATTTACAAAAGACAAAAGGTGTTGGGCCAATTTCTTACAAATTGCTATAGACCCTTCTTCTTTAAAAGTTATACTTTATATATATGTGTGTGTGTGATTTCTTTATCATATCATATTTTTCCGAATCATTATGGTAACATTATTGTGATAATGTATGTAAGTCTCTCTAAAATAATGTGGTGTCATTATAAATATCCCAGTGTCTCTACGTTTCTGTTTATTACAATCTCGCTTCGTCTCTCTCTGTATCATTTAGGTGGCATTATAAATATCAATCTCTCTCTCTCTAAATTATTTTAGTTGCATTATAAATATAAAGGTTTCTCTAAGTGTCTCTCTCTCTCTGCTGTGGTAACATTTTAAGTATTACAGTCTGTCTAAGTCATGGTGGTAACGTTATCCATACCAAAGTTCCTCAGAGTCATTGTGGTAGATTTATACATACTACAATTCCTCAGAACCATGAACACGTCACGGTAAGTACAACAATACCATTGATGAATAACAGAGCTCTAACATCCATACACATCGTTCATAGATGAATGTATTAGCATTAAAACATATTGTGTGCTAACTTGTTGTATTATTCATTAATACCCATGCTCACAAGAATGGATTTAATATATTAACACACATCGTAGTACAAGGACTGTTTACAGTTTGTTTTGTTGTAAACAACAAACAATAGCCAGCTGTATGACTGGAGGAAATCTGACCCCGCGTGGCTCTCTGACAGTTAGCCAGGGTCTGGTGTATATTACTGTATACAGATAAAACATTAATTAAACCCATATTAATAGATGAGATCAGATAATCAAACTATATTTAAATTGACCGAATTCATGTACCGTGTCTTCAAAACCTATCTCAGTATATAATGACAGTTTGATCGCCATGCTAGAGATGTCTCTGTCACACGATGGTTCCTTGTTAGGAACGCGTGTTTGTCAAATATATGCTTCTAAAACAAATCTTCCTTCTCTAGTATTATACGTTCTACAAAATAGAAAAAGCACAAATGGGCAGCATTATCAATGCCTTGGTCGAAATATACCACTAAAATTACACAGAATTAAAACAATATATATACCACAGCGTCAACTAATAATGACAACATCTACTACATCAGAGACACAAGATTTACCACAGCGTCAACTAATAATGACAACATCTACTACATCAGAGACACAAGATTTACCACAGCGTCAACTAATAATGACAACATCTACTACATCAGAGACACAAGATTTACCACAGCGTCAACTAATAATGACAACATCTACTACATCAGAGACACAAGATTTACCACAGCGTCAACTAATAATGACAACATCTACTACATCAGAGACACAAGATTTACCACAGCGTCAACTAATAATGACAACATCTACTACATCAGAGACACAAGATTTACCACAGCGTCAACTAATAATGACAACATCTACTACATCAGAGACACAAGATTTACCACAGCGTCAACTAATAATGACAACATCTACTACATCAGAGACACAAGATTTACCACAGCGTCAACTAATAATGACAACATCTACTACATCAGAGACACAAGATTTACCACAGCGTCAACTAATAATGACAACATCTACTACATCAGAGACACAAGATTTACCACAGCGTCAACTAATAATGACAACATCTACTACATCAGAGACACAAGATTTACCACAGCGTCAACTAATAATGACAACATCTACTACATCAGAGACACAAGATTTACCACAGCGTCAACTAATAATGACAACATCTACTACATCAGAGACACAAGATTTACCACAGCGTCAACTAATAATGACAACATCTACTACATCAGAGACACAAGATTTACCACAGCGTCAACTAATAATGACAACATCTACTACATCAGAGACACAAGATTTACCACAGCGTCAACTAATAATGACAACATCTACTACATCAGAGACACAAGATTTACCACAGCGTCAACTAATAATGACAACATCTTCTACATCATCAAAATACAAGGCCCGAACAAATATACACCACAACATTGACTCGCGAGGATAGAGTATACCACAACGTCTATACAAGAAAAAAACCCAGGAACCGGAGTCTGTAAGACATTGACAAAAATAAACAAAGCATAAGTTACCATAACCCAACACAAAAATAAATTATCGGGGAAAGAAACTGCTCTCAATTCAAAGTCTGGCGATTGTAAGATAGCTACCGAGAAGCATACAATGGAAGTGAAGCGTGTGTTTATGAAAATTATGTTTTGATAGTATAAAGTCTAGACATAAACTATAGAGCACTGGACCTTTTATAGGATGTATTTGTGTTATCCTCCAGTCTGATTTATTAAACTACCCACCAATATTAACAACTGATTCATTAAACTACCCACCAATATTAACAACTGATTCATTAAACTACCACCAATATTAACAACTGATTGATTAAACTACCCACCAATATCAACATCTGATTGATTAAACTACCCACCAATATTAACAACTGACTGATTAAACTACCAACCAATATTTACAGCTGACTGATTAAACTACCCACCAATATTAACACCTGGCTGATTAAACTACCCACCAATATTAACAACTGACTGATTAAACTACCAACCAATATTTACAGCTGACTGATTAAACTACCCACCAATATTAACAACTGATTGATTAAACTACACACCAATATCAACAACTGATTGATTAAACTACCCACCAATATCAGCAACTGATTGATTAAACTCCCCACCAATATTAACAACTGATTGATTAAACTACACACCAATATCAACAACTGATTGATTAAACTACCCACCAATATTTACAGCTGACTGATTAAACTACCCACCAATATTAACACCTGGCTGATTAAACTACCCACCAATATTAACAGCTGGCTGATTAAACTACCCACCAATATTAACAGCTGACTGATTAAAATACCCACCAATATTTACAGCTGACTGATTAAACTACCCACCAATATTAACAACTGACTGATTAAACTACCAACCAATATTTACAGCTGACTGATTAAACTACCCACCAATATTAACAACTGACTGATTAAACTACCCACCAATGTTTACAGCTGACTGATTAAACTACCCACCAATATTAACAACTGATTCATTAAACTACCCACCAATATCAACAACTGATTGATTAAACTACCCACCAATATTTACAGCTGATTTATTTAACTACCCACCAATATTAACAACTGATTGATTAAACTACCCACCAATATTAACAACTGATTTATTTAACTACCCACCAATATTAACAACTGACTGATTAAACTACCCACCAATATTTACAGCTGACTGATTAAACTACCCACCAATATTAACACCTGGCTGATTAAACTACCCACCAATATTAACAGCTGGCTGATTAAACTACCCACCAATATTAACAGCTGGCTGATTAAACTACCCACCAATATTAACAACTGATTGATTAAACTACCCACCAATATTAACAACTGATTGATTAAACTACCCACCAATATTAACAACTGATTGATTAAACTACCCACCAATATTAACAACTGATTGATTAAACTACCCACCAATATTAACAACTGATTGATTAAACTACCCACCAATATTAACAACTGATTGATTAAACTACCCACCAATATTAACAACTGATTGATTAAACTACCCACCAATATTAACAACTGATTGATTAAACTACCCACCAATATTAACAACTGATTGATTAAACTACCCACCAATATTAACAACTGATTGATTAAACTACCCACCAATATTAACAACTGATTGATTAAACTACCCACCAATATTAACAACTGATTGATTAAACTACCCACCAATATCAACAACTGATTGATTAAACTACCCACCAATATTAACAACTGATTGATTAAACTACCCACCAATATTAACAACTGATTGATTAAACTACCCACCAATATCAACAACTGATTGATTAAACTACCCACCAATATCAACAACTGATTGATTAAACTACCACCAATATTAACAACTGACTGATTAAACTACCAACCAATATCAGCAACTGATTGATTAAACTACCCACCAATATTAACAACTGATTGATTAAACTACCCACCAATATCAACAAAGCATTGGGATGGAAATAACCCCGTTGAAGCCTCGTTTATACACCCTGTCCAACTATTGTCTACCATATCGGGGACCTGTCTCTCCCCGATCATTATCTTACAGCTACAGACTACAAATGTCCCGATAGGATTGACAAACCTAAACCAAGGCCAAACGATAACTGACGTATCAACATCAAGTTCAACGATCACAAGTTTATATCAATGTAACTTGAAATAATTAAAATATTAAGAGAGGCTTGTCAAAACATGATCTATCAATAGTATGAACGTTACAAGTCTAGTGCTGGCACCTTACGTAGTACGTATACACATAACAGCTTTGTTCTGGGATTTTACCTAACATACTCAATACCAAACTCTATATAAATCGTGACGTCATCTATTTAACTATCGGTAGTTTCCAGTCCTGAGAAGATATATTCCAGCCTTTCCTGAGTATCACAGCCTGCTCTAAGTACATTGTATCAGGATTGTATGTCTATCGCTGTCTAGTTGACCAATTAACTATTAAGACAGAGTTACAGTATTCGCGTAAGTAAAAACACAGTCGGCATGATTACCTAATTTCTTTATACGATAATTAAGTGTCACAAGATCTTTGAAGACTGATATTCCTACCGGAGTTTTACATGCGTTGTAGGAATCATATGTCCGGGACATCTGGTACCTTCTTTGGTTTTAACTGTTTTAACCGGGACATCTGGTACCTTCTTTGGTTTTAACTGTTTAAACCGGGACATCTGGTACCTACTTTGGTTTTAACTTTTTTAACCGGGACATCTGGTACCTACTTTGGGTTTTAACTTTTTTAACCGGGACATCTGGTACCTTCTTTGGTTTTTAACTTTTTTAACCGGGACATCTGGTACCTACTTTGGTTTTTAACTTTTATAACCGGGACATCTGGTACCTTCTTTGTTTTTTTTGTTTTTTTACCGGGACATCTGGTACCTACTTTGGTTTTTAACTTTTTTAACCGGGACATCTGGTACCTTCTTTGGTTTTTAACTGTTTTGACCGGGACATCTGGTACCTACTTTGGTTTTAACTTTTTTAACCGGGACATCTGGTACCTACTTTGGTTTTTAACTTTTTTAACCGGGACATCTGGTACCTTCTTTGGTTTTAACTTTTTTAACCGGGACATCTGGTACCTTCTTTGGTTTTAAACTTTTTTAACCGGGACATCTGGTACCTACTTTGGTTTTTAACTTTTTTAACCGGGACATCTGGTACCTTCTTTGGTTTTAACTTTTTTAACCGGGACATCTGGTACCTTCTTTGGTTTTTAACTTTTTTAACCGGGACATCTGGTACCTACTTTGGTTTTTAACTTTTTTAACCGGGACATCTGGTACCTTCTTTGGTTTTAACTTTTTTAACCGGGACATCTGGTACCTTCTTTGGTTTTTAACTTTTTTAACCGGGACATCTGGTACCTACTTTGGTTTTTAACTTTTATAACCGGGACATCTGGTACCTTCTTTGTTTTTTTTGTTTTTTTACCGGGACATCTGGTACCTACTTTGGTTTTTAACTTTTTTAACCGGGACATCTGGTACCTTCTTTGGTTTTAAACTTTTTTAACCGGGACATCTGGTACCTACTTTGGTTTTTAACTTTTTTAACCGGGACATCTGGTACCTTCTTTGGTTTTAACTTTTTTTAACCGGGACATCTGGTACCTTCTTTGGTTTTAACTGTTTTAACCATGTCTTTCCTTTTCATTTGTTATCTCTATAATTCTTTTGTATCTAATTATAAACAAAACAATTAGCAACGTACGTAACATTTAACAACAGTTCAATGTTACTTAATAATTATAAACAGAGATACTGATAACAGTTTAATTATACAAAACCATGGATAGAGAAGTACACTGGTAATATATTTGACATATAGACGTTAGGAGAACAAAACGTAATCTTTACTTATATTTACTGTGTTTCAGACACAAGAAAATGTTCCAGCCAAAGATTGTCAAAGTCTGCCCAGTAGAGGACGGCAAAGGGATTTACATTGAGTGGACGGTAAGACATCCGACAGTGGTCAGAAGGGCACACGTTCTGTCTAAACTGTTTACACCAAATCTTTGATGCCCTTATGCCTGATTGTACACAGTGGAAATGTGTGTAGTTACCGGATACATTCCTGCATGTGTCGGTATTGTAATTAGAGTAGGGGACTCTACATGGTAGCTTTATACGATTGCGGTGACGTATACTACTGTTCTATACCATCAAGTGGCTTTGCTACTCTCTACATGAGAAATATTATCTCGAAACATCTGTATGGTGAAGTGTAATCCATTTTTGACATGCTGTATCTATTTCCAAATTTTAAAGACGTCATCACACGTGTCGGTCTTCGGTTCATCTCCCTCCAAGATCAGATGTTCTTGTAACCGTCATATATAGATAACTGAATTTACTTCATTAACATAGATTATCTTTATACAATAAATATACATAACCTTTTTTTAATCGATTTCCCTACCGGGAAAATAATGGCATGTGATACTTATAACTCGTTGTTTCATTACAAGGTCCCAAAACGGCGGAGATCTCCTCCTGTCATTGGCTATACCGTGGCTTACAGGAGATGTGATTTAGACATCGACTTCAGTACTCGGGGAGCGCTAGGAGGTGCCACTAGTAGCATAGTTGTCTCCCCTTCCAGAGCTAGTTCCGTATATGAAATCAAGGTGGCGGCGTTCAGCCACAAGGAGCAGGGGGAATACTGTCCACCGATCTCATGGTCATTGAAAGGTAAATTAAGTTCAATTTTATTAAATATAACTCCGTAAAAAGATACAAAATCTTAAAACATTCATCTATCACAATATATAATTATCGTTGATATATCGCTATCATAATAATGAGTTAAATTGCAGGGGTAAATCAAAGAAGTACATGTACATATTTAATTACGTATCACATTTTGCTTTATAACGGTATTGCTTATTGATCAAAATTATTGCCAACCCCGTCTACCAAGCTCTCTGGCTAAATTGTTATACTATATATAAATATATTTATAATTAAGTTATACAAAATTTTATGTAAAAGAAAGGCTCAGGATTATACACATTTAAAACTTATGAATATCGTTTTAGGACTCGGTTAAGTTATTGAATAATAAACGTTACGGAAGATTATACAGCAAACTTAGCTTAGAGGACAGGTGGTTGGGAATCCCCTACCTACCAAACCCTCTGGCTATATTGTTTTACAATATTCATATAAATAAAGAAAACGTTGTTGTAAAAGAAGAAACCTAGCATGTTTTGGCTAGGTTTATTACTGAACAATAAGTTACAGCAACATCAGCGCAGAGAGGTAAATATACACCCTAACAAGCCCTTTAACTACATGTATATTGTTTCAAAGAAGGCTTAGGATTACACAAGTCTGGAGAATATTTTACTTTCTCAAAACAAAATCACTTCCTCGAATATGTGTTGTAAAATATGAGAGTAACGCAGACATGTTTGAAAAGTGATGTGTCGTACTGTAAACCTAGCTCTGGTCTATTTATCAAATTTACTTCATTCATATCAACGTGTATGTATCTAGGTTTCCTCCTGTCTTTTGAAAATGAGAAATTAATTTCAGTATTTAACATTTAATCCAAAAGACCTCTTGATTTTAAATAATACCATGTCCTAGGCAATTCCCTTATTATTCATCAAAAAGTTTGAAATATTTTACGCGAATAAAAGTACAAACTTAAAAATATAATTTGGTTACAATTGTTTTGTAGAAATTAGGGCCAGGTCAGATGATACTCGTTAATTTGGTTACTACAGGTCAATATCTGTAGTGTAGTTGATTAAAGCTTTACAGACCGATATGATACATATCCAAGGTGTTGACCATTACAGACCTCACTGTGTAGTTGATTAAACTTTACAGACTAATATGATACATAGCCAAGGTGTTGACCATTACAGACCTCACTGTGTAGTTGATTAAAGCTTTACAGACTGATATGATACATATCCAAGGTGTTGACCATTACAGACCTCACTGTTTAGTTGATTAAAGCTTTACAGACTGATATGATACATATCCAAGGTGTCGACCATTACAGACCTCACTGTTTAGTTGATTAAACTTTACAGACTAATATGATACATAGCCAAGGTGTTTACCATTACAGACCTCACTGTTTAGTTGATTAAACTTTACAGACTAATATGATACATAGCCAAGGTGTTTACCATTACAGACCTCACTGTTTAGTTGATTAAAGCTTTACAGACTAAAATGATACATAGCCAAGGTGTTGACCATTACAGACCTCACTGTGTAGTGGGTTGGAGAGTCTCTCTTTGTCCTGGTGGGAAAAAGGCAAACAGCAAACGAAGCCAAACTATGATTTGTGATGATCCTATCATCTGAAAGTCTCCAATAAACCGTTAACCAGGGGTTTTCTTCCTTGCGCAGCAGAAATACGTCGCCATCATAACAAGATTTCTGTCTTTAATAATTAAAACGTTGTACCCTGTGGGTTAAAGTAACCGTCGTTGGCAACCATTTTAGTTCTGTGGGAGAAATCAGAACGGGTGCTACTTTCGCGTAACAGTATGATATATTGTAATGAGACAACTGTGCTTGTTCTCCCACATTGTCGCTGTCCTTACTCCCCAGTAACCGGGCGCTTGTCGGGGTATATTGGCAGGGTACAATTTGTACATTTAACTCCAGTCCGTTTAGGTTTGTGGTTTGTATAAACGGTTCGTTTTAACCGAACGCTGCCTTTAACAATGGAATACCTTGGTAGTACCACTTAAAGAATGACTCTCTCTGTATAGGCAGGTATCGTAATACAAATATACATATTATTTTACAGTTTGCATACTTACGTTTTATTTGACAAATATATCAAACTTCCCTAGAGACTTGAGAACAAGTGTAAACACTGACACGACCTTCAGTCACATATATACTAGGTAAAAGTTTAATGTCGGATTGTAGTGTGACTCTCGCTTAATGTTTCTCATGGCGAATTAATTATCAGAGAAAACATTTTAACAATACCAACATTTAATGTTCAGTTTAATTTTATTGAGTAGATTATCGGATCGATAAGATAAAAAGAGATTCCCAATGAGATACGAGTCCTTGTATTCAATATTAGGTTACGAGAAGTTCCTTCCGTACGTGTAGTGCAGTGACAAAAATATACAATCTACCACAGGAATCGCTTATAGCTTTTCGTTCTTGTTTCTTGACTTCCATGTTTGGATTATTGTTATGTGATGAGGGGCTTGAAATATATTTGCTTTCTTTATTCGTGCATTCGTTTATTTTTATGTCTATTAATGTTTTTCTAAATGCCACGGAAGGCTGTATTCTACGCAATTCTGGATGACATAATTTCAATACGATATGCTGATTCGTGTTTGTTTTGGGACTGTATAGCTTGGACACTGTGTTTGTCAACGTCATAGAAACTGAAACACACTCCGAGTGATATGTCTTGTTTCAGTTAATCTCTAAAACGTCGTTCACTCATAGAAAAACATGTTTTTCAGTGTATGCCCAGAGCTCGTTTTCAGCTAAAACTACGCATGGTCGACACATATACAGACCAGGTTTTCAGTTCACTCACAGTACGTTTTAATTCATTCCAATACAACCTGTTTTCACTTCACTCACATTACAACATTGGTAGTTCACTCTAAGTACTTTTTTCCAGAATATTTATTGTTACGATCTTAGATACAAATGAATTTTGCGACAGGCAAAGCCTGTGAGCGCCCTCTCCTTACAGTGATAAACAGTTTACACTCATCAAACATGTATGTTATATATATTGATATTGCATGTCATTATTAATTTTTTGAAAATTGTTGTTACAAAAACTATATTGTAGCGTCTAGTATCTTTAATGAATCTCTGAACCATCTCCAAAACACTTGTATTCATACTGATATGGAGTATGTGGCATCCATAAAGAAAAGTCTGAGTATTTAATGGATTAGTAGCAGAAATGGAGTTCTAGAAAATGTGCTTTTGATTAGTATACAGAGTACAATGGAGGAAGAAGTGATCACAATCCTCAACAGGAGAACTACATAAGCAGGCAGGGGTTTCAATTAGGTGAGGTTCAAATAGAACTGAATTCAGGTTACTGGCACAGTTACTAAGTTGACTAGATTTTTCGATCACCATCGAATTTATTTTTTTAGCTCCTTCCATTCAGACATCAGTTTCGGGGAAAAAACTGGCATTATATAACTGAGTTCTTGGTATAGGAACATCAAACAATCTATTGTGGCGAAGATGATAATTGTCAGTATTATTATTAATGTACGGTTGAATTATATCAGACATGAGAGGGGAATTTCTTATTACATATTTTATATAAAATAATAGTTTGATGCAGATGTCTTCTTCTATTAAGTGTTATAAAACCAGATTCTCTTTATAAGATAGCATGACTTGTTCCACGTCTTAACCCTGAAATAAAACGTGCTGCTTCTAGGTGGATGGACTCCAAGACACTGCATTCATTCTGCGTACAGTTTGCCCATATAATATTTACATATTCCAGAATTGGACGTATGGATGTGATATATATAGTTTCAAGTGATTTTCTATCAATTTTGTATTTCAACTTTCTAAGTATATTAATTCTTTTATAGGCTTCTTCGTATATGTGGTTAGACCAATTAGCTTTGCTGTTAAAAAACAAACCTAGATGTTTATGATTAGAAACATTAATAATTGGTGATTCATCAAAATATAGGTTAGGATGCAGTGTCTCAGAGTCAACCCGCCCCGAGAAGAGCAGTGCTACAGTTTTATCTGGATTAAAGAAAATCCACATTTTCTAGACCAGATTGAAATTTTCCTGAGATCGTCATTTAAAAAATTGGCACATTCTTGCCTGTCTCCCTCAATGAGACCATATACGGAGGTATCATCAGCAAATAGTTTGACGTTTGAGGCCAATTCATCACCAATATCATTGATATATAATGAAAACAAAAATGGACCAAGGACTGAACCTTGAGGTACCCTTCCGCTGCCTGTAAAGTTTACCAATTAGACTTATACCCATCTATGACCACTTTCGGGGTCAGGGGAAGTCGAGAGGTAAATCGTCAGCAAGTAACGGACATCGAAGTGAAAAAGTCGTTAAAAAATTCCACTTCATCTATGGGGTGGATACTCAGTTCGCCGTTGATAATCAAGTTCAAGTTCAAGTTCTTTATTACTTTAAGTCGGTTGACTTATAAGTCATAACATATATACAAAACAATACAGAGACAACATACAATATGATACACACACACATACACACACACACACACACACACACACACACACAATTCAACTTTTATTTGACAACTTATTGGATAACTATACTTTACAATAAATTACAAATTACGTATATGTATTGTGCAATCAACACTCATTATCACTCCCACATCATTATTGTGTATTCAACAATCATTAACGCTCTCACATCATCATCATCATCATCATCAGCAGCATCATTAACATCTGACATTAACTACAACAACATGTAATCCGTAACGATACAAATGTCAATAATACATAGATAGACATTTATATAAATTGATGTGCATGTTTACGTCACTCGTGCCAATAGAGTCATTTTCGTTTTCGTTTTTTAGATTCATAACTCATTTTGCAATACGTCACCATTTCAACATGTTTTCAGTTGTTTCACAGGGCAACAGTACAGGATTAGCACTTATACAGTACTGATATTTCTAGTGTACTCACAGTACAACATGGGTAGGTTTACCTGTCGTGTCGGAGTCGTATATCAATTACGCCGGCCCCCACTCCCGATCTTCCTTCCAAATATTTGCCTCCTAGAGTGTAACCTAAGGCTATCGATCGGTATCTGTACTACCACGCGCCCGTAGTATCGGGGTATCGGGATCAATCAACAGAAGATCTTACAACATAAATATTTCATTACGACTGCGAGAAAAGGGAGAATTGTTTACATAATGTCAGGTAATGTTTGTGTGAAAGTATCAATATATTATAGATATTTACCTAGGTGATAAGACCTGCCGATATATAGCATACAGGTACAGGAAAGCCGCAGTGATACACCTGACGTATCGCTAATCCACACGGCCAGGTCGTGTTAATTAACAGGTCTTTGTTATGGTATTACAGTTGTGTACCTGAGCGCGTCCATTACTACAATATCAGTGGATAACCAGGGGATTTTACAAAACACATAAAGCATAACCATTGTCTACAGTTAGTATTACAAAATCTGCTGACGTCGACTCAACATGGCGGAGGTGTTGTCCTGTCAGGAACACATGACAACTATAGGTAGGTACGTTTATTTATTTCACTATTCCTTTTGTGTGGGACTGTGTTATAGTTTCTACCTTCGTGTTGACGCTGTGGTATAGTTTGTCTTAATAAGTTGACGCCACGGAGGAATTTGTCATTGTGTGTTGACGCTTGGTATGTTTTGCCCTTGTGTGCAGACGTGGAATATGTATCTTTGTGTGATGATGCTGCAGTGTACTCTGTCATTGTGAATAAGCGTCTTGGTACGTTTCCTCCATATCTGCCAATGATGTAGAATATTCTGTCCTGTTTATTTATAGATGTTGTGGAATACTCGTAGTTGTATATTAGTTGAGCCAAGCGTAGAATACACATTCAGCAACTGCAACAGAATTGTACTGTATAGTCACAACAGGCGCTGCAACACAACTTCTTCCGAGACATCGTGATGCCTACAATGTTAATTGTCGCTCTAGTAGATTTTATCCTGTTGTGTTGACGCTGTGGTATATTTTGTCTTTGTGTTTTGAGTTTGTCGATTTTTCCTTTTGTCCTTTTTGTGTGGTTTGTCCTTTGTTGTTGTCGTATAAATGTCGTGTAACATGTGCTTTCGTTTTTCTATGTTGACGCTGTGTTTTATATTTTTAAGTTCATCAACGGATCTTTCATTGAAATAACATGCATCTTTTAAAAATATCTTTTCAATGTCGTAATTTCAATCCCAAAATTTAAAATTACAACGTTTGATACTGGTTATTTGTGTCATGATATATCCCGCCCTAACATAAGGTTCTATTTTTCTTTTCTTCTGTAAGGATTTTTTCACTTTATGTCCTTTCCCAATTCGAGCATATATCATCTATCTTTATCGTGATTGTTTCCTTATGTCGGAACAAATCGTGTTCATCAATGCCGTGTTTCATATCATCCGTTTTAACTGCTGTACATAAGCAAATGTCAATGGTTGTATTATATAACGTAGAAAACTAAATGTACATGTGTGACTAATGTGGTTAAATCATTTCAGGTAGAAATAGGATGTACCTGAAAACGCCAGAAATCGTGTGTTCTAATGTATACCGTCCGTTCCATTGAAATATAAATTGTCGGTTTTTTTAATACCAAATTTATAAAAGTATTTTATTATTTCAGGAGAGTGGATGAAAACAAAAGAAAAGAACTTTTTGAAGAAACATAATAATCAGGTCCCCGTCCACAATAAGACCCCCCGCGACGAGGAGTTTCCTAGAGACCAACCCAAGGACTGTTACCTGTGCGCTGTTACAGATGAATACCTAGCATACATCCGGTTCCTCCAGGGCTTCACCGAGGGGAAACTAGACAAATGGTGGCTGGAGAATCTTTCCCTGCGTAAATTGTGTACGACATGGTCACGTGGTCTGCTTGGTTCTGGGTGCACGTTACGTTGATATATAGAATACACTTATATACACTACAATGTCGCTATGTCTTTGTTACACACAGAGAATAAACACATAACTCACTTAGCTTTGGCTTAGGTATTTATTTGTGAACAACGCGTGCTAGGTAACGTGTAGCGTTGCCCGATATAAATGCGTGTCTCGAGAACATTTTACCGGACATATAGATATTTCTCGAATATTCTATCATCTTCAAAAGATTCAAAAGGGTGCTGAATGAAATCCAATTCCACTTCCGGTTTCTGAGAGGTTCCGTGACGTCATTCCTGTTTTCGTGTCCCTTATATTGTTATAATTGTATGTGATAGGTTATATTGGAGCCATTTCAGAAACTATGTGGGCATTGTTGATTAATTTTGACAAAGAAGTGTTTTCTCTCAATATGTTATGTCCAACTGTGCTAATCCATTGCGTTGTTATATATTACAGACAAGGAAGAGATCACGTCACCACTCGCAAGTGAGTATACACACTATCACAGTACTAGTGATTTACAGTGTCCCTGGCTAGCGTTACGCTATAGCGGTATACTGCCCAGTGGTTAATAGACCAGCATGTTGAACTAATTATCGTAGTAATCAGTTAGGAGACGCGATAACCAATACCTAACCATTCCTTCTCTGTCTTAAACTGATTAAGAGCATTTATACTGCATAATGATTCAGACCGAATGTTTTTTCCAATTATTATTTTCAGAACTTATTCCGATCCCCCGGGTTAATAAGCTGGCGACAACTGACAAAGGCCGTGGAGTGCTTATACAATGGGAAGTAAGTCATATAGCAATAGTCTCGAGCCATCCTAATACTAATTATCATTTCTAATGGAGAAACGTACAATTGTATTTGCTATTCGGCAATAAATTGACGAATGAGAAAAAAACATGTAGATCTACCAGTAATAGTAACCTTGTCTTTTGTTCACATAGGTTCCAAATGACGTCACTTCCGTTATAATCGAAGGGTTCTTGATAGCGTACCGCCAATGTGGTCTCGGTTCGACAAATCAGGTCAAACTTGTTCCCGGAAGTGACATATCGATACACGTGCTCACAGGACTACAAACATGCACTCTTTACGAACTGAAAGTTGCAGCCTATATTGGCGAGGGAAAGGGACGCTACTCCATACCAATGATCATAAGGACTGGAGGTAACATTATAGTTTTATGATATTATCGAGCTATCCAGCATACAAGAAATATAAAGAGTAATTGTAGCGTTATTTTTCTCCCGATTGTACAAACGGAATATATTGGCATAGTCAAACCTGAATACTTTGTTTTCTTTTTTCCTTTCAGTACAAACTCCAGAAACCATGCTTATACAGAAATCAACAGGTATGGTGTAATGATTTAATCTTTGTATGCGTTTTAATCTAATCAACCCAATCATCGTGTCAGGTATTGACTGTATATGGTTACAGATGTTGTGTCGTTCAGAGCCTCGATATAATCCGATCATAATGTCTGTGACTATTACCTTGGCAAACTCATTGATACAGAGCCTCGTTATAACACCAATATAAAGTCTATGTTACATATCCTCGTTATAACACCAATATAAAGTCTATGATTGTTACCTTGGTTAACTCGTTGATACAGAGCCTCGTTATATATCCCATGGTAAACTCATTGATACAGAGCCTCGTTATAACACCAATATAAAGTCTATGTACAGAGCCTCGTTATAACACCAATATAAAGTCTATGATTGTTAGCTTGGTTAACTCGTTGATACAGAGCCTCGTTATATATCCCGTGGTTAACTCATTGTTACAGAGCCTCGTTATAACACCAATATAAAGTCTATGTACAGAGCCTCGTTATAACACCAATTTAAAGTCTATATTTGTTACCTTGGTTAACTCGTTGATACAGAGCCTCGTTTTAAACCATATAAAGCCTGTGATTTTTACATTTGTTACCCTGTGTTTTACTAGAGCTTCACTAACCCTACAATAAACATGCATCTTACCTTGGTGACCTTTTGCCGCTTTGACCCCAATATACATCAACACGTATAAGATCTGTGATTTTAACAATTGCGTCTTTTCAGAGTCTCGTTATGACAAAATATAAAATCCATTATTGTTATCGTGTGTCTTTTCAGAACCTCGTTATATTCCAAAGATAGTGAGGATGTATCCCGTAACAGACCCGGCAGGAATCTACGTCAAGTGGACGGTAGGCCTTCATTGTGTTATGTCCATCATAGTACTGACGTCCTAGGTATTATACAATCTACGTCAAGTGGACGGTAGGCCTTCATTGTGTTATGTCCATCATAGTACTGACGTCCTAGGTATTATACAATCTACGTCAAGTGGACGGTAGGCCTTCATTGTGTTATGTCCATCATAGTACTGACGTCCTAGGTATTATACAATCTACGTCAAGTGGACGGTAGGCCTTCATTGTGTTATGTCCATCATAGTACTGACGTCCTAGGTATTATACAATCTACGTCAAGTGGACGGTAGGCCTTCATTGTGTTATGTCCATCATAGTACTGACGTCCTAGGTATTATACAATCTACGTCAAGTGGACGGTAGGCCTTCATTGTGTTATGTCCATCATAGTACTGACGTCCTAGGTATTATACAATCTACGTCAAGTGGACGGTAGGCCTTCATTGTGTTATGTCCATCATAGTACTGACGTCCTAGGTATTATACAATCTACGTCAAGTGGACGGTAGGCCTTCATTGTGTTATGTCCATCATAGTACTGACGTCCTAGGTATTATACAATCTACGTCAAGTGGACGGTAGGCCTTCATTGTGTTATGTCCATCATAGTACTGACGTCCTAGGTATTATACAATCTACGTCAAGTGGACGGTAGGCCTTCATTGTGTTATGTCCATCATAGTACTGACGTCCTAGGTATTATACAATCTACGTCAAGTGGACGGTAGGCCTTCATTGTGTTATGTCCATCATAGTACCGACGTCCTAGGTATTATACAATCTACGTCACGAGGACGGTAGGCCTTCATTGTGTTATGTCCATCATAGTACCGACGTCCTATGTATTATACAATCTACGTCACGAGGACGGTAGGCCTTCATTGTGTTATGTCCATCATAGTACTGACGTCATACGTATTATACAATCTACGTCAAGTGGACGGTAGGCCTTCATTGTGTTATGTTCATCATAATACCGACGTCCTAGGTATTATACAATCTACGTCACGAGGACGGTAGGCCTTCATTGGGTTATGTCCATCATAGTACTGACGTCCTAGGTATAATACAATCTACGTCAAGTGGACGGCAGGCCTTCATTGTGTTATGTCCATCATAGTACTGACGTCATACGTATTATACAATCTACGTCAAGGGGACGGTAGGCCTTCATTGTGTTATGTCCATCATAGTGCCGACGTCCTAGGTATTATACAATCTACGTCAGGTGGACGGTAGGCCTTCATTGTGTTATGTCCGTCATAGCACTGACGTCCTAGGTATTATACAATCTACGTCAAGGGGACGGTAGGCCTTCATTGTGTTATGTCCATCATAGTACTGACGTCATACGTATTATACAATCTACGTCAAGTGGACGGCAGGCCTTCATTGTGTTATGTCCATCATAGTACTGACGTCCTAGGCATAATACAATCTACGTCAAGTGGACGGTAGGCCTTCATTGTGTTCTGTCCATCATAGTACTGACGTCCTAGGTATTATACAATCTACGTCAAGTGGACGGCAGGCCTTCATTGTGTTATGTCCATCATAGTACTGACGTCCTAGGCATAATACAATCTACGTCAAGTGGACGGTAGGCCTTCATTGTGTTAGGTCCATCATAGTACTGACGTCCTAGGTATTATACAATCTACGTCAAGTGGACGGTATGCCTTCATTGTGTTATGTCCGTCATAGTACCGACGTCCTAGGTATTATACAATCTACGTCAAGTGGACGGTAGGCCTTCATTGGGTTATGTCCATCATAGTACTGACGTCCTAGGTATTATACAATCTACGTCAAGTGGACGGTATGCCTTCATTGTGTTATGTCCATCATAGTACTGACGTCCTAGGTATTATATAATAGACTTAAAATAGTATTAAGGTATCCTATTTGTTTATGTTTTGTATATGTGTATAAGTTAATGAGATAATATATAAGACATCTCGTATATCTCATAAACAATAGAAGATATTTATTAAAAGATTTAAGATATCTGATATAATTTTCTTCATGTATTATATTCGATAATGATATCTTTTATAAGATATATCAAAATAAAATTCTATATGAGATATTTGATATTGTATAGACTGACAGTTAAACAAAATTGATATTGTAAAATAACAGCTTCCGACCAACTAAAGGGGGGGGGGGGTTAGCTTTGATAAGTACCAAAGCTTTCAATTCCGTTTAATATGTAACAGGAAAGAGAATAGTGTGTTTCCACCAGGGATCGAACCCTCGATCGCCAGGTTCCTAGTCGGACGCTCTACCACTGAGCTAAAGGGAAATTCCCTCTAGCTCGAAGCTAGAAGGCGACCTTAATCCTATGTACAATTGAACCCTGCCACAAATATATTTGATAATTTACCAAAAAAAGAGGATTTATCTTAATACAGAAAAAAAAAGTCAATGGCATGTATTCCTGCATTTACGATTTTGTTACTAACAGACGAAACCAAAATCCGACCTATCTTTTACGAACATGTAAATAATAATAAGCGTCGGACTTGGACGCTTATAATCTGTAATAGCCTGATACATGTCGGTGTAAATCGCCTCCAGCTCAAATCTTTGACATTATCTGCTCCACAATTTCCGACATCTCTGTCAGGAGCGTTTATTTGTATATAAGAGATCTTTAAACAAACGTGTGAAAAATATCTTATATCTTTTAAACATATATTGGGTGTTTATTATAGTTGTATATAATATCTAAGATATGTTTTTATGAGATATTTTGATGCTCCTTGAATGCTATTAAGTTGTCTTGTCACGAATGTATGCCATGTGGTCATACTTGCGCTGTTTACTTTCATCAATACGAAAAATATTTTCGGTAGAATAATACTTCTACACTAAAAATGTCCACGGTTGTCATTGACGACGCATAAAACCCGAAATAGCACGGACTAAAAAGTCAGATTAACTAACCTGAACGTCTGCATTTAAAACTATCTTACGTGACGCAAGTTTGGATTTTTAGATTATCTATAAACTTTATTGACGTTGTTGGTACAGCCGCCCACCCAGTATTTCGGTCCTACTATAGCCGGGTACGTGCTCGCCTTTAGGGAAGCCAAGTCACCCGACAAGTCTTTCCAGACCTGTTACATCCGGGGAATCAACTCGTCATTTCACGTCATCAAAGGTGTCCGTAAAGGGGTCGACTACGAAGTCAAACTAGCTGCTTACAATCCTTCTGGTGATGGTCCCTTTTCTCTAAAACGATTGGTTCGCAATTCGGGTAAGTGTTCCTTTTTCTAAACAGTACGGGATAAATTTATTACCGCTTTTGAAAGCAATAAGATATGTTTACGTGATGCTGTGATTATGTAAGTGAGTTAGCACTGAGTTGTAATTGTGTCTGGCGTTTTTTTCAGGAGAGAGAATCAGCAGCACTCAAGTCAAACAGATCCTCAAGAAAAACAAGATAAAACTGCCCACGTGACCGGTTATTGATGATAGATGTAATTGTGACTATGTTATATCAAGAATGACCAAGAGATGGCGCTGTGAAACCTGTTCTCAACCGTTGATTGGACGATTGACTTTACATGATATGAACTGTTTCACTTTGATTAATATTAACGTTGTTTTGTCACGTGACATCGTCGGTACTCCACATGTACTCGTTTATGGGGAAGGATTGGTAACATGCCTTCCTTCACGAGCTGGGTCTACGTATACTCCAACAAAGTTAGAGGTTTTACACGGCGAAAAACTTTTGACAGGCGCCGCGTAACCTCTAACTGCCCATAGCTGATTTTCCCGATGCTGGCGATCACATTTTCAAAGTTCGAATTAAGAAAGAGTATATCGTGTTTACATACATTTAAATGGTCAAAACGGTCCAATAAATATTCCTTTCCATAAATCCATGATTATATGAGAAAGATTTCGTGTCAAAGAAATAAATAATGAGTTTTTCCTCATTCGAAGCGAAGCAGACAGCATTTGCAATGATTTTTCCGGTTATTACAAAAATGGATTACATGTAATGTTTCACAAGCGGAATACAAACAAACTCCGTATCATTTCGTTCCGTTTGAAATCCCCCTGCTATTTTGTATTAATCCAGAAGCCATGTTTTAAATGTAGGTCAGAGATGTGCTACAACGACATGGACATGTATTTTGATGTTCTATTCCGTAATATACTTTATATTTGTGTCTGTGACATACATATGAGATCTATATTATATAAAGCGTGAGTAGACATCGTTGTCATGAACTGTTAACCACGTTAATGAGTTTTTCAAGCCGATTTTGTTCCGCCCGGATTTCGGGCGGAAACTGCATCAAAGAATTAGTGCTTCGGAAATGAGAGGTCGCAGTCGGCAAAATCATATCCGATTGAAAAAAGGCCGACCAGCGGCCTCTCATGTTATGGGAGTAGGTCTACGTACAACGTCATCAAGTCATGTGGTTTATGTCGTTTCATTTCCAATGCCTGCGTTCTATGATTGCTGAAGTGTCTATCATAGAGTATTAATACGATTACTATAACACCATGCGTAAACTCAAACCATTTACTCCATGTCTAAACCGGAAGTGACATCCCCACTTCCCATAGGTGCGTTCGATTACCAATGTCTGAATGCAAGTAAACGGGCGCAACTCGTGCAGCCTTTACAGTTAACACTACAATTGCAACTTCTGTTCATGTTCAAATAAACCTCAATACGTGATAGAAACACGTGGCATGCAGCTTGGACACGTGACAGATGTAAGTGTCTTACACAGCTTGGACACGTGACAGGTGTACGTGTGGCACACAGCTTGGACACGTGACAGATGTACGTGTATCACACAGCTTGGACACGTGAAAGATGTACGTGTATCTTACAGCTTGGACACGTGACAGATGTACGTGTGTCTCACAGCTTGGACACGTGACAGATGTACGTGTATTACACAGCTTGGACACGTGACAGACGTACGTGTGTCACACAGCTTGGACACGTGACAGATGTACGTGTGTCACATAACATATGCTGTATTAATTTGTCAGTGACAACAATCCAGACCATATAAAATGATATCCTTATCTAAACAATCATCCTACATACCAGATCTACTATTAGTTCCATCTTGCTTACAAGCGATGTTTATATTTTTTAGCAATAATTATAACAATCTCCTGAACAGTTATTGAGTCACATTCAAACAACGGATACACACGTTAGTGATTTACATTATTATGTATACTGTATTGTAAACATGTCACTTTTTATTAATCTAGTTAAACAACTGATTAAATATTATCATGCTATTAGGCCTATAACCTGTGTTTATTTCTTATTAATTTCTTGATTTATCCATTGGTTTAACACATTAAAGACATTATGGAACAATGCTTTCTGAAATAATTGAAAAGCATGTTAACAATGACGCTTACGTTATTGATTTTGTTTGTGTTATCTTAAAGATAAAGCGCAAAGCTCTTCAATAATTAAAAATTAAAAATGTACTAAACCCGTTTCTAAACCTAACAATGAGCCCAAATTAAAACAGTAGTACATGAATTATTTATACAATATAATATTAGCGTAAAAAATGAGTTTCCTTAGTTTCGGGTATACGGGAAACAGTCACACGGCAGTGAAGTGCGCATGCAGTTTGTTTTCTAAAGAAGACACCTCTAGAAGTTAATATTCATGACAGGGATTCATGTTAACCACGTTTTGTGTTAGTATAAATGTCAACAACAAGACACCTCTAAGGCAGATATCCCACTACGAGATAGGGCGGGGCCGGAAGATCGGTATATTGCGAATATATTGCGCATGATTTGTATTCACACGGAGATTCCCGCCAAGCGTAGCGTACTCCTGCCACAGTTTGGTTCGCGCATGCCTGTTGGAGGTCCAGAGTGATGGCAGTGTTATCTGATTGAATTATCGGTACGGAGGACCAGGTGGCGTCATCATGCACGTGATTGGACCTGACGTATTTGCCAAACGGCGAGCAAATCACCTGGAAAGTGGAAGGACAAAATTTTGATGAAAATTTCAAACCATTTGAAAACTGTATCGGATGTTTTTGTGTGTGAATAAGGGTGTTTTTGTGTATGAATAAGGGTGTTTTTGTGTGTGAATAAGGGTGTTTTTGTGTGTGAATAAGGGTGGTTTTGTGTGTGAATAATGGTGTTTTTGTGTGTGAATAAGGGTGTTTTTGTGTGTGAATAAGGGTGTTTTTGTGTGTGAATAATGAGCATAATAATGTAAGAGAAAACATTGTTTTAACCAATTGAAAAAAAAACAAAAAAATCTCCTGATACAAGAAACGGAATGACCCACTTCGCGGCTCGGCATTGTTTCATTTGACTCAGAATAAGCATTAAACCAGCAACCGAGCGATATTGTTATTGAACATTGTCCATGTTAATAAATGTGAAGTCTCACGCGTTTGACCACATACAGATTGATGTACAGTCAATGTTGTGTGGATCAGACTTAAGGTTAAGTACCTGAAGTTAATCACTCACCTCGAACCCATGATTAGACCTGATGGGCGCCAGAACTGTGTTGGTGTACCTAACGTAGAGCGTCATGTAGGCGCTGTCCACTTGGAAGGATTCGGGAAAGGGCCCCTGTATCTCTCCCATTGTCAGATTGTAGGCAACTGACATGGCTGCCATCACCAGTCGTCTGGCGACAGTGTCTTTATCCCGGGGGTGAATACTGTTTTACACAATACATTAAATACCGGGGGTGAATACTTTTTTACACAGTAAAATATGTCCCGGGGTTGAATACTGTTTTACACAATAAAATATGTCCCGGGTGAATACCGTTATACACAATACATTAAATACCGGGTGTGAATACTTTTTTACACAATAAAATATGTCCCGGAGGTGAATACTGTTTTACACAATAAAATATGTCCCGGGTGAATACTGTTTTACTAAGGCAACAAATCCGGGGGTTGGATACTTTTATATAAAGCACAATTAATTCTGGGGGTAAATGCAGTTACTCACAATAAATACCAGGGGTGGATACTACTACAATAAATACCAGGGGTGGATACTGCTACAATAAATACCAGGGGTGGATACTGCTACAATAAAAACCAGGGATGGATACTGCTACAATAAAAACCAGGGATGGATACTGCTACAATAAAAACCAGGGATGGATACTGCTACAATAATTACCAGGGGTGGATACTACTACAATAAATACCAGGGGTGGATACTACTACAATAAATACCAGGGATGGATACTGCTACAATAAATACCAGGGATGGATACTGCTACAATAAATACCAGGGATGGATACTGCTACAATAAATACCAGGGATGGATACTGCTACAATAAATACCAGGGATGGATACTGCTACAATAAATACCAGGGATGGATACTGCTACAATAAATACCAGGGATGGATACTGCTACAATAAATACCAGGGATGGATACTGCTACAATAAATACCAGGGATGGATACTGCTACAATAAATACCAGGGATGGATACTGCTACAATAAATACCAGGGATGGATACTGCTACAATAAATACCAGGGATGGATACTGCTACAATAAATACCAGGGATGGATACTGCTACAATAAATACCAGGGATGGATACTGCTACAATAAATACCAGGGATGGATACTGCTACAATAAATACCAGGGATGGATACTGCTACAATAAATACCAGGGATGGATACTGCTACAATAAATACCAGGGATGGATACTGCTACAATAAATACCAGGGATGGATACTGCTACAATAAATACCAGGGATGGATACTGCTACAATAAATACCAGGGATGGATACTGCTACAATAAATACCAGGGATGGATACTGCTACAATAAATACCAGGGATGGATACTGCTACAATAAATACCAGGGATGGATACTGCTACAATAAATACCAGGGATGGATACTGCTACAATAAATACCAGGGATGGATACTGCTACAATAAATACCAGGGATGGATACTGCTACAATAAATACCAGGGATGGATACTGCTACAATAAATACCAGGGATGGATACTGCTACAATAAATACCAGGGATGGATACTGCTACAATAAATACCAGGGATGGATACTGCTACAATAAATACCAGGGATGGATACTGCTACAATAAATACCAGGGATGGATACTGCTACAATAAATACCAGGGATGGATACTGCTACAATAAATACCAGGGATGGATACTGCTACAATAAATACCAGGGATGGATACTGCTACAATAAATACCAGGGATGGATACTGCTACAATAAATACCAGGGATGGATACTGCTACAATAAATACCAGGGATGGATACTGCTACAATAAATACCAGGGATGGATACTGCTACAATAAATACCAGGGATGGATACTGCTACAATAAATACCAGGGATGGATACTGCTACAATAAATACCAGGGATGGATACTGCTACAATAAATACCAGGGATGGATACTGCTACAATAAATACCAGGGATGGATACTGCTACAATAAATACCAGGGATGGATACTGCTACAATAAATACCAGGGATGGATACTGCTACAATAAATACCAGGGATGGATACTGCTACAATAAATACCAGGGATGGATACTGCTACAATAAATACCAGGGATGGATACTGCTACAATAAATACCAGGGATGGATACTGCTACAATAAATACCAGGGATGGATACTGCTACAATAAATACCAGGGATGGATACTGCTACAATAAATACCAGGGATGGATACTGCTACAATAAATACCAGGGATGGATACTGCTACAATAAATACCAGGGATGGATACTGCTACAATAAATACCAGGGATGGATACTGCTACAATAAATACCAGGGATGGATACTGCTACAATAAATACCAGGGATGGATACTGCTACAATAAATACCAGGGATGGATACTGCTACAATAAATACCAGGGATGGATACTGCTACAATAAATACCAGGGATGGATACTGCTACAATAAATACCAGGGATGGATACTGCTACAATAAATACCAGGGATGGATACTGCTACAATAAATACCAGGGATGGATACTGCTACAATAAATACCAGGGATGGATACTGCTACAATAAATACCAGGGATGGATACTGCTACAATAAATACCAGGGATGGATACTGCTACAATAAATACCAGGGATGGATACTGCTACAATAAATACCAGGGATGGATACTGCTACAATAAATACCAGGGATGGATACTGCTACAATAAATACCAGGGATGGATACTGCTACAATAAATACCAGGGATGGATACTGCTACAATAAATACCAGGGATGGATACTGCTACAATAAATACCAGGGATGGATACTGCTACAATAAATACCAGGGATGGATACTGCTACAATAAATACCAGGGATGGATACTGCTACAATAAATACCAGGGATGGATACTGCTACAATAAATACCAGGGATGGATACTGCTACAATAAATACCAGGGATGGATACTGCTACAATAAATACCAGGGATGGATACTGCTACAATAAATACCAGGGATGGATACTGCTACAATAAATACCAGGGATGGATACTGCTACAATAAATACCAGGGATGGATACTGCTACAATAAATACCAGGGATGGATACTGCTACAATAAATACCAGGGATGGATACTGCTACAATAAATACCAGGGATGGATACTGCTACAATAAATACCAGGGATGGATACTGCTACAATAAATACCAGGGATGGATACTGCTACAATAAATACCAGGGATGGATACTGCTACAATAAATACCAGGGATGGATACTGCTACAATAAATACCAGGGATGGATACTGCTACAATAAATACCAGGGATGGATACTGCTACAATAAATACCAGGGATGGATACTGCTACAATAAATACCAGGGATGGATACTGCTACAATAAATACCAGGGATGGATACTGCTACAATAAATACCAGGGATGGATACTGCTACAATAAATACCAGGGATGGATACTGCTACAATAAATACCAGGGATGGATACTGCTACAATAAATACCAGGGATGGATACTGCTACAATAAATACCAGGGATGGATACTGCTACAATAAATACCAGGGATGGATACTGCTACAATAAATACCAGGGATGGATACTGCTACAATAAATACCAGGGATGGATACTGCTACAATAAATACCAGGGATGGATACTGCTACAATAAATACCAGGGATGGATACTGCTACAATAAATACCAGGGATGGATACTGCTACAATAAATACCAGGGATGGATACTGCTACAATAAATACCAGGGATGGATACTGCTACAATAAATACCAGGGATGGATACAGCTACAATAAATACCAGCGATGGATACTGCTACAATAGATACCAGGGATGGATACTGCTACAACCCCCACCAGGGATGGATACTGCTCCAATAAATACCAGAGGTGGATAATGCTACATATGGTACCGTCATGCAATATGTCCAGTAGATGGATACCGTCACCCAGTAGATGGTACCGTCATACACTTCACAACATGCCCATTAGATGGTACCGTCATACACATCACAATATGCCCAGTAGATATATACCGTCATACATACTGCTACAATAAATACCAGGGATGGATACTGCTACAATAAATACCAGAGGTGGATACTGCTACATATGGTACCGTCATGCAATATGCCCAGTAGATGGTACCGTCATACACTTCACAATATGCCCAGTAGATATATACCGTCATACACTTCACAATATGTCCAGTAGATGATACCGTCATACACTTCACAATATGTCCAGTAGCTGATACCGTCATACACTTCACAATTTGCCCAGTAGATAGATACCGTCATACACATATGGTACCGTCATGCAATATGCCCAGTAGATGGTACCGTCTTACACTTCACAATATGTCCAGTAGCTGATACCGTCATACACTTCACAATTTGCCCAGTAGATAGATACCGTCATACCCTTCACAATATGTCCAGGAGATCGATACCGTCATACCCTTCAAAATATGCCCCGTAGATAGATACCGTCATACACTTCACACTATGCCCAGTAGATGGATACCGTCATACACTTCACAATATGTCCAGTAGATGGTACCGTTGTACACTTCACAATATGTCCAGTAGATGGTACCGTCATTCACTTCGCAATATGTCCAGTAGATGGATACCGTCATACACTTCACAATATGTCCAGGAGATGGATACCGTCATACACTTCACACTATGCCCAGTAGATGGATACCGTTATACACTTCACAATATGTCCAGTAGATAGATACCGTCATACACTTCACAACATGCCCATTAGATGGTACCGTCATACACTTCACAATATGCCCAGTAGATAGATACCGTCATACACTTCACAACATGTCCAGTAGATGGATACCGTCATACACTTCACAATATGCCCAGTAGATAGATCCCGTCATACACTTCACAATATGCACAGTAGATAGATACCGTCATACACCTCACAATATGCCCAGTAGATAGATACCGTCATACACTTCATAATATGCACAGTAGATAGATACCGTCATACACTTCACAATATGTCCTGTAGATGGATACCGTCATACACTTCACAACATGTCCAGTAGATGGACACCGTCATACACTTCACAATATGCCCAGTAGATGGTACGGTCATACACTTCACAATATGCCCAGTAGATGGATACCGTCATACACTTCACAATATGTCCAGTAGATGGATACCGTCATACACTTCACAATATGTCCAGTAGATATATACCATCATACACTTCACAATATGTCCAGTAGATGGTACCGTTATACACTTCACAATATGTCCAGTAGATGGTACCGTCATACACTTCACACTATGCCCAGTAGATGGATACTGTTATAAACTTCACAATATGTCCAGTAGATAGATACTGTCATACACTTCACAATATGCCCAGTAGATGGTACCGTCATACACTTCACAATATGCCCAGTAGATGGTACGGTCATACACTTCACAATATGCCCAGTAGATAGATACCGTCATACACTTCACACTATGTCCAGTAGATGGATACCGTCATACACTTCACAGTAGGCCCAGTAGATGGATACCGTTATACACTTCACAATATGTCCCGCAGACGGAAACCATGAACTGTAAAACTATAACTGAATAATTGCTGAATTTAAACATAATGTATATATACTCACCTATCCCAGGGAGACTTGAAGTCGGGCAGGTCCATCGCCACCGCCATAAATGTGTTCGGCATGAGCGTGTTCGGAACATAGCCCACATCAGCAGTCTGATGCCATCGAATGTCTGGAAATCCAGCGGTGATGCTAGAGTCATTATGATTGGGACCTAGCTAGACAGCCGAAAATTAAATAGTTCAAATTTACCATCAGCATGACCTTGTGTTACTTGTATTAAGTCTGAAACATGACATTACTTGCACCAGGCTAAATGCAGGACGTTACCTATACTTGCACCAGGCTAAAGGCAGGACGTTATTAATACTTGCACCAGGTTAAAGGTAGGACGTTACCTTTACTTGCACCAGGCTAAAGGCAGGACGTTACATGTACTTGCACCAGTCTAAAGGCAGGACGTTACTTATACTTGCACCAGGCTAAAGGCAGGACGTTACATGTACTTGCACCAGTCTAAAGGCAGGACGTTACTTATACTTGCACCAGGCTAAAGGTAGGACGTTACCTATACTTGCACCACAGGACGTTACCTATACTTGCACCAGACTAAAGGCAGGACGTTACCTATACTTGTACCAGGCTAAAGGCAGGACGTTACCTATCCTTGCACCAGGCTAAAGGCAGGACGTTATTAATACTTGCACCAGGCTAAAGGTAGGACGTTACCTTTACTTGCACCAGGCTAAAGTCAGGACGTTACTTATACTTGCACCAGGCTAAAGGCAGGACGTTACCTATCCTTGCACCAGGCTAAAGGCAGGACGTTACTTATACTTGCACCAGGCTAAAGGCAGGACGTTACCTATACTTGCACCAGGCTAAAGGCAGGACGTTACTTATACTTGCACCAGGCTAAAGGCAGGACGTTACATGTACTTGCACCAGGCTAAAGGCAGGACGTTACTTATACTTGCACCAGGCTAAAGGCAGGACGTTACCTATCCTTGCACCAGGCTAAAGGCAGGACGTTACTTATACTTGCACCAGGCTAAAGGTAGGACGTTACCTATACTTGCACCACAGGACGTTACCTATACTTGCACCAGGCTAAAGGCAGGACGTTTCCTATCCTTGCACCAGGCTAAAGTCAGGATGTTACCTATACTTGCACCACAGGACGTTACCTATACTTGCACCACAGGACGTTACTTATACTTGCACCAGGCTAAAGGCAGGACGTTACTTATACTTGCACCAGGCTAAAGGTAGAACGTTACCTTTACTTGCACCCAGCTAAAGGCAGGACGTTACCTATCCTTGCACCAGGCTAAAGGCAGGCCGCTACCTATCCTTGCACCAAGCTAAAGGCAGGATGTTACCTTTCCTTGCACCAGGCTAAAGTCAGGACGTTACTTATACTTGCACCAGGCTAAAGGCAGGACGTTACCTTTACTTGCACCCGGCTTAAGGCAGGACGTTACCTTTACTTGCACCATGCTAAAGGCAGGACGTTACCTTTGCTCGCACCAGGCTAAAGGCAGGACGTTACCTTTACTTGCACCCAGCTTAAGGCAGGACGTTACCTATCCTTGCACCAGGCTAAAGGCAGGACGCTACTTATACTTGCACCAGGCTAAAGGTAGAACGTTACCTTTACTTGCACCCGGCTTAAGGCAGGACGTTACCTTTACTTGCACCAAGCTAAAGGCAGGACGTTACCTTTACTTGCACCCGGCTTAAGGCAGGACGTTACCTATCCTTCCACCGTGCTAAAGGCAGGACGTTACCTTTACTTGCACCAGGCTAAAGGCAGAACGTTACCTATACTTGCACCAAGCTAAAGGCAGGACGTTACTTATACTTGCACCAGGCTAAAGGTAGGACGTTACCTTTCTTATACTTGCACAAGGCTAAAGGTAGGACGTATACTTGCACCATGCTAAAGGCAGGACGTTACCTTTGCTCGCACCAGGCTAAAGGCAGGACGTTACCTTTACTTGAACCACAGAACGTTACCTATACTTGCACCAGGCTAAAGGCAGAACGTTACCTATACTTGCACCAAGCTAAAGGCAGGACGTTACTTATACTTGCACCAGGCTAAAGGCAG
This sequence comes from Mizuhopecten yessoensis, assembly GCF_002113885.1. Classification (NCBI taxonomy): domain Eukaryota; kingdom Metazoa; phylum Mollusca; class Bivalvia; order Pectinida; family Pectinidae; genus Mizuhopecten; species Mizuhopecten yessoensis. Next base: position 86,010 of record NW_018408717.1, read on the forward strand.
GACGTTACATATCCTTGCACCAGGCTAAAGGCAGGACGTTAGTTATACTTGCACCAGGCTAAAAGCAGGACGTTACTTATACTTGCACCAGGCTAAAGGCAGGACGTTACTTATACTTGCACAAGGCTAAAGGTAGGACGTTACCTTTACTTGCACCTGGCTTAAGGCTGGACGTTACCTATACTTGCACCAGGCTAAAGGTAGGACGTTACCTTTACTTGCACCTGGCTTAAGGCTGGACGTTACCTATACTTGCACCAGGCTAAAGGAAGGACGTTACCTATACATCCACCAGGCTAAAGGCAGGACGTCACATGTACTTGCACCAGGCTAAAGGCAGTTACCTATACTTGCACCACGTTACCTATACTTGCACCAGACTAAAGGCAGGACGGTACCTATACTTGTACCAGGCTAAAGGCAGGACGTTACCTCTACTTGCACCAGGCTAAAGGCAGGACGTTACTTATACTTGCACCAGGCTAAAGGAAGGACGTTACCTATACATCCACCAGGCTAAAGGCAGGACGTCACATGTACTGGCACCAGGCTAAAGGCAGTTACCTATACTTGCACTATCCTTGCACCAGGCTAAAGGCAGGACGTTACCTTTACTTGCACCACAGAACGTTACCTATACTTGCACCAGGCTAATGGGAGAACGTTACCTATCCTTGCACCAGGCTAAAGGCAGGACGTTACCTATTCTTCCACCAGGCTAAAGGCAGGACGTTACATGAACTTGCACCAGGCTAAAGGCAGGACGGGACCTATAATTGCACCAGGCTAAAGCCAGGTCGTTACCTTTACTTGCACCACAGAACGTCACCTATACTTGCACCAGGCGAAAGACAGGACGTTACCTATACTTGCACCAGGCTAAAGGCAGGACGTTACATGTACTTGCACCAGGCTAAAGGCAGGACGGTACCTATAATTGCACCAGGCTAAAGCCAGGACGTTACCTTTACTTGCACCACAGAACGTTACCTATACTTGCACCAGGCGAAAGACAGGACGTTACCTATACTTGCACCAGGCTAAAGGCAGGACGTTACATGTACTTGCACCAGGCTAAAGGCAGTTACCTATACTTGCACCACAGATCGTTACCTATCCTTGCACCAGGCTAAAGGCAGGACGTTACCTATTCTTGCACCAGGCTAAAGGCAGAACGTTACCTATATTTGCACCAAGCTAAAGGCAGGACGTTACCTATCCTTGCACCAGGCTAAAGGCAGGACGTTACCTATCCTTGCACCAGGCTAAAGGCAGGACGTTACCTATACTTGCACCAGGCTAAAGGCAGGACGTTACCTATACTTGCACCAGGCTAAAGGCAGGACGTTACCTATACTTGCACCAGGCTAAAGGCAGGACGTTACCTATACTTGCACCAGGCTAAAGGCAGGACGTTACCTATACTTGCACCAGGCTAAAGGCAGGACGTTACCTATACTTGCACCAGGCTAAAGGCAGGACGTTACCTATACTTGCACCAGGCTAAAGGCAGGACGTTACCTATACTTGCACCAGGCTTAAGTCAGGACATTACCTATACTTGCAAGACAGGACGTTACCTATACTTGCACCAGGCTAAAGGCAGGACGTTACCTATACTTGCACCAGGCTAAAGGCAGGACGTTACCTATACTTGCACCAGGCTTAAGTCAGGACATTACCTATACTTGCACCAGGCTAAAGGCAGGACGTTACCTTTACTTGCACCAGGCTTAAGTCAGGACATTACCTATACTTACACCAGGCTAAAGGCAGGACGTTACCTTTACTTGCACCAGGCTTAAGGCAGGACGTTACCTATACTTGCACCAGGCTTAAGGCAGGACGTTACCTATACTTGCACCAGGCTTAAGGCAGGACGTTACCTATACTTGCACCAGGCTTAAGTCAGGACATTACCTATACTTGCACCAGGCTAAAGGCAGGACGTTACCTTTACTTGCACCAGGCTTAAGTCAGGACATTACCTATACTTACACCAGGCTAAAGGCAGGACGTTACCTTTACTTGCACCAGGCTTAAGGCAGGACGTTACCTATACTTGCACCAGGCTTAAGGCAGGACGTTACCTATACTTGCACCAGGCTTAAGTCAGGACATTACCTATACTTGCACCAGGCTAAAGGCAGGACGTTACCTTTACTTGCACCAGGCTTAAGGCAGGACGTTACCTATACTTGCACCAGGCTAAAGGCAGGACGTTACCTATACTTGCACCAGGCTTAAGTCAGGACATTACCTATACTTGCACCAGGCTAAAGGCAGGACGTTACCTATTCCTACACCAGGCTTAAGGCAGGACGTTACCTTTACTTGCACCAGGCTTAAGGCAGGACGTTACCTATACTTGCACCGGGCTTAAGGCAGGACGTGACCTATACTTGCACCAGGCTTAAGTCAGGACATTACCTATACTTGCATCACAGGACGTTACCTATACTTGCACCAGGCTAAAGGCAGGACGTTACCTATTCCTACACCAGGCTTAAGGGAGGACGTTACCTTTACTTGCACCGGGCTTAAGGCAGGACGTTACCTTTACTTGCACCAGTCTAATGGCAGGACGTTACCTTTACTTGCACCAGGCTTAAGTCAGGACATTACCTATACTTGCATCACAGGACGTTACCTATACTTGCACCAGGCTAAAGGCAGGACGTTACTTGTACTTGCACCAGGCTAAAGGCAGGACGTTACTTGTACTTGCACCAGGCTAAAGGCAGGACGTTACTTGTACTTGCACCAGGCTAAAGGCAGGACGTTACCTTTTCTTGCACCAGGCTTAAGTCAGGACATTACCTATTCTTGCACCAGGCTAAAGGCAGGACGTTACCTATTCCTACACCAGGCTTAAGGGAGGACGTTACCTTTACTTGCACCGGGCTTAAGGCAGGACGTTACCTATACTTGCACCAGGCTTAAGGCAGGACGTTACCTATACTTGCACCGGGCTTAAGGCAGGACGTGACCTATACTTGCACCAGGCTTAAGTCAGGACATTACCTTTACTTGCACCAGGCTAAAGGCAGGTCGTTACCTTTACTTGCACCAGGCTTAAGGCAGGACGTTGCCTATACTTGCACCGGGCTTAAGGCAGGACGTTACCTTTACTTGCACCAGTCTAATGGCAGGACGTTACCTTTACTTGCACCAGGCTTAAGTCAGGACATTACCTTTACTTGCACCAGGCTAAAGGCAGGACGTTACCTATTCCTACACCAGGCTTAAGGGAGGACGTTACCTTTACTTGCACCGGGCTTAAGGCAGGACGTTACCTTTACTTGCACCAGGCTTAAGGCAGGACGTTACCTATATCACAGCAACACAAAGATGTTACTGTATCAACGTAAAGCACCGAGAGGAATGACCAAGAAGATACTGCCAAACAGAGATTGAACTAAGAAAATTACCTACCTGTACAATACTTTTAGTTTAGAGAGATAGGTTTCCGGAACAATTCGTTAGTTTGGGAAGAAATGATGCCTACAAACCGCTTTTATTACTAAGGGAAAGACGTTTTATAGACAAAACTAAAAGGGAAGACTTTACCTGCACAAACCCGAAAGGGAATTCTGGCCTGGTATCACTGTTGGATGAGAAATGCTTGCGCCAATCCTCAATCATTCCCGGGAACGTGCAGTTGTACGTACTGGGTTCCGGGGCGTTGGATTCCCCTGGAGGTCAACACGGGTATACTGATAATGTATCACTCTTCTTTATACAGTCACATTATACAAATACACGGGGCTAGTAAAAGATCTTATTACATGTTTAAAACAAAGCAATGCTTTGCTACTCTTTGCAGACAATCTGCCATTTCTATCAGCATTTAGAGCAATATAAATAATATAGGATAGAAAGAGCAGTAAATGATGAAGGATCGGGAGAGACAGAATGAACATGAGGAGAAACATACACTGTCGATAACGATGATGGTCTTACAAACCTTGGTACCAGATGACGCCATACAGGGACATGCTGGCGAACGGACTGATCATGGCGTTCCACAGCTCCGAGTCATGTAGAGGCCTGTAACATTAACAAAGATACGGTGACTTTCCTCCGGACTATTTTTGTTGTTTTACGACTTAAACTACCTGTAACGTTTATATTATATAAAATACTTTACACGAGTAAACTGCAATATAGCAAGCCTTTTAATCCATTAGGCTGGTTGTTTGACGTAAGTAAGAGTTCCCTCAAAGACTCTAGGTCCATCATCATGTATCAGTACAAAGATATAAAGGTGTGTATAGATATATGGTATAGATATATTGCATAGATATATTGTATAGATATATTGTATAGATATATGGTATAGATATATTGTATAGATATATGGTATAGATATATTGTATAGATATATTTACATTTGCGCTGCAACCCTCTATATGAACATTACCAGCAGATGCATTTCATTTAAGTATGAAAACAATAACTCACGTTACATAACACGTGATATACTTATTACGTCATAGATTAACCTTGTTTAATGCAAGTCTTGTCACTTCGCTTCGAATGCCCCTGCGTCAAACGCTCATATCACTGCGGTTAATTATTGGCGCCAATTTTATTTAAAAAGGGCTGTTCCACCAATGTCGTTTAAAGAACGAAACATAAACAAAACGCAGTAAATAAATAAATCCTTCAAGAACAAATAAATTATAATTAACAATTGTTCTATAGTTAAAATGTAATTATATGGAATGAACGGCGTTTTTTAAATTTCCATGTCGGTATGAACGCAAATCGGTTTCATCCATAATATGAAATAGGTCAGACCTAATCAGAGGGCACACATGCAAATACATTTTTCTGCATAATTTAACTGTTTCATTTTATGTACAGTCGGTAGAATAGTTAGAATCCAATCCTTGCATACTTCAATGTAGGAACTATCCTACATAATTATATATTTGTTGGGGGGGGGGGATAGCTAAGGATTCCTCAACCCTCCCCAAACCCCTGCCAGCCCGTTGGATTTTCTTTCAAAATATCGGGTAGACAGGGCAAGTTTGGCCCATTTTCATTAAAGTTTTCTGGACAGCATTTGTTAAAATTAACCATTCGGAAGAGAAATTCTATGCCCTTCATAAAACTACAGAATGGCAAACATGTCCGTATTTGAAAATTAATTTAAGTCTTTACGGTCGGAAGAGTGTATGGCCTAATGTGCACCGCCTTGGGGTAACTTCGGACAGGGTGTCTGGGGTAATTAAGTTCGGCCCACACTGGAATTAGCATATTTTTGACGTCATAAAGCATGCAACGTCCTACTTTCCCGCTAATTTCACAGCTTCCCTAGTATGGCATGGGCCGAACCTGCCCTGTGTCATGGAACGAACCTGACCCAAATTGATATTTTAAGAAATCTGTATATCATAGCAATACAAAACTCAATGCTAGGCTTTTATGTATGCCATCATGTGAAGCTGGTTTGTTACACGTATGGCATCAATAAGTAGCATTTCGGTTTACAGAAAGTTTACAAAACTAGAAATAAGCGAGGTCGTAATTTTCTTTCTACCCTCCCAAAAAAAGATTTTCTCGCTTTTAGTAATCTAAATTTATAGTTTCCCGCGATTTTTTTCGATTGAGTGTCCTGCCTAGTGAACTGCACTGCTTAGATCCTCAAAGTTGTAAATATTTGCTCAATACCAAAAATACCAGGAGTGGCCGGAGTTACCCCAGGGCCGAGCTTGTCCCGGTCCCCCCTAAGGTGCCGGAGTTACCCCAGGGCCGAGCTTGTCCCGGTCCCCCCTAAGGTGCCTTTACCCCATATTGAACCCTGCCGCAATGGATCTGCCCTGGTTCGTTGTTTTCAAAGCACCTCAGAAATACTTGCAAATCAAGTATTGGCGATATTCAGAGGGATATATTTAAATGTAACAAAAATCGATCAGCCGTCCATATTGGGATATTTTGTACTTCTATCTATTGTTTATATCTGTTTGTATCTGTTATTACTCCATTCCATTTTTCAAGGGACAAATATTTTCTTTATTAAAATATTCTGATTTGTAAATCATTTACTGTAAGAGAATTTACTGCAGATTTTTCTCTAAAATGATTTGGAAAGGTGAAGAAGCAGATGGCACAGCAAAATGCCCATTTGAAAAATAAATCATGTTCTTAAAAATTAGGTAAAGGAAAACTATGACAATATTCCGAAATGAAAATTCAGAAGAAAAATTCTCTTTGTGTTTGCTGAAAAATTCAGAAAGAACATTTCTTTGTATTTGAACTTGTGTTAAAATGACTTCAGAAGGACTTTTTTAAAAGTAAATGCACGAAATACGTGTACTACATCAAAGATGTAGTTTCAGTGAATGTATTGTCAACACTACGATGACGCGTGTTAATAGTGACGTCACAGTCGCGTCACATGTTGTGAACGTCATATGCCTAGTAAATATATATACGGACTTATCAGTATCAATTGATGCTATTTTGAAGCTAAAGACAAATAACCAAGAGCACGTACTACATAGAAACAATTTTCAGTTCGAAAAAAATGAAAAAATCAAAATAATATGTAGGACATCGAAGGATTTCATCAGTAACATCGACTTGTAAAAGTAACGTAGAATTGTTTCTGAATATAAAAATCTGCCGGAGATACGACAAAAATACAACATATTCGTTCAAAATGTCAAATTAATTGTTTGTGCAAAAAAAGAACATCAATGCAGGCACGGGCAACACAAGTTGCCGTTTTTTGAGAGCCTGTACGATCGGAAGGACGAAAGTTTTTGAAGCCTTCATATAGCATAGAACTAATGCACTCTCATTTTCCCGTACTTTCCGTCCATGGGTTGCCATATCGGCTCGCACTGCTCGGACGATCGCGAAGTGCCCGTTGTTAAACATGAAGGCCTAGCGCAATATGGATGTAACCGATTTACGTTCATACCGTCATGAAAATTAAAAAACGCCGTTCAATCCGTATATGAAATTGCAGACGGCCATACTTGGGGGTAACGTTGCATTTCTTCAGTACGGCAGAAGACGTCCACTGCTCAATGGCGGTTTCACCCCACGTGGTATCGATTAAACCAATCGGGTACATGAGATGGTCATGTAGATATCTGCCGTACAGCCAGCACAGATCCGAGAAGTACGTAAACTCCCTTCCCTCCAGGGACGCTGTCAAGACAATGAAACCATACTCTTACAGAAGTGAACTTTTGATCGTAAGTTTTGTATATGTACAACATCTAACAAACTACCAACAACAAACGAATGTATTAGCACTTGTCATGTTTGTCATTGATATAAGGACATCATGGTTCTGAGACCGAACCATCCACTCTGTACTTATGTAAGACCGTATTGACTCTTTGTTATGTAGCAGACAGATTACATGATCAGGTTCAAAAAACGCGTGCAATATAAAAGACTGGGTGAGATTTGAGTTTTCATTATGTTTAACTATGCAAGAAATAGAACAAAACCAGTGCGTCTGCAAACGGCATTGTTTAAACTATTCCCAGAGCTGTTTTTAACATTGTAACATCTGACATTGAACCAGTGTAACTGACCTTTGCTGGGGATGGACCAGGGTTCCAAAACAGCTTTCAAGTCTCTAAGCGCGACACGTGACGTGGCTTCTTGTGCCGTGAACACCCGGACGCTAGTGTAGTTAGCTACATCCTCCAGCTGGACTGACGCGTTATAGGACTGTATTGATAGGCAAAGGTCATATATTTGCTATACAAATATAAACATGTATACGTGAGGTCAAAGGTTAACCGACAACAGGTCAAGGTCATATATTTACTAAATATATATAAACATGTATACACGAGGTCAAGGGTTAACAGACAACAGGTCAAGGCCATAGTTACCATAGTCAAAGTATCATCAGAGATAATATTGTTAAAGAAGACGTTGTATGTCACCAACGTGTTCAATATATGTCTAACAATGATAAAAAAACTAAATATTTCAAGTTTTCAGTATAAAAATGTATTCGATGATCATAAAGGGAAAGTGTTTGATAGAGATAGCCTAATTAAGATTCGTTTATTAGAAGGCATTTTGTCGTCAAGCCTAAGGTATAACTGATGGAATTGTGCTTTAATTAGATAAATCATGTGTAATAAGAGTTTATGTAGTCAGACATCTTTTCGATGATAGAATGTTTTATTATCCACAAAACCCCCCACAAATATATATATAAAAAAAAATGGAGTCTAGGGATTGAATGTCATATCAGCGTCGTACAATTTAATAGTAGAATAGTATTAGTAGAATAAATACCTACATATGAATATTTGAAAACTACTACTGACTGTTTTTTTCCTATATATGTAAAACTTTTTAATGTAATTCTCGACACAGGTATAGTCCCAGAATCATGGACTATTGGGTTAATTAAACCAATTCATAACAAAAGGCCCAAGGGGCCTAACTCGCTCACCTGGTATTAATCTCACACTTGTAATCTTAAAAGAGGACTAAAATACAACCACAGGCAGAATATCAGTGTTTGATTAATAAGAACCTATTAAAAGATTTAAACATATGACGCCCGTGACCTTGAATGTCGAACAAGGACATTAGGTTGAACACGACCCAGCATGCTTCTACTATCAAAACATCATTACCCTGGACTTTTTATTTATACAGAACAAATCATTTAAAGATTTAAACATATATTGACCACTGTGACCTTGAATATGGACGAAGGTCATTCATTTGAACAAACTTCGTAGCCCTTTATCACAGCATGCTACTGGGCATATATCTTATCCCTAAGCCTCTTAGTTATTCAGAAGAAGTTGTTTAAAGGTTTTTTAACATATTTGACCCATGTGACCTTGAATATAAGTCAAGGTCATTCCATTGAACAAACTTGGTAGATCTTTATTCCAGCATGCTACTGGTCAAATATCCCTATCCTAGGACTTTCGGTTTTTGAGGAGAAATTGTATAAAGGTTTTAAACATATTTCACCATTGTGACCTTGAATATTTGTCAAGGTCATTTATTTGAACAAACTTGGTAGCCCTTTATAACAGCATGCTACTGGCAAAATAGCATCATCTTAGGCCTTTTGGTTATTCAGAAGAAGTCGTTTAAATGTTTTAAACATATTTGACCCCTCTGACCTTGAATATAAGTAAAGGTCATTCACGTCCAGGGTGTAGCCCGCTAGTGGGTAACGAAAAATGTTAACCAACTCCTAGCAGGTTCGTGAGTGAGGAAACCTACAGTGAGTGTGGGAGAAAGAGCGGTACATAGAGGAGGGAATTACTGGCCTACCATATTCACAGTGAACTGCATGTTGCTTTGCCCCGAGCAGAGCCATACGTCCCCGAATAAGACATCGCTGATTTTCTCCGTGCCTGCTCGGCCAGCCAGCGTCAAAGTGTAGGGTTTAGTGTCGTTTACGGGTCGGAGGGTTACGCTCCATACCCCGCCAGTTTCTGGATGAGGGGACACACGTGATGTGTAGTTTACTCCGATCGTACTTCCTGCCCCCTTCACCGTAACGTTGACTGATCCCACGGGTAGGGAAGCGTAGCCCCACACAACGGCTCGCTGGGGCGCGCGCTGTAATACCATGTGGTCGCCATAGTACGAGGCGAAGGAAAGCTTACCTGGCTCTATTGCATAGGAGAAAAGTATACTTTTATAAAGTCATATTTAAACACTTTTTGCTTTATTCATTTATGAAAAAAAAAACATTAATTTAACCAACCAGAAGCTACAACTACAAATACTGCGCCAAACATCGTCAACATTTTGGTGTTCCCTTACAATAAACTACCTTGAAAGGACTATCGATGTGGAATAGCAAAACACAAATCATACTCATCACATTTATACAGATATATAAACTAAGTGTGTCTTACCTGAGCTGTGTTCACCAGTATACAGAGGAGGCCTAAGTGTGACTTACCTGAGCTGTGTCCACCAGTATACAGAGGAGGAGGACTAAGTGTGACTTACCTGAGCTGTGTCCACCAGTATACAGAGGAGGAGGACTAAGTGTGACTTACCTGAGCTGTGTCCACCAGTATACAGAGGAAGAGGACTAAGTGTGACTTACCTGAGATGTTTTCACCATTAAACAGAGGAGGAGGACTTAGTGTGACTTACCTGAGCTGTGTCCACCCGTATACAGAGGAGGAGGACTAAGTGCGACTTACCTGAGCTGTGTCCACCAGTATACAGAAGAGGAGGACTAAGTGTGACTTGCCTGAGCTGTGTCCACCCGTATACAGAGGAGGACGCCTAAGTGTGACTTACCTGAGCTGTGTCCACCAGTATACAGAGGAGGACGCCTAAGTGTGACTTACCTGAGCTGTGTCCCCCAGTATACAGAGGAGGAGGACTAAGTGTGACTTACATGAGCTGTGTCCACCAGTATACAGAGGAGGAGGACTAAGTGGGACTTACCTGAGCTGTGTCCACCAGTATACAGAAGAGGAGGACTAAGTGTGACTTACCTGTACTGTGTCCAACAATATACAGAGGAGGAGGACTAAGTGTGACTTACATGAGCTGTGTCCACCAGTATATAGAGGAGGAGGACTAAGTGTGACTTACCTGAGCTGTGTCCACCAGTATACAGAGGAGGAGGACTAAGTGTGACTTACCCGAGCTGTGTCCACCTGTATACAGAGGAGGAGGACTCAGTGTGACTTACCTGAGCTGTGTCCACCAGAAAACAGAGGAGGAGGAATAAGTGTGACTTAACTGAGCTGTGTTCACCAGTAAACAGAGGAGGAGGACTAAGTGTGACTTACCTGAGCTGTGTTCACCCGTATACAGAGAAGGGGGACTAAGTGTGACTTACCTGTACTGTGTCCAACAATATACAGAGGAAGAGGACTAAGTGTGACTTACCTGAGCTGTGTCCACCAATATACAGAGGAGGAGGACTAAGTGTGACTTACCTGAGCTGTGTTCACCAGTAAACAGAGGAGGAGGACTAAGTGTGACTTACCTGAGCTGTGTCCACCAGTATACAGAGGTGTAGGACTAAGTGTGACTAACCTGACCTGTGTCCACCAGTATACAGAGGAGGAGGACTAAGTGTGACTTACCTGACCTGTATCCACCAGTATACAGAGGAGGAGGACTAAGTGTGACTTACCTGAGCTGTGTCCACCAGTATACAGATGAGTAGGACTAAGTGTGACTTACCAGAGCTAGCGTTGTCTGCCAGTATACAGAGGACGAAGGCTATTTGTAATACTAATGTCATATTAACGGGATACTTCCAAGCCAGCCGACATAGGCATAATACACTATGGCTGTTCTGTATCAGTAGCTTTAGGTCAGGGCTAGCAATTCCTTTGGTCAGAGGTCAGGAGGCAGGGGTCAGCGGATAGCAGGGGACAGATATATATGCATGTATATATGTATGAACCAACATACACTGAATTGATACCACGCAGTTGTATGAAGGGTGTACCTGTTACATCAATTGTACACTTGCATGTAGTTACTTTATATTACGCTGATGTTTATTTGATAGGAACGTTTATTGGAATTTGATTTTTTTTGTTTGGAAATATCTTATTCAGACTATAACGTATTAACAAGAGACGGTTGCTGTTGTGAAGACCATTACCTTCCCCCCTCCCCGTATGTCCTGGTTGCTGTTGTGAAGACCATTACCTTCCCCCCTCCCCGTATGTCCTGCTTGCGGTTGTGCAGACCATTACCTTCCCCCCTCCCCGTATGTCCTGCTTGCGGTTGTGCAGACCATTACCTTCCCCCCTCCCCGTATGTCCTGGTTGCTGTTGTGAAGCCTATTACCCTCCCCCCTCTCCGTATGTCCTGGTTACTGTTGTGAAGACCATTACCTTCCCCCCTCCCCGTATGTCCTGGTTGCTGTTGTGAAGCCTATTACCCTCCCCCCTCTCCGTATGTCCTGGTTGCTGTTGTGAAGACCATTACCTTCCCCCCTCCCCGTATGTCCTGGTTGCTGTTGTGAAGACTATTACCCTCCCCCCTCTCCGTATGTCCTGGTTGCTGTTGTGAAGACCATTACCTTCCCCCCTCCCCGTATGTCCTGATTCTTGATTCGGGAGCTGCCTTAATACGTTTGTTGTATCGTGTTATAGACCAGTGTAATAAACTGATTAGTCTGTTACTGTGTTACATACCTGTCTCCGTATCGTCAGGTGTATACTGATAAATCGGTGTTTGTTTATACCATCAGTGAGTACCATTGTACTAGATACAAGCTATTCACCGGGACTGTTGTACCAGTACATATTACATTATATAATATAAGGATAACCGTGCAAGTCAAACAAAACAACTAATATATCGAATTGCATTTATTGAATATCTTGTGAACACGCTAGTGTACAATGTATTTTAACTTCCTTTCCTTTTATTGAAAACAAAATCACCTCCTGGCCTGTCATTAACGATCTATTAGACTCATTGAACAAATAACCGTCTGTAAAAACGTGGAAGTGAGCAAAATTTCCTCATCGATAGGATCATTATGCGTACAAATACCACCTTCATTGTGAAGTCATGGCAACTGATCACGTGACTGTGGTCACGTGCTATATGAAACAAATCACAGATGAGAACGAATGATATTCTGGTGCACCCATAATGACTGTGATCAAGGTAACATCAATGACTCGTGCACTATTGTACAAATACGTAATCATGTACGTGATCAAGGAATTCCTCGTTTCTTCCCTATTGTAGTAATGTGTTCAAAACATGCTATTATCCCGCTGTAGTCATGTGATGAAGGCATGACCTCGTGCTCTGCCTATTGTAGTCATGACATTGTGATGAAGGCATGACCTCGTGCCCTTTCTAGTGTAGTCATGTGATAAACGCATGACCTCGTGCTCTTTCCAGTGTAGTCATGTGATGAAGGCATGACCTCGTTCCCTGCCGTTTGTAGTCATGTGATAAAGGCATGAGCTCGTTCCCTTTCTATTGTAGTCATGTGATGAAGGCATGACCTCGTTCCCTGCCGTTTGTAGTCATGTGATGAAGGCATGACATCGTGCCCTGCCGTTTGTAGTCATGTGTTGAAGGCATGACCTCGTTCCCTGCCGTTTGTAGTCATGTGATAAAGGCATGACCTCGTTCCCTGCCGTTTGTAGTCATGTGTTGAAGGCATGACCTCGTTCGCCTTTCTATTGTAGTCATGGGATCAACTGACGTATTTCATTTGATTTTGAGAAGATTGATAGGATGTACATAATCTCACATCGGTCATGCAGCCGCTGACTATAGTACCTTCAGGTAACTGGACAGTGTCACTTATTCAACTGAGTATATTCTAGATGGTGGTTGTGTGGTCATCATTTGAGAACGAAGCTGGTGCGGTCAAACGAGTGAGATAGAATCCCCAGCTTTTTGCAGCTAAGTTATGAGGACGATACCAGCCAAAGGCGATCTCCTGCTCTTCATAGTAAACTTTCTGTTTAATCTTCATGCCTAAAAATCAAAACGATAAGTGATCCGTGACCATTTTTTTCATAGAAAGCCATAAACTATAACATTTATCAACATGTTGACATACCAGGAGTATAAAACAGTCTAACGAGGACTGCACAATAAATAAAAATATATCCTTGTTTAAGAAGCCATTAACTTTCCGAGCATGCTCATAGATTAGATTATGTGAATTGTCGATGTATTAATGAAGAAAACACCGGTACCTCTGCAGTCTAAGCTTACCTGTATTGAGATAGAGAAACCCAGGAATGTCGATCTGTGAGGGGTGTGTGACGCGTACATACCTCTTCATTGGCGGTCGTTGTGTGTAACCTGTGGGGAAAAGAAATACATGTAACATCGCAGGTTAGTGGTAGAGAGAGCACGACGCTGATATAACATCAAGTTTTATTGGTGATGAGAGCATGACGCTGATGTAACATCAAAGTGTATTGGTGGAGAGAGCACGACGCTAATGTAACATCCATTTTTATTGGTGGAGAGAGCATGACGCTGATGTAACATCTCTTTTTATTGGTTAGAAGAGGACCTACACCGCTGTTGTAACATCACAGTTTATTGGTTAGAAGAGGACCTTATTGTTTGAGAGAGCTTACCTCCAGTAGAGTTGCGCCCAGTACTTGAGCAATACCCCATGTCCGAGTCGACGGTCTGATCCCCGGGGCTGCTGGGTCCACACATGAGGGAGTTAGCTAGAGACACTGCAAGCTTCTCCCACAGATCCTCCTCGGAAATTAGTTGACCCTCGTTGGGGTTGAGTATCTTGCCTTGTGGTACCTCACCGTTGTGAAACTCGAGGGATTGCTGAAGATTTTGATAACTACGCTATTTAGACACCAAATATGATTAGTTGGGTCTGGTTAAAGTGAAATGTAAACACGTATCATTTAAGAATAACATCTGGTAGACTCCTCCTTAAATTGTGGTCCTTTTAAAAACGGATGTAAGATTGGTGGGTTTGTTTGTATGATAATTGTAAAAGCTACAGTACCCTTTTCAACATGTTGAGTTACTCCAATATTGATGAAAATCTTCTTGTTTTTTTAATTTACAGACAGTTGGGAACTGTATAGCGGTCGTCATAAGCCTTCCAACATCATACTAACAAACAGTATATCGAATGACATTTTGAAACGAATACACTTTCTGTTAATGTCATTTAAAACATGAAACAATCTGGAAGACTTTTCGTTTTCCGGATATTTTTAGACGCTTTAACCAATTTTAGTGAACGTTTTTGCGGCTGCCAACATGACATGGCATCCAGTGGACAGCATTAACGGTAAAAACACTAAACACACTCACCTCGAGGTCAGGGAACACGTAGATCTTCGAGCTGACCTTGAGGAGGCTTTCAGCCGTTACCTCCAAATCGAGGCTATTTACTATCCGCAGAGTGCGCTTCTGACTGTAGATTAAAGATCATGCATAATCATTTATCATTTGTATACATGTGTGTGTCGAAGATATCCTGACAATGATCGACAATCTGGAACATGAACATGTCTGATACTAGTATAGAATAAAGAGTATCATTCTTTATTTAATCAACGAAGATTGAGAACAGGACAGAGGCGTCGTTCTCCCCAACGAGTAGCATACTGAACATATAGCAAAGCTAGCCTCCATACTCACAGGTCTGGAGGAAGTCTGGTGACGATCTGTCGGATACACCGCATGCCGTAAGTAAGGCGGTCTATGATCTCGTACTTCGTGTCACGTAGGACGTCATCGTACACCTGTGAATGGGACGGAGGAAAAGAAAACGGAGACATACAGTAATTAGACAAGGAGTTATAACATAGGACGGCACCGGTCGAGTGAAAAGGGCGGGGGAAAGGAGTGTCTCTCTTATGGCCCAAATGGACAGCTGACTCGTTATAACAGCGGCGGCAGAGCGTTATACATACGGGTCACAGAACAATCACCAAGTGGAATTATTTAATATTGTTAACGCTATAGTTCGTCAGAGTAAGCACAGCAAGAATCTAGAAAGTACATTCAAGAAGATGGGCGTCACCATTTAAAGTGTCCTTATATAGCTAACATCTAGCAAGTAAAGAATCATGTGAATTCATAGCCTAGCTGGTACCATTTAATGTTAATAGTCGGTTGTGATAATGCCTCTCAGGAGGCTTCTAGTATACCTGTAGATACAACTATTAAAAGTATCTACATAATCCAGTCGTTACTCATCGGTTGTCCTCTCAAGAACATCCGTGAACTGTTTTAATGATGGTGTTGTTACGAAGTAGTTTAGGATAGTGTTCAATTGGGCGACGGATCTAACGATGGAGGCGTGCTGGTAGTCATCAGTTAAAGACGGTGGTACAATGTTGCTGTATTTCAAGCGTTCTGGTTTTGTAGTTGGCGTTGACGCCCAGCAGTCCAGCAGTGACGTCCATACTAGATCCTCAGAATGTCTGTCACACTGGCGGTTTTGTGACAATTTAATACCTGTTAGTAGCACATTTTACAGTTGCAGAACATCGTTGGACCATCTTAATCTCTTCTATATTATTTATGTGTACAAGTACCACATGTGGCATTGTACTCAAGCTGAGGCCGTGTCCGTGTCCTTTATGTTAATGTTTAATGACTGGGGGGGCGGGGGGGGGTGTTAATTGATATTTGAATATTTCTCTTCAGGTGTTCATGACTATCATGGTGATTTTGCAAAAAGGCTATTCCACGCCGATCTGAGCTGATGTTGATGTGAGGTGAGTGACGTGTTCTGACTCCTGTCCATCCACGAGAAGTCCTGATGTTTATTTGAGATGAGTGACGTGCTCTGACTTCTGTCCCTCCATGTGAAGTGCTGATGTTGAAGTGAGGTGAGTGACGTGTTCTGACTCTTGTCCCTCCATGAGAAGTACTGATGTTGGTGTGAGATGAGTGACGTGCTCTGACTGCTGTCCCTCCATGAGAAGTGCTGATTTTGAGGTGAGGTTAGTGACGTGTTCTGACTCCTGTCCCTCCCTGAGAAGTGCTGATGTTGAGGTGAGGGTAGTGACGTGTTCTGACTCCTGTCCCTCCACGAGAAGTACTAATGTTGATGTGAGGGGAGTGACGTTTTCTGACTCCTGTCCCTCCACAAGACGTACTGATGTTACATGCGTCTTCTGTCTCTGCATTGAATTCCAGCCGTCATTTTTGTCCCTATAGTCATGCGATCATTTTGCAGTGATTTCCATTATGGGTTTTTTCTTCAAATTAATAATACTTTTAATAAGAATTCTAAGACGATTCGTTTGCAACGCGTGTTTTGATTGGATATATCATGGTGTTTTTGCAAAAAGGCTATTCCACGCCGATCTGAGCTGATGTTGATGTGAGGTGAGTGAGGTGTTCTGCCTCCTGTCCCTCCATAAGAAGTACTGATGTTGATGTGAGGTTAGTGACGTGTTCTGACTCCTGTCCATCCACGAGAAGTCCTGATGTTTATTTGAGATGAGTGACGTGCTCTGACTTCTGTCCCTCCATGAGAAGTGCTGATGATTATGTGAGGTGAGTGACGTGTTCTGACTCCTGTCCTTCCATGAGAAGTACTAATGTTGATGTGAAGTGAGTGACGTGTTCTGACTCCTGTCCTTCCATGAGAAGTACTAATGTTGATGTCAGGTGAGTGACGTGTTCTGACTCCTATCCCTCCATGAGAAGTACTAATGTTGATATGAGGTGGGTGACGTGTTCTGACTCCTGTCCCTCCACAAGAAGTACTGATGTTACATGCGTCTTCTCCCTCTGCATTGAATTCCAGCCGTCATTTTTGTCCCTATAGTCATGCGATCATTTTGCAGTGATTTCCATTATGGGTTTTTTCTTCAAATTAATAATACTTTTAATAAGAATTCTAAGACGATTCGTTTGCAACGCGTGTTTTGATTGGATATATCATGGTGTTTTTGCAAAAAGGCTATTCCACGCCGATCTGAGCTGATGTTGATGTGGGGTGAGTGACGTGTTCTGACTCCTGCCCATCCATAAGAAGTACTGATGTTGATGTGAGGTGAGGGACGTGTTCTGACTCCTGTCCCTCCCTGAGAAGTGCTGATGTTGAGGTGAGGGTAGTGACGTGTTCTGACTCCTGTCCCTCCCTGAGAAGTGCTGATGTTGAGGTGAGGGTAGTGACGTGTTCTGACTCCTGTCCCTCCATAAGAAGTACTGATGTTGATGTGAGGTGAGGGACGTGTTCTGACTCCTGTCCCTCCCTGAGAAGTGCTGATGTTGAGGTGAGGGTAGTGACGTGTTCTGACTCCTGTCCCTCCATAAGAAGTACTGATGTTGATGTGAGGTGAGTGCCGTGTTCTGGCTCCTGTCCCTCCATGAGAAGGACGTACTGATGTTGATGTGAGGTGAGTGACGGGTTCTGACTCCTGTCCCTCCACAAGAAGTACTGATTTTACATGCGTCTTCTGTCTCTGCATTGAATTTCAGCCGTCATTTTTGTCCCTATAGTCATGCGATCATTTTGCAGTGATTTCCATTATGGGTTTTTTCTTCAAATTAATAATACTTTTAATAAGAATTCTAAGACGATTCGTTTGCAACGCGTGTTTTGATTGGATATATCATGGTGTTTTTGCAAAAAGGCTATTCCACGCCGATCTGAGCTGATGTTGATGTGAGGTGAGTGACGTGTTCTGACTCCTGTCCCTCCACAAGAAGTACTGATGTTACATGCGTCTTCTGTCTCTGCATTGAATTCCAGCCGTCATTTTTGTCCCTATAGTCATGCGATCATTTTGCAGTGATTTCCATTATGGGTTTTTTCTTCAAATTAATAATACTTTTAATAAGAATTCTAAGACGATTCGTTTGCAACGCGTGTTTTGATTGGATACGGACCATGTTCTAATCTGCGATAGAATCATGATCAATCGTGTTAAGCTCCTCCCATCGCACTTAAGCCACGCCCCGTTTCCAACCAAAACAATATGGCGTCAAGCTCGCCTCTTAGCGAAATCCTGCTGATAAGGCTTGTAGGCAACAGAACAGAAACGACCGATGAAACGTATTTGTTGAATTAATTAAAAAGTAAGAAGCACACATTCCTTGTTCTTACCTCCATTTATTACTGAAACGTTCGTTCCATCCGTGTGAAGGCATCTATTTACATCCAAACTCAAATGAAACATGTCACATTTGTCGTATGCATTTACACAAAAGTCTTCACAAATCTATACAAATAATCACCGATTTTGTCGATGAGCACAGATTGCTATGCATACTGACATGGAAATGTAAGAACTTGGTCAATATTAATCCAAATGTGTCGTATAAACTTTGGTAACAGGACGTTAACGAACATACAGATCGAGCGCTCGCCAGTATGGGCGGGGCCAAATGACCGACTTTTGAAAGCTTCTTTCCGATTGGTCAGTCCGCTGCAGAATGACCCGTCGCCAGTTCAGGTCACAAAGTACTTTACTACGTACTTTTGTACAAGGAAATATAATGTTTCTAAACATATTAGCGTAGTATATTTGTTGAGGTGTGTTAGAATGGGGATAGTACGTTATTTTTCGTGTCAATACTATCGGTCTCGAGTTCAAACCGAATTTCATGTTCTAATCGCCAGTATACTGAGCCGCTCAAAACAACGTACTATCCCCTAAATCGAAAACCGTAGTTAACTTTGACAAATGACCTGCGTGATTTGGTTTGAGTGGTGAGACAAACACATATGAGTTGGGAGTATTAGTCATCGTAGAAACAGGTTTCTGATGGGTTGGTTGATATGCATCATTTTACTTTTAAAAAAAAACATGTACATTATATTAACATTAAGGATATATGGCACCTCACACAGATTCACCTCCCTTACATTGGAGTTACACCTTTTATTCATGGGAATTTATACTTGATGAATCAAAACAGATTTTAAACAATATTCCATGCAATAATACCACTAGGGTATTTCTGCATTGCATTCCTTTTATTCGTTACAGTAAGATATATGATGAAGTCACCTTTAAACAGTCGAACTGATGCTATCAGGAATGTTATAATGGAGAAGAAGAGTTCAATAAGATATCTCCTTACAAAGAGCAGCATCGTTACACTTTTCCTTCTGTATTGCAGATTGACTGATATTGATCTTCAGCTGTTATCAAAAGAGACATTACAAAGAAAAAATCATCACATGACAAATATGACAATTATCTACATGGCATTGTGTAGATTCTTTACTAACACGACTTAAACTGTTGGATGGACGTTTAACCCCAATACAAGCAAAAGATCTTTACTTGTACGTTCAGCTTAAAGATGGCCGTGTTTTACTCACCATTTGGAGTTTTTCTCTAAGGCGTTTCTCTTTGGTCGTTGCGTTTTCTCGATCTGTCTGAATTAGTGCGCCATCCATCAATGTTTTCTTGCGCTTTATCCTTCGTTGTAGGAGGCGTACGTCTTCGTTCTTGGCTACAAGTTCGTCACATGATACCCCACGTGACCCACAACGCTTATTCAATTCGCGCAATTCTGCTTCCTTAGTCTCCAAAGCTTGCTTCATATCCTCTATTAGTCTGCGGATAGTTTGTGATCGCTGAAAATTACAAAACAGTTAACAACTAAACTGGAGTCATAATAGCCATTTTCTCACAACAGATTTATGGACCCGTAAAATTACCAACGGACTTTTGAAAACCAAACTGTAAATTGAAGAGATATGCCTTACTCAGCAGTCGGTCAGATCTTTGTCTAATCTATGTCCTGAGTTTCAATCAAATATGATACTAGGCACTGATCAACGAGATGAACTATCGTGTGATTGGCTGAATGTTTCCGAAATTCTCAATTCACTAACAGCGTTGTACTAATGTGTAATTAACTACTGAACGTCTCCTAGAGAACGGTGGTGTTGTACTAATGTGTAATTACTTTCTGAACGTCCCCTACTGTCCCCAGTTAACGGTGGGGTTGTACTAATGTGAAATTACCTACTGAACGTCTCCTAGAGAACGGTGGGGTTGTACTAATGTGTAATTACCTACTGAACGTCTCCGAGAGAACGGTGGTGTTGTACTAATGTGTAATTAACTACTGAACGTCTCCTAGAGAACGGTGGTGTGGTACTAATGTGTAATTACCTACTGAACGTCTCCTAGAGAAAGGTGGTGTTGTACTAATGTGTAATTACCTACTGATCGTCTCCTAGAGAACGGTGGTGTTGTACTAATGTGAAATTACCTACTGAACGTCTCCTAGAGAACGATGGTGTTGTACTAATGTGTAATTCCCTACTGAACGTCTCCTAGAGAACGGTGGTGATGTACTAATGTGTAATTACCTACTGAACGTCTCCGAGAGAACGGTTGTGTTGTACTAATGTGTAATTACCTACTGAACGTCTCCGAGAGAACGGTTGTGTTGTACTAATGTGTAATTACCTACTGAACGTCCCCTACAGTCCCCAGTTAACGGTGGGGTTGTACTAATGTGAAATTACCTACTGAACGTCTCCTAGAGAACGGTGGCGTTGTACTAATGTGTAATTACCTACTGAACGTCTCCGAGAGAACGGTTGTGTTGTACTAATGTGTAATTACCTACTGAACGTCCCCTACAGTCCCCAGTTAACGGTGGGGTTGTACTAATGTGTAATTACCTACTGAACGTCCCCTACAGTCCCCAGTTAACGGTGGGGTTGTACTAATGTGTAATTACCTACTGAACGTCCCCTACAGTCCCCAGTTAACGGTGGTGTTGTTCTAATGTGTAATTACCTACTGAACGTCTCCTAGCGAACGGTGGTGTTGTACTAATGTGTAATTACATAATGAACGTCCCCTACAGTCCCCAGTTAACGGTGGGGTTGTACTAATGTGAAATTACCTACTGAACGTCTCCTAGAGAACGGTGGTGTTGTACTAATGTGTAATTACCTTCTGAACGTCCCCTACTGTCCCCAGTTAACGGTGGTGTTGTACTAATGTGAAATTACCTACTGAACGTCTCCTAGAGAACGATGGTGTTGTACTAATGTGTAATTACCTACTGAACGTCTCCTAGAGAACGGTGGGGTTGTACTAATGTGTAATTACATAATGACCGTCCCCTACAGTCCCAGTTAACGGTGGTGTTGTACTAATGTGAAATTACCTACTGAACGTCTCCTAGAGACCGGTGGTGTTGTACTAATGTGTAATTACCTTCTGAACGGCCCCTAGAGAACGGTGGTGTTGTACTAATGTGAAATTACCTACTGAACGGCTCCTAGAGAACGATGGTGTTGTACTAATGTGTACTTCCCTACTGAACGTCTCCTAGAGAACGGTGGTGTTCTTCTAATGTGTCATTACCTACTGAACGTCTCCTAGAGAACGGTGGTGTTGTACTAATGTGTAATTACCTACTGAACGTCTCCTACAGTCCCCCCTAAACGGTGGTGTTGTACTAATGTGTAATTACCTTCTGAACGTCTCCTAGAATTACCTACTGAACGTCTCCTAGAGAACGGAGGTGTTGTACTAATGTGTAATTACATAATGAACGTCCCCTACAGTCCCCAGTTAACGGTGGTGTTGTACTAATGTGAAATTACCTACTGAACGGCTCCTAGAGAACGGTGGTGTTGTACTAAGGGGGAATTACCTACTGAACGTCTGCTAGAGAACGGTGGTGTTGTACTAATGTTTAATTACCTACTGAACGTCTCCTAGAGAACGGTGGCGTTGTACTAATGTGTAATTACATAATGAACGTCCCCTACAGGCCCCAGTTAACGGCGGTGTTGTACTAATGGGTGGTGTTGTACTAATGTGTAATTACCTCCTGAGCGTCTCCTAGAGAACGGTGGTGTTGTAATAATGTGTAAGTACCTACTGAACGTCTCCTAGAGAACGGCGTTGTTGTACTAATGTGTAATTACCTACTGACCGTCTCCTAGAGAACGGTGGTGTTGTAATAATGTGTAAGTACCTACTGAACGTCTCCTAGAGAACGGGGGTGTTGTACTAATGTGTAATTACCTACTGAACGTCTCCTACAGTCCCCCCTAAACGGTGGTTTTGTACTAATGTGTAATTACCTTCTGAACGTCTCCTAGGGAACGGTGGTGTTGTACTAATGTGTAATTCCCTTCTGAACGTCTCCTAGAGAACGGTGGTGTTTTACTAATGTGTAATTACCTACTGAACGGCTCCTAGAGAACGGTGGTGTTGTACTAACGTGTAATTACCTTCTGAACGTCTCCTAGAATTACCTACTGAACGTCTCCTAGAGAACGGTGGTGTTGCACTAATGTGTAATTACATAATGAACGTCCCCTACAGTCCCCAGTTAGCGGTGGTGTTGTACTAATGTGTAATTACATACTGAACGTCTCCTACAGTCCCCCCTAAACGGTGGTGTTGTACTAATGAGCAATTACCTTCTGAACGTCTCCTAGAGAACGGTGGTGTTGCACTAATGTGTAATTACATAATGAACGTCCCCTACAGGCCCCAGTTAACGGCGGTGTTGTACTAATGGGTGGTGTTGTACTAATGTGTAATTACTTACTGAACGGCTCCTACAGTCCGCAGTTAACGGTGGTGTTGTACTAATGTGAAATTACCTACTGAACGTCTCCTAGAGAACGGGGGTGTTGTACTAATGTGTAATTACCTACTGAACGGCTCCTAGAGAACGGTGGTGTTGTACTAACGTGTAATTACCTTCTGAACGTCTCCTAGGGAACGGTGGTGTTGTACTAATGTGTAATTCCCTACTGAACGTCACCTAGAGAACGGTGGTGTTGTACTAATGTGTAATTACATAATGAACGTCCCCTACAGTCCCCAGTTAACGGCGGTGTTGTACTAATGTATACTTACCTTTTGAACGTCTCCTAGAGTCTCCAGTGAACGGCGGTGTTGTACTATCGTATTGCTGAGAAGTCGCACTTTTCTGTTGAGTCTCTGGACGTAGTGGGTATGAAATCTAAATAAGTCGATATATGATATGCATGACATTCCTTAAGAATTATCCTACGTGAAATTTGACAACATGGACACCGCCGTATCTTTTACCATTAAAATGCTGCAAACATCATGAGGCAATATTTTATGCAGATGGCTGTCAGAATTCTAGGCCATTATATAGGTACATATCATAATACATAGAAACTGAGGACAATATACTTACGTTACAAATTCCTTTAGTGCTTGTCGCTGAGGACGGGGCAGGTTGGGTAGGGATGCGTCTGATAGACGGACTGGACACTTCAGACAGCCGGACGCTACCGTCAAGACAATTCTTCCAAGAGCATCAAATAACCTGTTCACGTCTGCATGAGTTCAAGGACATCGGTTTTAAAATCAGATTTTGTCACTCTTTAGACCAGGAATTTCATGAATACCAACCCTACATATAGCAATAGACCCGCCTACAGATAGACCCGTAACAATAGACCCGCCTACAGACTGACCGGTAACAATATACACGCCCACAGGCAAACCAGTAATAATAAACCCGCCCACAGACAGATCAGTTACATTACGTGCAAACTAGTAACAACAGACCCGCACAAAACAGACTATATAGTTACAATAGACGCGCCCACGGACAGACCAGTTCCAATAAAACCTTATACAGACGGAGCCATAACGATAGACCCGTATACAGACAGAGCAGTAAGAACAGACCCTCCCACAGACAGACCATTAACAAGAGACACGCCTACAGGCAAACTAGTAACAATAGACCCACCCAGACAGACCAGTTATAATTGACACGCCCAAAGAAAGACCAGTTACAATAGACACGCCCACAGACACACCAGTTACAATAGACACGCCAACGGACAGACCAGTATTTAAAGACACGCCAACGGACAGGCCAGTTATAATAGACACGTCCATAGACAGACCATGCAGTTACAATAGACACGCCCACAGACAGACCAGTTACAATAGACACGCACAAGGACAGACCATTCAGTTATAATAGACACGCCCATAGACAGACCATGTAGTTACAATAGACCCGTCTACAGACAGACCATGCAGTTACAATAGACACGCCCACAGACAGACCAGTTACAATAGACACGCACACAGACAGACCATTCAGTTATAATAGACACGCCCGTAGACAGACCATGTAGTTACAATATACTACACGCCCACAGAAAGACCAGTTACAATAGATCCGCCCATAGAAAGACCAGTTATGATTGACACGCTCACCGACAGGCCAGTTTTAATAGACACGCCCACAGACAGACCATGCAGTTACAATAGACACGCCCACAGACAGACCATGCAGTTACAATAGACACGTACATATAAAGACCAGTTACAATAGACACGCCAATAGAAAGACCAGTTATAATTGACTCACGGACAGGCAAGTTATAATAGACACGCCCACAGACAGACCATGCAGTTACAATAGACACGTCCATAGAAAGACCAGTTACAATAGACACGCCCACAGACAAACCAGTTACAATAGACCTGTAAATATAGACTAATGCCTAGTACAGCCAGGGCATAATAGAGCTCGCCTTATTATATATCCTTTGAAATCGTTTTACTGTTTTTCTCAGTTCGTGATACAGGCTCAATGGTAATGTCTAAGAGCGGATGTGTCAATCGTAATTGAAAAAGTATATGAATGAAAAAAGAGAACCATGCGAGTTTAAGTTGCCTCAAAGGTGAGGGGGCCACTCGAAAAGCACTCGCTTCCTACACCACTGATATGATTTTAAACATCATGTGGATACGTATATTTTTGTGAGTATGTAAACTGCACCTAAGAAACTGAATTACCTGTTTTTTGACGAGATAATTTGATGAGAATCTGTCTGGCCACAGCCATACGTAGAGCGTTGGCGCCGATCTTTCGCCCTTCTACCGGAAGTGACAGAGCCTCAGCCCATGAGGCGAACCTGTCAACACTGGATATTGATGTCAACATCAATGTCAATATTATCTGTGACAACATTAGTCAATAGCATCGGTGTCAACATCAATGTCAATATTATCTGTGTCAACATCAGTCAGTAGCATCGGTGTCAACATCAGTCAATATTATCGTTGTCAAGATTAATGTCAACATAATTGATGTCAACATCAGCCTATAATTTAATTATGAACATCACCCAATATTTTCGGTGTCAACATCACTCAATATTATCGTTGTCAACATCACTCAATATTATCGTTGTCAGCATCACTCAATATTATCGTTGTCAACAGCACTCAATATTATCGTTGTCAACATCACTCAATATTATCGTTGTCAGCATCACTCAATATTATCGTTGTCAACAGCACTCAATATTATCGTTGTCAACATCACTCAATATCATCGTTGTCAACATCACTCAATATAGACGGTGTCAACATTAGTCAGTATTATCGTTGTCAACATCAATGTAGATATAGTGGGTGTCAACATTAGTCAGTATCATCGTTGTCAACATCACTCAATATAGACGGTGTCAACATTAGTCAGTATTATCGTAGTCAACATCAATGTAAATATAGTGGGTGTCAACATTAGTCAGTATCATAGTTGTCAACATCACTCAATATAGTCGGTGGCAACATTAGTCAGTATTATCGTTGTCAACATCAATGTAAATATAGTCCGGGTCAACATTAGTCAGTATCATCGTTGTCAACATCACTCAATATAGTCGTTGTCAACATTAGTCAGTATCATCGTTGTCAACATCACTCAATATTATCGTTGTCAACAGCACTCAATATTATCGTTGTCAACATCACTCAATATCATCGTTGTCAACATCACTCAATATAGCCGTTGTCAACATCACTCAATATAGTCGGTGTCAACATCACTCAATATAGTCGGTGGCAACATTAGTCAGTATTATCGTTGTCACCATCAATGTAAATATAGTCGGTGTCAATATCAATGTAAATATAGTCGGTGTCAACATCAATGTAAATAAAGTCGGTGTCAACATCAATGTAAATATAGTCGGTGTCAACATCAGTCAATACAGTCGGTGTCAACATTAGTCAGTATTATCGTAGTCAACATCAATGTAAATATAGTGGGTGTCAACATTAGTCAGTATCATCGTTGTCAACATCACTCAATATTATCGTTGTCAACATCGCTCAATATAGTCGGTGTCAACATTAGTCAGTATCATCGTCGTCAACATCACTCAATATAGTCGTTGTCAACATTAGTCAGTATCATCGTTGTCAACATCACTCAATATTATCGTTGTCAACAGCACTCAATATTATCGTTGTCAACATCACTCAATATTATCGTTGTCAGCATCACTCAATATTATCGTTGTCAACATCACTCAATATAGTCGGTGTCAACATCAATGTAAATATAGTCGGTGTCAACATCAGTCAATATAGTCGGTGTCAACATTAGTCAGTATTATCGGAGAAAACTTTAAGGTCAATATAAAAGGTTTGATAGAAAAAAAATACTTTGAAGTAATATGCCGATAAAATCATACCTGTTCGATATACTACAGTATCGGATAAATCTGTTGAACTCCTTCCACGTTGTCAGTAACCTACTATACTCGTATAAATGACGGTCTTCCCTACTGGTAACGTCTCCGATCACAGTAACATTAACAGTGAATCCTAAACAGGGCAGCTGTGGGGAAGTGGCCCGAGAAATTAACATGCAGTACAAAGACGTCCGTCATTTTTACTAAATGCTACAGTTATGTATTTCACCGTGTAAAATCGAGAACCTAATTCATCCCTGACATATGTAGTGGAACTGGACTGGGTCGATCGTCGGCGACCAGATAGCTCAATTGGTAGAGCGTCCGTCTAGAGTTCGGAAGGTCCCGGACTCGAACCCCGGTCTGGCCGTGCATTTTTCCTTCCCTGTTGCCCATATATATACCCACCGACAACATTTTGGCAGTACACACACATTAAGTACCAAACATCCCGATGCCATAGAGAAATTAAATATCTGCATAACCTGTTATCGTAAGTGGATCGAGACACGGATAAGTATATACAGTATTTGATTGATTAGTTCGTGTTCAGATACTTACGTTTCCTTGGTAACAAAGGACAATTGTTTCGTATCAGGAATATACATTTCTTCCATGTTGTCTTACACAAGGGCAAAGTACGCCGCAAAAAGAAGAGCAGTAATAATTCGTTGGGATGCTAATCAAGCGCTAAGCATGCGTAGTTACGAGGCAACGTATTATGACGTCACAATAGTTGTTGACGTCATACTGTGTAATAAGTAGCGAAGTGTTCTAAACAGTATACTCTCATTCTACTTAAATGACAGATGATTTTATTTGTGGATGGATGCAGACGGGGCTGGGATCTCAATGAATATTCTATACATCCAGAAGGAATGCCTCATTTTGTTACTCTTACCAAGTCCTTCCAAGCAAACAAATGAATATAATAAAAAAAAAGAAGTTCGAAACAAGTGATCCGAGAGAGATCTTCGAGACTCACCTTTGAAAGACCATGAATGTCGATTGAATGTATTGTATTTTTTCGCTTCACTGTTATCTGGAAAATACGGAGAGGATCATCAAACCAAGCGGCAACATGATTTTTTGAAGGATTTGTTAAATGCTAGATTTTATTTTCGACCATTTTAAATCTTGAGGAAAAGGGGATCATACACAAAGCTGACCATGTATACCGTGTTATGTAATGGTCCATTCGGTAGCTTATGTAAGAGGATCGATCATACACAAAGCTGGCCATGTATGCCGTGTTTTGTAATGGTCCATTCGGTAGCTTATTTAAGGGGATCGATCATACACAAAGCTGGCCATGTATACCGTGTTTTGTTATGGTCCATTCGGTAGCTTATTTAAGAGGATCGATCATACACAAAGCTGGCCATGTATGCCGTGTTTTGTAATGGTCCATCCGGTAGTTTATTTAAGGGGATCGATCATACACAAAGCTAGCCATGTATGCCGTGTTTTGTAATGGACCATTCGGTAGCTTATGTAAGAGGAGCGATCATACACAAAGCTGGCCCTGTATACCGTGTTTTGTAATGGTACATTCGGTAGCTTGTGTAAGGGGATCTATCATACACAAAGCTGGCATGTATACCGTGTTTTGTAATGGACCATTCGGTAGCTTATGTAAGAGGATCGATCATACCCAAAGCTGGCCATGTATACCGTGTTTAGTAATGGTCCATTCGGTAGCTTATGTAAGAGGAGCGATCATACACAAAGCTGGCCCTGTATACCGTGTTTTGTAATGGACCATTCGGTAGCTTATGTAAGGGGATCAATCATAAACAAAGCTGGCCATGTATGCCGTGTTTTGTAATGGACCATTCGGTAGCTTATGTAAGGGGATCAATCATAAACAAAGCTGGCCATGTATGCCGTGTTTTGTAATGGTCCATTAGGTAGCTTATGTAAGAGGATCGATCATACACAAAGCTAGCCATGTATGCCGTGTTTTGTAATGGTCCATCCGGTAGTTTATTTAAGGGGATCGATCATACACAAAGCTAGCCATGTATGCCGTGTTTTGTAATGGTCCATCCGGTAGTTTATTTAAGGGGATCGATCATACGCAAAGCTGGCCATGTATACCGTGATTTGTAATGGTCCATTCGGTATCTTGTGTAAGGGGATCGATCAAACACAAAGCTGGGCATGTATACCGTGTTTTGTAATGGACCATTCGGTAGCTTATGTAAGGGGATCGATCAAACACAAAGCTGGGCATGTATACCGTGTTTTGTAATTGTCCATTCGGTAGCTTATTTAAGGGTATCGATCAAACACAAAGCTGGGCATGTATACCGTGTTTTGTAATTGTCCATTCGGTAGCTTATTTAAGTGGATCGATCATACACAAAGCTGGCATGTATACCGTGTTTTGTAATGGTACATTCGGTAGCTTGTGTAAGGGTATCGATCATACACAAAGCTGGCTATGTATACCGTGTTATGTAATGGTCCATTCGGTAGCTAATGTAAGAGGAGTGATCATACACAAAGCTGGCCATGCCTACTGTCTTTTGTTATGGTCCATTCGGTAGCTTATGTACGAGGATCGATCATACACAAAGCTGACATGTATACCGTGTTTTGTAATTGTCCATTCGGTAGCTTATTTAAGGGTATCGATCAAACACAAAGCTGGCCATGTATATCGTGTTTTGTAATGGTCCATTCTGTAGCTTATCTAAGGGACTCGATCAAACACAAAGATGGCCATGTATACCGTGTTTTGTAATGGTCCATTCGGTAGCTTGTGTAAGGGGATCGATCATACACAAAGCTGGCATGTATACCGTGTTTTGTAATGGTCCATTCGGTAGCTTGTGGCAAGTGGTATTAAGATCTTGAAATGCATTCTAAAAATTAGTTCATTTAGACCGACTCGAAATGAAAAATCTTAGATGGGTGCCTGGCGCTTATTTTGCTCTGCAGATCCAACTCAAGTCGGAGCGTGCACAAATCTACAAGATAATCACGAAACAACCAATGACCAAGAGGATCCTTTATATAAAGTTTGAGAAAGATATACTGCATACTTCTTTAGAAATAGTGACAACAAGATTAGTTTATGGAAGGAAGGAACATGGACATAGGGCGAATTGGACAGCATACCATCAGATGATGTTGGATTAAATACTGTGGAGTAAATGGTTTTTCTCATTGGATACGTGATTCTATTCTAATTTCATTGTACCGACTATTCTTGTGTTTTTCTGGTCTTCTGATATTCCTATAGGTAGGGCCCAGCATCTCAGATGCGGGTGCCCTATAGTGACCGCGGTATCCGTCCGTCCGTCTGTCCACACTTTCGTTTCTGGAGATTATCTCAGAATCCGAAAGACTGATTTTTCCGAATATTTTGAAATTTGAAAGTGACACAATGTGATTTGTAGATTTATAACAAGATTTAAAACGTTTCTAAGATCAAGGTCACTGTCACTAAAAAAAGACCATGGGAGGGGAGGGGACTCATAAAAACATTTCTTTTTCAAATTTGACATGGTGATACACTGTGATGTGAACATGTGCAATAGGAATTTCAAAATATTTCAGGTCAATGTTACTGTACCTAACAATTAACAGTAGACCGGGGGACAGGAAGAGTGGAGTCAGACACATGGCAGGGCCCTGGTCGACCTGTCAGTGTTCTAAG
>NW_018408718.1:0-20539 GCF_002113885.1 Mizuhopecten yessoensis
GTCCCTTAGTCCCTATACCTCAGTCCATTAGTCCCTTTCCCCTCAGTCCAAAAGTCCCTATACCTCAGTCCATTAGTCCCTTTCCCCTCAGTCCCATAGTCCCTTTACCCACAAACCATTGGTCCCTGTACCCTCAGTCCATTAGTCCCTATACCTCAGTCCCTTATTCTGTTAATCCTCAGTCCATTAGTCCCTTTTCCTCAGTCCTATAGTTCCTATACCTCAATCGATTAGTCACTATACATTCAGTCCATTAGTCCCTATTCCTCAGTCCCTTAGTCCCAATACCCTCAGTCCCTTCATCCCCATACCTCAGTTCCTTAGGCGCTATACCGCAATCCCTCAGTCCCTATACCCTTAATCCTCATACTTTACCCTTAGTCCATTAGTCCCTTTCCCCTAAATCCCTTAGTCCCTATACCCTCAGTCCATTAGTCCTTATTCCCCAGTCCTATAGTCCCTAAACGTATTCATTAGTCCCTATACCCTCAGTTCCTTAATCCCTCTACCCTTAGTCCCTTAGTCACTTTACCCTCAGTCCCTTAGTCCCTATATCCTCAGTTCCTTAGTCCCTATACCCTCAGTTAATTAGTCCCAATTCATCAACCCTTAGTTCCTATACCCCTAGTCCTTTAACCCCCAAACCTCAGTTCTTTAGTCCCTATACCCTCTGTTCACTAGTCCCTTTTACCATCAGTCCATTAGTATTTATACCTCAGTCCCTTAGCCCCTTTACCCTTGGTCCATTAGTCCCTATTCCCTCTGTCCTTTAGTCCCTATACATCAGTCCATTAGTCTTTATACCTCAGTACCTTAGTCACTTTACCCTCAGTCCATTAGTCCCTTTACCCTCAGTCCATTAGTCCCTATACACTCTGATCATTAGTCCCTTTTACCATCAGTCCATTAGTATTTATACCTCAGTCCCTTAGCCCCTTTACCCTTGGTCCATTAGTCCCTATTCCCTCTGTCCTTTAGTCCCTATACATCAGTCCATTAGTCCCTATACCTCAGTTCCTTAGTCTCTTTATCCTCAGCCCCTTACTCCCTTTACCGTCATTCCGTCAGTCCCTATACCTCAGTTCCTTCGTCCCTATATCCTCAGTCCACGAGTCCCTTTACCTCAGTCCCTTATTCCCTTCACCCTCAGTTCCATTTTCCCTTTACCATCAGTCCATCAGTCCCTATACCTCAGTCCCTTCGTCCCTTTATCCTCAGTCCCTTCGTCCCTTTATCCTCAGTCCATTAGTCCCTATTTCCTCTGTCCCTTAGTCCCTAAAACCTTAGCCCTTATACTTTACACCCAGTCCCTTACAATGTAGTCCTTATACCCCAGTCTCTTATTCCCTTTATCCTCAGTCCATTAGTCTATATTCCTCAGTCCATTAGTCTAATACCCTCAGTCCATTAGTACCAATTCCCTCTCTCCTTTAGTCCCTATACATTAGTCCCTTAGTCCCTATACCCTCTGTCCCTTAGTCACTATACCCTTAGTCCCTTAGTCCCAATACCCTCAGTCCATTAGTCTCTATTCCTCAGTCCATTAGTCTAATACCCTCAGTTCATTAGTTCCTATTCCCTCTGTCCTTTAGTCCCTATACAGCAGGCCCTTAGTCCCTATACCTCAGTCCCTTGGTCCTTTTAGCCTCAGATCATTAGTCCCTATACCCTTAGTCCCGATACTTTACCCTCAGTCCCTTAGTCCCTATACCTCAGTCCATTAGTCCCTTTCCCCTCATTCCAAAAGTCCCTATACCTCAGTCCATTAGTCCTTTTCCCCTCAGTCCCATAGTCCCTTTACCCTCAAACCATTGGTTCCTATTCCTCAGTCCATTAGTCCCTATACCTCTGTCCCTTAGTTCCTTTACCCTCAAACCATTGGTCCCTGTACCCTCAGTCCCTTAGTCCCTATACCTCAGTCCCTTATTCCGTTAATCCTCAGTCCATTAGTCCCTTTACCTCAGTCCCATAGTTCCTATACCTCAATCGATTAGTCACTATACATTCAGTCCATTAGTCCCTATTCCTCAGTCCCTTAGTCCCAATACCCTCAGTCCCTTCATCCCCATACCTCAGTTCCTAAGGCGCTATACCGCAATCCCTCAGTCCCTATACCCTTAATCCCCATACTTTACCCTTAGTCCATTAGTCCCTTTCCCCTAAATCCCTTAGTCCCTATACCCTCAGTCCATTAGTCCCTATTCCTCAGTCCTATAGTCCCTAAACGTATTCATTAGTCCCTATACCCTCAGTTCCTTAATCCCTCTACCCTTAGTCCCTTAGTCACTTTACCCTCAGTCCCTTAGTCCCTATATCCTCAGTTCCTTAGTCCCTATACCCTCAGTTAATTAGTCCCAATTCATCAACCCTTAGTTCCTATACATCTGGGCCCACATGTATAAAACATCTCAAAGTTAAGGAAATTCTCAAGCAATGTATTGTCTATGGGAAATCTTAGACTTGAGGAAATCTCAAGAGTTGAGATGTTTTATACAAGTGGGCCCAGTCCCTTAGTCTTTTACCCTCAGATCATTAGTCCCTAAACCCCCAGTTCATTAGTTCCTTTTCCTCAGTCCCTTAGTTCCAATACCCCTAGTCCTTTAATCCCCAAACCTCAGTTCTTTAGTCCCTATACCCTCTGTTCACTAGTCCCTTTTACCATCAGTCCATTAGTATTTATACCTCAGTCCCTTAGCCCCTTTACCCTTGGTCCATTAGTCCCTATTCCCTCTGTCCTTTAGTCCCTATACATCAGTCCATTAGTCCCTATACCTCAGTTCCTTAGTCTCTTTATCCTCAGTCCCTTACTCCCTTTACCGTCATTCCGTCAGTCCCTATACCTCAGTCCCTTCGTCCCTATATCCTCAGTCCATGAGTCCCTTTACCTCAGTCCCTTATTCCCTTCACCCTCAGTTCCATTTTCCCTTTACCATCAGTCCATCAGTCCCTATACCTCAGTCCCTTCGTCCCTTTATCCTCAGTCCCTTCGTCCCTTTATCCTCAGTCCATTAGTCCCTATTTCCTCTGTCCCTTAGTCCCTAAAACCTTAGCCCTTATACTTTACACCCAGTCCCTTACAATGTAGTCCTTATACCCCAGTCTCTGATTCCCTTTATCCTCAGTCCATTAGTCTATATTCCTCAGTCCATTAGTCTAATACCCTCAGTCCATTAGTACCAATTCCCTCTCTCCTTTAGTCCCTATACATTAGTCCCTTAGTCCCTATACCATCTGTCCCTTAGTCAGTATACCCTTAGTCCCTTAGTCCCAATACCCTCAGTCCATTAGTCTAATACCCTCAGTTCATTAGTTCCTATTCCCTCTGTCCTTTAGTCCCTATACAGCAGGCCCTTAGTCCCTATACCTCAGTCCCTTGGTCCTTTTAGCCTCAGATCATTAGTCCCTATACCCTTAGTCCCGATACTTTACCCTCAGTCCCTTGGTCCCTATACCTCAGTCCATTAGTCCCTTTCCCCTCAGTCCATAAGTCCCTATACCTCAGTCCATTAGTCCCTTTCCCCTCAGTCCCTTAGTCCCTTTACCCTCAATCCATTAGTCTCTATACCCTCAGTCCATTAGTCCTTATTCCTCATTCCTTTAGTCTCTTTACCCTCACTCAATTAGTCCCTAAACCCTCAGGTCCATTAGTCCCTATTCTGCAGTCTCTTAGTCCTAATACCCTCAGTCATTTAATCCCCATACCTCAGTTTCTTAGTCCCTATAATTCAATCCCTTAGTCCCTATACTTTACCCTCAGGTTATTAGTCCCCTTTCCCTAAGTCCCTATATCCTCAGTCCATTAGTCCCTATTCATTAGGCCCTTAGTCCCTATACCTCAGTCCCATATCCCCTATACCTCAATACATTAGTCCCTATACCCTCAGTTCCTTAGTCCCTTTACCCTCAGTCCTTTCACCCTCAGTCCATTAGTTCCTATTGCTCAGTCCCTTAGTCCCTTTACCCTCAGATCAGTAGTCTCTATACCCTCAGTCCCTTAATCACTATACTGCAATCCCTTAGTCCCTATACCTTTAGTCCGTATACTTTACCCTCATTTCATTTGTCTTTTTCCCCTCAGTCCCTTAGTCCCTATACCCTCAGTCCATTTGTCCCTATTCCTCAGTCCCTTAGTCCCTATACCCTCAGTCCATTTGTCCCTATTCCTCAGTCCCTTAGTCCCTATACCTCAGTCCCTTAGTCCCTATACCCTCAGTCCATTTGTCCCTATTCCTCAGTCCCTTAGTCCCTATACCCTCAGTCCATTTGTCCCTATTCATCAGTCCCTTAGTCCCTTTACTTCAGTCCCTTAGTTCCTATACCCTTAGTCCCTATACTTTACCCTCAGTCCCGTAGTCACTATACCTCAGTCCCTTAATCCCTTTAGCCTGAGTCCCTATACTTTACCCTCAATCCATTAGTCCCTTTCCCCTCAGTCCCTTAGTCCTATACCCTCTGGCCATTAGTCCCTATTATTCAGTCCCTTAGTCCCCATACCTCAATCCATTAGTCCCTATACCTTCAGCCCATTAGTCCCTATTCCCTCTGTCCTTTAGTCCTTATACATCATTCCCTTATTCCCAATAATCTCAGTTCCTTGGTCCCTTTATCCTCATTTCATTAGTCTAGATACCTCAGTCCCTTAGCCCCTTTATTCTTAGTCCATTAGTTCCTATTCCTTCTTTCCTTCAGTCCCTATACACCAGTCCATGAGTCCCTATACCTCAGTCCCTTAATCCCTTTAGCCTGAGTCCCTATACTTTACCCTCAATCAATTAGTCCCTTTCCCCTCAGTCCCTTAGTCCCTATACCTTCAGTCCATTAGTCCCCATTCCCTTTGTCCTTTAGTCCTTATCAATCATTCCCTTATTCCCTATAATCTCAGTTCCTTAGTCCCTTTACCCTCATTTCATTAGTCTATATACCTCAGTCCCTTAGCCCCTTTATTCTTAATCCATTAGTTCCTATTCCTTCTTTCCTTTAGTCCCTATACACCAGTCCATCAGTCCCTATACCTCAGTCCCTTCGTCCTTTTATCTTTAGTCCATTAGTCCCTATTCCCTCTGTCCCTTAGTCCCTATAACTCAGTCACTTAATCCCTTTACCACAGTCCCTTAGTCCCTATACCTCAGTCCCTTAGTTCCTATACCCTTAGTCCCTTAATCCCTTTAGCCTGAGTCCCTACACTTTACCCTCAATCCATTAGTCCCTTTCCCCTCAGTCCCTTAGTCCCTATACCCTCTGTCCATTAGTCCCTAATATTCAGTCCCTTAGTCCATAAACCTCAATCCATTAGTCCCTATACCTTCAGCCCATTAGTCGCTATTCCCTCTGTCCTTTAGTCCTTATACATCATTCCCTTATTCCCTATAATCTCAGTTCCTTAGTCCCTTTATCCTCAATTCATTAGTCTATATACCTCAGTCCCATAGCCCCTTTATTCTTAGTCCATTAGTTCCTATTCCTTCTTTCCTTCAGTCCCTATACACCGGCCCATGAGTCCCTATTCCTCAGTCCCTTAATCCCTTTAGCCTGAGTCCCTATACTTTACCCTCAATCCATTAGTCCCTTTCCCCTCAGTCCCTTAGTCCCTATACCCTCTGTACATTAGTCCCTATTCTTCAGTCCCTTAGTCCCTATACCTCAATTCATTAGTCCCTATACCTTCAGTCCATTAGTCCCTATTCCCTCTGTCCTTTAGTCCTTATCAATCATTCCCTTATTCCCTATAATCTCAGTTCCTTAGTCCCTATACATCAGTACCTTAATCTCTTTACCTCCAGTACATTAGTCCCTGTCCCCTCAGTCCCTTAGTCCCTCAGTCCTTTAGTTTCTTTACCCTCAGTCAATTAGTCCCTATTCCTCATTCCCTTAGTCCCAATACCCTCAGTCCATAAGTCCCTATTCATTAGGCCCTTAGTCCCTATATCCCAGTCCCTTAGTCCCTTTACCCTCAGTCCATTAGTCCCTATACCTCAGTCCCATAGTCCATATACCTCAATCCTTTAGTCCCTATACCCTTAGTCCCTATACTTTACCCTCAATCCATTAGTCCCTTTCCCCTCAGTCCGTTAGTCCG
This sequence comes from Mizuhopecten yessoensis, assembly GCF_002113885.1. Classification (NCBI taxonomy): domain Eukaryota; kingdom Metazoa; phylum Mollusca; class Bivalvia; order Pectinida; family Pectinidae; genus Mizuhopecten; species Mizuhopecten yessoensis. Next base: position 6,077 of record NW_018408718.1, read on the forward strand.
TATACCCTCTGTCCATTAGTCCCTATTCTTCAGTCCTTTAGTCCATATACCTTCAGTCCATTAGTCCCTATTCCCTCCGTCCTTTAGTCCTTATACATCATTCCCTTATTCCCTATAACCTCAGTTCCTTAGTCCCTTTACCCTCAATTCATTAGTCTATATAACTCAGTCCCTTAGCCCCTTTACCCTTAGTCCATTAGCTCCTATGCCTTCTTTCCTTTAGTCGCTATACATCAGTCCATCAGTCCCTATACCTCAGTCCCTTCGTCCTTTTATCTTTAGTCCATTAGTCCCTATTCTTTCTGTCCCCAAGTCCCTATAACTCAGTCACTTAGTCCCTATATCACAGTCCCTTAGTCACAATACCTCAGTCCCTTAGTCCCTCTACCTCAGTCCCTTAGTCCCTCTACCTCAGTCCCTTAGTCCCTCCCTATACCTCAGTACCTTAATCCCTTTACCTTCAGTACATTAGTCCCTATACCTCACCCCTGCGAAACAGTCTAGAACAGTTCTAGAAATTTACCAGAACTGTTCCAGTATTTATTTTCTAGAACGTTCTAGAACTGACCTTGATATGTTCTAGAACACTTCAAAAACAGTTCTAGAATGTTAACTGAGACAAATTTACCAGAACATTTGTTCTAGAACTGTTCTGGAACATTTTTTGGGGACAATATTCTAAAACTGTTCTAGAACACAAGTTTAGAATTTTACTAGAACTGTTCTTGAACACGAGTTCTAGAATATTACTAGAATTGTTCTAGAACTAATGTGCTGGAACTGTTCTAGAACTACTCTTCATCTGTTCTAGAACAATTCAGGAACAGTTCTAGAATGTTAAATGTTCTTTAGTTCTACAACTGTTCTAGAACATTGGTTCAAGAAATGTTCTAATTACAAAACATATTGAGACAAATTAAGATCTAGAACTTTTGAAGGACAGTTCTAGAACACTTCACTGAAAATTCTAAAATAGTCCCAGAATATTTCGTTAAAGACACCTACCATGTATTGTAACAATCGTAAGTGATGGAGGATGATGTTAATAACAATTGTTACACCAAAGGTGATTGGAAGGTCGGCCTTCAATGACAATGAGAAGAACTTGCATTGCTGTTATAATAAAAAAATAAACACAATGTAATTTAAATTCATAAAATTCATTCATTAAAATGTTATTTCTTGGCAACTCTCAGGGTTAGACACTAACTTGTTTTGCTTGCATTGGTATTCCATAGGACTAGATAAATAAATGATTTAATAATCCTTCATCAATGTAACTAGTCCAAGATTTCCCGATAAGGAAAAAAATGTGATCTACAGCACAAAAGCATCAAAAGAACTACTGGCATAAAAATATGGTGAAGTTATCGGAAAATGTTGACAATCATCATGCAATATATCTTAATATAAGAGTATCGCGGGGCGGAACAATATACGTCCGTCGAATGCCATATAGTGTTATATACTTTCTTACATTGAAATAAGATCTGCATCATTCAAAGAGTGATTAGCTGACATGCTTTAACAAGAGGCCCAAGGGCCTTAGCGGTCACCTGAGTTATATCATAGATACTGGTAGCTTTATTTTATTGTTTAGATGTGATGTGGAAATCAGCATGTAAACTAAGTGAAATACAATACTTGTCATGTCATCAATAGATAAGAATTTGAAAATATTGGTAAATGTTCCCTTTGGGGCCCCGCTCTAGCCCCTGGGGATGGGGCAGGAATCCTAATTTTACAAAGTAAAACTCTCATTTACCCAAGATGATTCTGACTAAGTTTGAGCAATTTTCTGCTGAAAATGGATAAAATATATACCGAAAAGTGTTATTTCCCTATATAAACTATATTAAACGTTAACCCCTCCCCAAGGGAGAACGGATAGCTCGGGGTCCTGATATTTTCAATTTAAATAAAGCCCCTGATGATCTTTCTTTCCACGTAAAGAAAATCACTGTAGTACCTCTGAGTCTGGAGAAGAAGATTTTTGAAATATTGATTAATTTTCCCTTTGGGGCCCCGCCCTGGCCCCAGGGGTCGGGGTAGGAATCTCAATTTTACAATTTGAAACCATCTACCTCCAAGGATAATTCTCACCAAGTAAAAATAATTTCCTACAGAAAGTTGTCAAAATATACCCAAAAGTGTTATTTCCCTATATAAACTATAGTAAACTTTACCCCCTCCCCAAGGGAGAACGGATAGCTCGGGGGTCCTGAAATTTACAATTTAAGTAAAGCCCCTGATGATCTTTCTTTCCACGTAGAGAAAATCACTGTAGTACCTCTGAGTCTGGAGAAGAAGATTTTTGAAATATTGATTAATTTTCCCTTTGGGGCCCCGCCCTGGCCCCAGGGGTTGGGGTAGGAATCCCAATTTTACAATTTTGAAGCCTCATCTACCAAGGATGATTCTGACCAAGTTTGAAAAAAATCCATCCACTGGTTCTTGAGAAGAAGTTGAAAATGTAAAAGTTTACGCACGACGCACGACGGACGACGACGGACGAAAAGCGATTGGAATAGGTCACTTGAGCAAAGCTCAGGTGACCTAAAAATGTAGGAGAAAATCTCTGGAAAAAAAAATCAAATACTGAAATGAACAAAGGGCAATAACTTTTAAAAAAATTGTCGAATCAAAATTCTTTTCGAGGAAACACAACAACATATCATGATTATTTAGCCTACTAAGTTTCAAAGAGATCCGTTAAAAAATGTAGGAGGAGATTGCCGGACAAACAAAAGTTTACGCCGGACGGACAACGCCATACCATAATACTCCCGTCAAATTTGACGGGCATATAAAAAGAAATATTCTTATTTTATATTCGTATTTTTCACAAGTCCAAAGGATCAGTTAGGTTAGGTGATTCACTAGTCCTTGCTGAAATATATATCTACTAGTCCAGGACTAGTCAACCCTGACCCTCATAGTTGTTCCTTCACCGAGTGGTTCCTCCTTTCCATTTTTAACAAATTGTCATTTTTTTTATTAAAAATATCTGTTGTCACTGCTGGGCACTTCGAAACAACAACCCTCTCCACCAGTCTTAACTTCTGGTTGCCAAGAGCTGTTTTGCTGTCTCCCCACACTTAACAGTCTTTTTCCCCGTTCTGGTGCAGCCAAGTATTTCTGCTGCACTAAACACTTTCAATGAAGTGCGCCTTACAACTGCATTTATGTCTTTTTCAATGATCCCTGGAAGATGGGACACTGCGGACATCAGTTCCTCAAACCCACTGTCCGAATTCATTGAGTCTGAACACGCACCAGACCCCAGCATTTTTGACGGAGTAGTGTCAGCTTCTTTCTCCTCGAATGCCTTCAATCTTTTATTCAAAGATTTAACTGTTCCCCTCAGCTCCTTGACATCCTTCTCGAGCTGGTCTACTTTTCTTTCCAGTTTCCTTTTACTGAAAATAGATAAAAATGAACACACTAAATGACTTATATACATTTATTAACTAGACTTGTACTGAACATGACACATTATAAATTTATATATATTGCCTTTGGGTTATTCCGGAAATATTGTATATGGGGCGACATTTTTTTGTGATCCCTATCCCTATCACTCATGATTATTTTTTCCCCTTAGTGGATCACTATGCACCATTTTAGATTCTAGTATAACAATTGGGTTAATTGTTATGTAACACATGCTGATATGCTTGTAACAGCTGTGATACTTATACACTTTAAGTGAAATTTTGTTGTGTGATGACAAATTCTACTGTATCGATATTGTTTATTCAATGAAGGCTTTCATAAAACTATTGAATCACGTAATATTACAATTATCCAAGGTCATTTTACTATCAAGTACTCAAACACACCTTCTGGTTTCTTTAAACATTTTCATATTGTCCTAAATGTTTAAACTGTTTTAGTAAATGAAGATTCACAGAAAATGGTTACCTAGAATAAGAGCTGACAGGAGTAGCAGTTGGTGTTCTTGGAAATAAATTTGGCAATTCTGGCACTGACGTATCTGAAATATTGAAAACTGATGTAAATATAATAATGATTAATAAAAAAACAATTTTGATATTTGACTCAAAACTCAAGTATCAAAATGGTGAATTTTATAGTTTTTACCAATATATAAGCAGGAGGTCTGTATTATAATGCATTGCTCCCCCGACAACATTATGTCGCGTCAAAAATTTTGGCAAGCATATAAAAAAGACCAATAACTATTTCGAAACTTGTGGAATCAAATTCCGAAATGGAAAGCACACTACTACAAGTCATCAAAATAAAGCCAACAAAGTTGACTGTGTAACAGTATTATCACTAAATGCCAATAAAAAGTTTAGGTTGAGACACAAAAATCTAGGGTTTGTAGGGTAACAGGAAACAGAATATTTTGGCCTAATATGGGTCTATAAAAATCCGAAACGATTTGGACTTCCATGGTTCTAGTAATGCTACCTACCACATGAGCTAGGTCCAATTGTATCTCTGCTAGCCTGCTTTTCAGTCTGTTTTGCAGCATCTGATTCAGGTATCTGGCCTGAAAAAAATATAATTAATTCTCGTCACTATCAATTTCAAATGATGCAAGACACTTCATGTCAGGAAATTCATTTTGTAGCTGAAATATTCATGAGCAATTTAAAAAGATCATGCATTGACTTTTCATAGAAACTAGTCTGTAATACATACCACCTGTGCTAGGGCCACCTGCATCAAGACTTGACTGCTTTTCGGTATCTGATGCAGGTACATGGTCTGAAACAAATATAATTCTACATCACTATCAATACAAATTGATGCAAGACACTTCAAGAAATAAAATTCATTGTGTAGAAACGAGCAATTTTAATTGATGTGTTAACATCATATTCAAGTTTACCACTTGTCATATATACTAGTAATGCTACCTACCACCTGAGTTACTAGGTCCAACTGTATCCAGAGTTGACTGCTTTTCGGTATCTGATGCAGGAACCTGGTCAGCTGAAATATATATATATTATCTATCAATACCATAAATTTAAAATGACACAAGACTGGAAACTTAAAAAACGTGTCCATGTCATTGGGGGACATCCTCTCAATACCATATGTGACAATTGCCATCATTTTAGAGGTATTTTTTCCCCCATATATTTTTACATTTTTTTAAAACTTTATTTGAATAGATTAGTTGAAAATCAATTTTCATGTGTTTGGCCTCATTAATAAGTCATACCTGATGCTGTCCTTTTCACATGGCTTTCACTTTGAGATCTGGGTTCGTCATGATCCTCATAAACAAAGCTAAGAGGGTAATTGCCTTCATTGGATTTCTTTGAAGCCAAATGTGTCCTATCTCCTGAAATATTTTTAACAGAGCTTAATTAAACGTAAGTCAGTCATGTATCTGCTAATCACATAATATATATATATTACAAACACACAAAAAAACAAATGACAATTTAATATCTGTCACAAATGAAAATTCAGAATGTGCACTTATTTTTAAATTCATGAATCATACATAAAGAAACTACTTTAGAAATTTGGAATACATTTTGTTTAGACTTGTAAACTATGGTCTTAAGTTATCATGTAAAACTGCTGTCTGCATCTTTTGAATTACAAATGGAAGAGGAATTGTCACTCAGCTATTTCAAATAACACTTTAAACTTACATAGAATTGATTCAATAAACCGTTTTTAAAGAACTTTGCTTCTTGATATGTCAACCATTATAAATAACATGTCTGATCCTATTTCCAACATATTGTAATAAGTGGAGTATTCTATTATATTCTTGCGGGTATTATCAGCACCTGTTAAGGTTTCTACTTTCTATTTTGTTCACAGGTACTGATACCTGTATGTACCTGTGTGTAAAACACAAGCTATCCTTAAACCCCTAGCCCTCGTTTTTAAATGGTCTTAACCATATATGTTTGTCATGCATCAGGTCAATTTGTTTCAGCTGATGGGGAACATTCTCACACAGGAAGGTGCATACCAGATATATTAAAGGAAAAACTGTTTTAATAAATGGAGAGATCGCATGTTCATTTAGAATAACATGAAAGTTATATTTAAAATTATGCCTAGTAGTTTAGGTGAAATCTGGAAAATACAAGTGACAGTTTTTCACAATGTAGACAGAAGTTGTTGTTTTGGTTTACAAACTGTATACATACTTTCAGAGTGCACTTCATGAAAATATCGTACAAAATAAAAACAAATATAAAATATACAAATGAATTTCACGTGGGTAGTCCCGTGTATGGGATCACTAAGTTCACTAAACTTGACTTTTCCCCGACCTAAAAATCACTGCCTAGTCACCCTGTGGCCTAGTCGAGTTCTGTCTGCGTTCAACTCAAACGAAGAGATCTCTGTCATATTTTTAATCAGTTCATTCATTGTCATATTTTTTTCTGCTAAGTTTTTCGATATGTCGCTTACCTGTCAGTGTTTATTTGCCGTTTATTTGGCGGAAATGGAACACATACTCGATCTAAACATATTGGGCATCCATATTGGATGCATCATCACGCAGGTTCTCGCTATTATTCGTTATTAAGACGAGAGCGGTACATCAGAACGACCAAACTCTCTTTTAAGAGTATGAAAATAAAAGACATCGTTAAGATTGACATATTGCTGTATAGCATTTACTGTAACGAGCACAGTTTAGCTTTAGAAATAGTTTGTCAATAAAAAAATCAAAATCATCAATGGACGATACCGTGGCATGGGCGGTTTGACTTACCAGATATTTCAGAGATTCTGGCTTCGTACTTCTTCTTCCCATATAGGGCTGTAACATATTCTCCTTCCGTGTAATCTTCCAGAGGTTTTCTTGGAAATTTCACTGCATCTAGGTTTATAATACTGGTAAATCTGTCAATCCATTGGACGATTGCAAACTTCTGGTTTTCCATCTCGATCAGAACGTGAAAATGTGCGCGCAACTGATTGACCAATGAGGTGGCTTGATACTGATGCTGACCATTCGGTGTTTTTATCGTGATCACGTGGACTTGCAACTAACCTAAATAGATTTTTGTTTGTTTGGGTTAGTGTTATAAAAATATTTCTGTGAATGTATATGTTAAATATGTAAAAAAAAAAAAAGGGTTGAAAAAGAAAATATTTCCAACTTTACGAAAATAGATTAATCTCTTGATCACTGATACGTTTGTATGCCGCATACGTACACCGATGTAGTTAAGCGCCTCGTTAACGGCGGAAATGAAAAACGGCATGGCGGCTCGTTGATGGTGTGTGTGATGCACAGAATGCAGAATGGCATCCGAATCGGCGACACAACAATACTTTTACCGTCAATCTGACGATGGGAAGTTTTTGTGTCTGAAATGTAAAAGGACTCTATCTTCAAAGCAGCGCATATTGGAGCATCTTCACAAAATACACAATCTAAGTAAGTTTTGTTTTCGTTACCAAAAAAGACGGGCGGGACAATTTTCCCTATACCACCGTAATATCATTACAATAGTTCTTTTTAATTCATAATGCAAACTATTAATAAATTACTATATATCAATGCATTATATTGTACGTTGTTTTGCAAATATAATCATGCTGAATATGCCGACTAAAATAGCTAAATACTCGGGTGTCGTGTGAACCACAGGGGTTCGTTACACATGTCTGAAATACACATATATATGCTATGAACTGATATGGGTCACAACACATGTATGCATATGTGTATTTCAGACATTTGTAACGAGCCCCTGTGTGTGAATCTTTATCGGGTGTTAGGGTTAGAAATCCGTCATATACATTAAAACGTTCCCCACAAAAGTGAAAAAAAATAAGAATGATTTTCAATGATTTTATCAGTATTTTACAGTTTCGATAGGTTTTGTAATGATATTGGCGTATTGAGTAAATCCTCCAACACTCCTGCCAAGTCATTTTATGTCAGTCCTAATTATATACAACAGTAATATATATTTCCGACTATAGCTATGTATTGATATTGGTCAGTTTTCAGTCTTTCTTAACAATGTGATGCTGTGATCTGACCAATTGGTGCCAGTTGAATGAATTTGCTAAGGATAAAAAAAAATGAAAATAATAATTTTCCACCCTAGTGCGTGTTCTTTAGACATTTTCTAATTTTGATTATCTCCCACTTTTTGCTTGTTCAAATTGCATTNTTGATTATCTCCCACTTTTTGCTTGTTCAAATTGCATCAGTATCTGGACATATGATAGAAAAATGTATCCAACCTGTTAAGTTCTGATAATTTTGATATGACCAGCTTTTTGGTATTTTTGTCATCTTGAAATGATATATTTTCACTTAAGCACCTGTAAAGAGGGCAATAAAAAGATACCTTGATGATGAATCTGTCCCTGTGCCACGCTCAACCTTGTACAGATTGAAGCAGAATAGGAAATTAAGTGGACCAGGAGCCAAAAAGTCACTACATTACTCGGAGTTGTATGCTGAAGGTAATTGTTTTAGGCTGGGACAAATCAAACCCTTAAATTCTAAATGTGTATCCAGTACTATCCACAAACTGGATATGATTTAATGACACTGCAATGACTGAATAAAAATCTAAATAATAGGAGTGTAAATTTTTATGCATGTTTTGGGGGTTTCTAATTATCCTTTCCTAAACAGACTTTGAAAAGGCTTTGTAAATATGCTAACAGATCCAGAGGGCCTCTGAACAATGGTTCTGTGTATATTGCACAGGAAAGTACGATATAACCTTCAAATCAAAACGAAAATGGAACTCATGCTATCTTTTTTATTGTCATTTTGATTTGATGGGTCAAAATCTTTTTAAAAAATTCAGATGAATTTTGGGGATAAGAGTAAATAACACCAAATACTGAGTTCTGTTTAAAGATTCAAATACTGAGTTCTGTTTAAAGAGGTTTTCTCTCTTTCAGAATTATCTGNATCTTCAACTGTGGATTGCCAAGATCAGCCACTTGAATCACATGTTGTTCACACTGAGCCATCTGAGTATGTGTTTAATGACCTGCAGCTACCAGCAGTTTCAACACTGGAAACTCCAAGCGAAAACTTTGTTGGATGTGCAATAATTCCTATCCCTGATTCTGACCTTGAAACCTCTTTCAGTTCTGAAGAAACCAACATAGAAAGCTGTTCACTAATTTCTTCAGAAGAACATAATGATGTTAGAAAGTTACTGAAACTGGATGATGTTGATAGTGATCATGATAGGCAAAGTGAAAAATCTGAAACTGATAGTTTAAATGATATTTCTTTGAACACTTGGACAGACAGTGATGTAGAAAGTGTTAAAACTGATAGTTTAAAAGATATTTCTTTGAATACTTGTACAGACAGTGATGTAGAAAGTGTTAAAACTGATAGTTTAAATGACATTTCTTCGAACACTTACACCGACACTGATATAGAAAGTGTTAGCTCTTGCACAAGTCTTGATACTTCTTATTCAAAAAATGACTCTGATGAAGACCTTGATGTTGAGAACACACAAAGAAATTCAGATATACATGAAAAGGAATACAAATCACTATCACTGCTCTCTTGCTTTTTGAGGAATCAATTTTCAGCAGAGATGTGGTAGAAACACTGAAGACAACTTTTACCGAGTCGGAGGAAATTTCTAATTTGGACTTGGGGGAAATGATGTCTTCTATTGATACAACTCCAGTGCATGAGATACATTATTGTATTATCTGCAACAACGTTTTTCCCGAAGATAGAAATGTATTTCGGTGCCAAACCAGAAACTGCAATGGACTACGTTACAAAGGGACATTGGCTGCACAGGAAAAAAAATCACAACAACCAAGACAATGTTTTGTGTTTGCTGATGTAAAGAAGCAGTTGACTGATCTTTTGCTAACACCTGGTAATAAAATTGTTATTTAGCTTAACTTTAAAGCCCACCATAATAGGATGCTATTTAATACTAATGGCTATGTAATGTTTTAATCACCAAAATGTATTTGTTGCATATTCTTATATACTCTTCCTCAATATTGATTTGGTTTAAGCTTCTGTTTCTAATGATACATGTAACTTACAATGTAACAGCTAGTTTCTTACTTTGAGTTTATACATTCTGCTTATTGTTCAATTCTAAAATTAGACACAACCTATAAAGAGAAACAAATATAGTGACAACATCAGATCAACTTGTTTGAATTGAGTATGTAGAACTTGGAATTGAAACACACCCAATATTCAATCACTGAGATTTGTATAATTATAAGATGATGAAAAATTTGAAAACTTTTAATGACATAAGTTTCACTTTCCTGCAGGTATCTGGGAAGATATTGAGAACACGAAGAGTAAAGCCTTTGAACGTCTGGAGTCGGGGTCTGGTATACTGACTGACATATCCGATGGATCTGCCTATCGTGCAATGATGAGAGATGAAAGTTTTCTTGACAAAACAACACATAATTTGACAGCAGTATTTAATATAGATGGTGTTAACCTTTACTCTTCGTCAAGAGTGGGGCTATGGCCGATAATTGTGGCTATCAACAAATTAAGTCCTGCAAAGCGCTTTTCTCGAGAGAACATTCTTTTGGCAGGGATTTGACAAGGAAAAGGAAAACCACCATTTCAGGAATATTGCAAAGCTTTTAGTGATTTCATGAATTCTCTATACACTGATGGGGTGCAAGTCCAGATTTACCAGAATATCTACTGTGTGAAACTAGCAGTAGTCTGTGGAATTGCCGACTTGCCAGCAAAAGCAGAGCTCTTAAACATGACTTATTTCAATGGATCACATGCATGCATTACATGTGAGGAATCTGGAATGAGCGTAAAACAAGGCAAAGGTAGTGCTCAATGTTTCCCATACAGATTGCAAGGAACCAGAAGCAGATCTCGAGACCATGAGTCTGTCTTGCGACACATGAGGTAAGGTATGCCAAAAAATCGTTCCATGGGATTCAAAGGAATGTCTGGACTTGCCCACTTGCAAAGTTTTGATCTTGTGTCTGGCACAGTCCCAGACTACATGCATGGAGTTCTCCTTGGCCTAACAAAGACCTTGATGAATAAATGGTTTTCTTCATCAGAGAGTAAAAAAAACTACTTCATTGGAAATCACCTGAAGGAAATATCTGGGAGAATGAAGAATATCAAGCCTCCAGATAGCATAGAAAGACTGCCAAGAGACCTAGAAAAACATTATCAACATTTCAAGGCCACTGAATTACAGTCATGGCTTCTTTACTATGCCTTTCCCTGTGTATCACCTTTTCTAAAAGAAGAATACTTGGAAAATCTGGCCTGTCTGTCTGAGGGAATCCACATCCTACTTGGAGACTGCATTACTCAACAGTTACTTGAAAAAGCTTTCGAGCTCTTGGATCAGTTTTATGGATCATTCCAGCAATTGTACGGAGATGGATCATGTGGTCTTAATGTACACAATACAGGGATGCATTTGTACGAGTATGTCAAGCTCTGGGGACCACTTTGGGCATTCAGTTGTTTCCCATTTGAAGATGTGAATGCAATGCTCCTCCAAGCAGTTCATGGAACTGGAATAGTGTTAAAGCAAATAATGAAGTATAGGCAAGCCCAATCATGTATCAGGAGGAAAGGACTTGAACTCAAAAAGAAGAAAAGTTGGAAAATAACACAAAAAGTCCTCAACTGTGATGTGGCAGGAGCTGCAAAACCCTTAAAAGTTGATGAACTCGATAATGAGGTGAAGGAACAGCTTCAAGACATAATTCAGGAGAACTTGCATAGGTTGAAGAAAGTAGACAGGATCGTGGTAAATGAAAAGCGATTTTACAGTGAACAATACAGTCGAATGCAAAAAAGAGTTTGTAGTGTTGTGAGTTATGGTGATGGTGAGATTGGCTCAATCAAATGTTTCATCATGTGCAATAACATAGTGTACGCAGTCATTGAAAAACTAAACAAAATACCAACTTCACAGATGCAAGCAATCAGGGTAGCAAGCCATTACATCGCTGTTCGACATACAGAAACCCTGGAGGTTAGAGACGTGGAAGATCTTCAGGATGTTTTGGTGTACCTGAACACAAATAATGAAAGAAATGCGGTCCATACAATTTATGTTGTTCACATGCCCCATGGTTATGGACATGCTGTTTTCAAGTGATCAAATGTGACCACATACAATAACACATAGGAAATCTGAACTATGTATTTCCTGAGTTTACGAAAGTTTCTAGACTTAATGACAATTTACTGAAATACCAAGTTTAATGTTTAATTAAATGCCTGTTTGTTTTCATCAGACAAGAATATGTATTATTGCATTCTTGTCTGGGCAATTCTTCTCAATTTTGTTTTCTTCAATTTGCAAACACCAATACATCTGAGAGTATAATGATGTGATGATTGAAAAGCTATTCTTGGTGTCATTTTTTTTCTCGTATAACTTCTTGTAGAACATGTGGTAGAACATGTGAAGAACTTCTTGTTACATGCAAATGAAAATTATTGAACACAAGAACATATCCTTGAAGAGCTAGGGCAGTTATTGAGTTTTTTAGTATTATAATGTCTATAACAGGTCATTCAGAACATTTCTGGAACTTTTAAATGACTTAAAATTGATATAAAAGTGTTCTAGAATTGGGATTAGAACATTTGTAGAACATTTCAAGAACTTATTTAGTTCTAGAAGTGTTAAAAAAGTGTTCTAGAATTGTGATTAGAACATTTGTAGAACATTTCAAGCACTTGGTAAGTTCTTTAAGTGTTCCAAAAGTGTTCTAGAATTGTGATTAGAACATTTGTAGAACATTTCAAGAACTTATTTAGTTCTAGAAGTGTTCAAAAAGTGTTCCAGAACATTTAAAGAACAGTTCAACAACACATTAAAGTTCTAGAAGTGTTCCTGATCTATTCTAGAAAAATGTTCTAGAACAGTTCTAGAACAAATGTTCTAGAACTTGGTATTCTTACAGTTCTAGAACTGTTCTTGATGTTCTAGAACTGTTCTAGAACTGTTCCAGTTACAAGACCTTTTCTATTGGTCAGTAACTAGTCCTTTCTAGCCATTACACTGTCTAGTGGTCAGTTACAAGACCTTTTTGTCCGTTAAGTTTCTATTGGTCAGTAACTAGTTCTTTCTAGCCATTACACTTTCTAGTGGTCAGTTACTAGACCTTATTGTCCGTTAAGTTTTTATTGGTCAGTAACTAGTTCTTTCTAGCCATTACACTTTCTAGTGGTCAGTTACATGACCTTTTCGTCCGTTGAGTTTCTAATGGTCAGTAACTAGTTCTTTCTAGCCATTACACTTTCTAGTGGTCAGTTACAAGACCTTTTCGTCCGTTGAGTTTCTAATGGTCAGTAACTAGTCCTTTCTAGTGATAAGAGGTGTTACGATTCACCGCGATGCACTTTTTCGGATTTTCGTTGCATCACGATCTGAATGTTAGTGTATGCCTCTATTTACCTTTATTTCTACTACTGGGCCATGTCCCTCTTTCACCAGGAAGGTCACATTCTCCTTTATTTACCTGTATTTCTACTACTGGGCCATGTCCCTCTGCCACCAGGAAGGTCAAACTCTCCTTTATTTACCTTTATTTCTACTACTGGGCCATGTCCCTCTTTCACCAGGAAGGTCACATTCTCCTTTATTTACCCGTATTTCTACTACTGGGCCATGTCCCTCTGCCACCAGGAAGGCCACACTCTCTGTTATTTTCCTGTATTTCTACTACTGGGCCATGTCCCTCTGTCACCAGGAAGGTCACACTCTCCTTTATTTACCTGTATTTCTACTACGGGGCCATGTCCCTCTGTCACCAGGAAGGCCACACTCTCTTTTATTTACCTGTATTTCTACTACTGGGACATGTCCCTCTGCCACCAGGAAGGCCACACTCTCTGTTATTTTCCTGTATTTCTACTACTGGGCCATGTCCCTCTGTCACCAGAAAGGTCACATTCTCCTTTATTTACCTGTATTTCTACTACTGGGACATGTCCCTCTGCCACCAGGAAGGTCACAGTCTCCTTTATTTACCTGTATTTCTACTACTGGGACATGTCCCTCTGCCACCAGGAAGGGCACACTCTCCTTTATTTACCTGTATTTCTACTACGGGGCCATGTCCCTCTGTCACCAGGAAGGCCACACTCTCCTTTATTTTCCTGTATTTCTACTACTGGGACATGTCTCTCTGTCTCCAGGAATGCCAAACTCTCCTTTCATACAATGACGAGTCCACTTAGACGCTCGAGACAGATCCAGATTAAAATCCCTTTACTCCACTAAAAAGTAGTATTTTGAACAACTACAATATTTCCCATATAGCAACCCATCCTCTGCCTCAAGGAGCACCACACCCTCCGTTTATAAAACACTGAATCACTTACGGCAAAAGGATGCCCTACACCAAATAAGGTTAAAATCCTGTTACCTCTTTCTTAGGTCAGAATTTTAAAGATTTTCCTGAAGTTTCTCTACTGGGTTCCATTCCCATTCCTCTATGGGGGGGGGG
>NW_018408718.1:20584-21394 GCF_002113885.1 Mizuhopecten yessoensis
GGGGGGGGGGAAATAAAATACCATAACCTGTACTCAAAGAGCAGGATTTTATAGATAAACCCGTGTCTCTCCTCCGCTCCAAAACTGGTTACACCTGCCCTAAGCATACTCCACAAAAATTGTGGTAAACATCCCTCTATCCCTACTCAAGAAAAGGGATTTAAGATTTTCCTGTATTTCCCCTGTAATGAGCACCGCCCCTCTGCCCCAAAGAAGGCAACATTGATAGAGTCCCCTTGGCCAAAGGATACTCCAGACTTACTAAGGTGAAAATCCCTATACTCAAGGAATAGGATTAAAAGTTTGTTTGTTATATTCCCCGTACTGGGCCCTTCCCTCTGCCGTGGGAGGCCAAACCTCTGTTTTCATGAGAAATTGAGCAGTAGAGTAAACAATTAATGCTATATGGTACGGAAGACTGTTTGGGGTTATATAGTATATTCTCATCTGTTTAACTAAACAATTCAAATTTAAATTTAAACATTTAATTATTATTTTTAGCTAAGGCGTTAGCCGCCAGCTATTGGTATTACTTTAGTTAATGAGCTCAGATATTCATAAATGTCGATTTCACACAGACGGCCTCTAGCGATAATCACTGGTACTAAATTGAATCATATACCGGACCTACTGTCTTTATTATGCGTAACTTTGGACTCAAATGCACTTGAATGGCTTGTAAATATCATTCCTTTTCTTTATAGAACATATGATCTTATCACAACGTCGTATTCTTATTGAAAATGCACCCTGTTTATCTCAATCGGGAACTGCTACTTGACTGTAGGTCATGCATGCTACACGCAACTT
>NW_018408718.1:21727-22035 GCF_002113885.1 Mizuhopecten yessoensis
CATTTAGACATGCGCACATTTTACTTTCGTTTTGTGTAGGCCTAGACATCATTCGCAACGCGAAGCGGAAAAGACGAAAATGCAGGCGAGTGTTGACTTAATGTTAGGCATGTTGTTTAAGCAGCATTGACAATGAACAATATACATACACTTCTGCAACGTTTACCTACTACTGAGTCATAAATAAGGCTCTGTATCCCGATTTCGGTGACTTGTGGCCAAGCATGTGGCCGAAGCCGCAGAGAATGGCGCATGTTGTCATGATCAGCGGCGATGACAAAAAGGAAGGTGCTTCTACGGTATGTATA
>NW_018408718.1:22507-22661 GCF_002113885.1 Mizuhopecten yessoensis
GAGATTAGACCAGGAATCATGTTAGTACTAGCCACTGTCCTTCTCTAGTTCCATATTGGTATTCTAACCTGAAGGGGTTTTTTTACCTTCGCAGTATTATTATTTTGTCCTATTTTCATCATAAGATATGCTATTGCATTTTTATATCGCCTTC
>NW_018408718.1:23536-23603 GCF_002113885.1 Mizuhopecten yessoensis
ATTGTCTGTGGTCTATCAAATGCAACCGTCCGTCGTCTATCCTATCACCCCCTCGTCTGTGGTCTAT
>NW_018408718.1:24510-26659 GCF_002113885.1 Mizuhopecten yessoensis
ATAATTATTATTTTTTCTTTCACAGGTACACAAACGAAGACCTAAAGATCCTCCACAAGTTACTTCCCTGTACACCTTTATTTCTCCCACATCCACAACCATGGCAACCAAACACATCAACCCCAGTCCACTAATTCCAGTCAGGACCAAAGGCCAGACAAAGTGTCCGTACCATAAGGACAATGAGGTGGTTTTCCTCTGTCAGGACTGTGGAATACTGATCTGTACGACTTGTTCCATAACAAGTCACAAATTACACATTGATAGCTTTCAAGAAATTTCGAAAATTACAAATAAACAAAAAAATACACTACTAGACTTAATTAATAAAATAGAAACAATTGAAATTTCCAAACTCAAAAATGAAATCCAATCGGCAAGGAAAGAATTTTCGACCAGTGAATCAAACTACAAAAAAATCTCTGTAAATATAAAAAAACAGCACGATCAATGTAAACACGATTTAGACAAGATCATGGAGGATCATTTAGCAATATGTAACAAGATGGAGAAGGGGACCACAGACCTCCTTCAGACTCACATCACAAACCTGGAGGGCAGGTTAGACACCTTAGTGAAACTCTCATCAGAGTGTAAACAGACCCTCCAGATAGGCACTGCTGTACTTGTGTACGACTCGGTATCAGAAATCCAGGACATGGACTTAGATATCCCACAGACACCTATCATAGACTTGACAGAGTTTACTCCAGGTAACGACAGACAAAGTCACCTGGAGCAGGCCATGGGGAAAATGAAGACGCCTACTGACCATCTCCAGGCAGGATCAGCACCTAGTGGTCACTCCAAACAAGGTCCAGGTGTGATATCCCAGTTCTCATACTCAGATCTTATCTTATCAATCTGTCCTACAACTGATGGACGTGCATGGCTGTGTAATGGTGACACCAACACAGTTAAACTCATCAACAACAAAGGTCATGTCATACAGAAGATAAAACACAACAGTGACATCACAGACATCAGTCTGGACCCCACCACAGGTCGTCTGTGGTTCTGTTGTGTAGATGAGAGGATTATCTGTGAAGTATCTACATCATCTACACCAGTCACAAGGTTTACTACAGAGGGGGCCCCATACAGTCTGTGTGTGACCAGGGAGGGTTGGGTAGTGGTGGGTACATTGGGTAGACAGGGGTACAGGGTGATGATGTACACAGTAGACGGCCAGGTGTTACACACAGCCACTGTGGAGGGGTCAGGGACGGGGGCAGTACAGTCCATCACACAGTGTGGTGTTACAGGTAACATAGCTATAGTGAGTAGTAAACTAATCAGTGGAGACAGTAGTGATCTAGACAACTACAGGCGTCACATCATTGTGTACAACCCAACACTCCAGTCCCTGGTCCACTACGGGGGAGAGGGGATACCGGCACGGGAGGCGGTCACACCAGACAAGTTTGATCCAGTAACAGTTGTATATGACAGTAAGGGTAATATTGTTATTGCTGACAGGACAAGGGACACAATAGAACTGATAAGTGGAGCATGGAAGTACATAAAAACACTTCACACAAACAAAGGACAGGGACAAGTAGGTATACAGAAGGATGATGTGTTGTGGTCATACTTAGTGTTAGATACAGGAAAGTGGGGATTAAGACTTCTCAAGTATTACAGTGACTGAGGAATGACTAAACCTGGAGTGATGATAGACAAATTATACCACATAAATACAAAAGGACGTTAATTTTAACATTTAACTTTGACCTTTGTTATTATGATCTTATACACTTGATCAACACTTATACAGACTAACAATATCATGTTTGAGGAACTAATGTAAACATGTCACAGGTTTATTGTTTACAGGTTTTGTAAATAGTTTCTGTTACAACTTCTGTTTTGCAGTATTATTCCAAATCAATGTCATCATTAATGTTTACAAATCAGCCATGCTGGAACATCAGGTCCATTTATTTTAGTGTGAAATATGTTCTTTTCAATACTCAAGAAAAATGTTATTGATTTCAAAAACCTGCAATGAAATCTGAAATTAGCGTCTCTGTACTAATGACTTGTTTTCTAGGTGTATAACCCGACTTCCCTTATATCCTGAAGTAGACTATTCCAAACACCTGATCTACCCATAAATATTGGGCATGGACCTTGTGTACATATAAAA
>NW_018408718.1:26753-31687 GCF_002113885.1 Mizuhopecten yessoensis
CTATGATTGAGGTTTTAATTTTGTTGTTACATGAAGAGATAGAGGTGTATAACCTGACTTCCCTTATATCACACCTAAAGTGACCTATGATTGAGGTTTTAATTTTGTTGTTACATGAAGAGATAGAGGTGTATAACCTGACTTCCCTTATATCACACCTAAAGTGATCTGTGATTGAGGTTTTAATTTTGTTGTTACATGAAGAGATAGAGACTATTATTGGACAGATCAATGAAATGTTTGCTGTGAGTGTGTATGAGTCAGAATCTCTGAACGTGTAGTTAAATAGGGTCAACTAATATAAGCGCTTGGATATGTTTGGTTTGAAAGTTAAGAAGATGCCTCACAAATATAAGTAAAGAAATGATTTTGTATGCCATGCAAGTTGTGCGACAGTGAGTGACCACAAAGATGTTTGATGCTGTGGTGCATAAGATTCTTCCTCACTAAGAGAGATTTAAGTATATTATTTGTAAATGTTATTTAACTTTAAATCAATAATATAATAAACTTGTTTTCAAACTGTGCTTTTTTACTTTAGCTTTGATTTTTATCTCACCATCATCAGATGGTAGGCTGTTCAAATCACCCCTCGTCTGTGGTCTATCAACCGTCCGTCGTCTATCCTATAGCCAGCTCGTCTGTGGTCTATCAACCGTCCGTCTTCTATCCTATAGCCAGCTCATCTGTGGTCTATCCTATCAACCCCTCGTCTGTGGTCTATCAACCGTCCGTCATCTATCCTATAGCCCCCTCGTCTGTGGTCTATAAACCGTCCGTCGTCTATTATATCGCCCTCTCATCTGTGGTCTATCAACCGTCCGTCATCTATCCTATAGCCCCCTCGTCTGTGGTTTATCAACCGTCCGTCGTCTATCCTATAGCCAGCTCGTCTGTGGTCTATCACCCGTCCGTCGTCTATTATATCGCCCTCTCATCTGTGGTCTATCAACCGTCCGTCGTCTATTCTATCCCCCCCTCGTCTGTGGTCTATAAACCGTCCGTCGTCTATCCTATCGCCCCCTCGTCTGTCGTCTATCCTATACCCCCCTCGTCTGTGGTCTATCAGCCGTCTGTCGTCTATCCTATCGCCCCCTCCTCTGTGGTCTATCAACCGTCCGTCGTCTATTATATCGCCCTCTCGTCTGTGGTCTATCAACCGTCCGTCGTCTGTTATATCGCCCCCTCGTCTGTGGTCTATCAACTGTCTGTCGTCTATCCTATCGCCCCCTCGTCTGTGTTCTATCAACCGTCCGTCGTCTATTATAGCGCCCTCTCGTCGGTGGTCTATCAACCGTCCGTCATCTATCCTATCGCCCCCTCGTCTGTCGGCTATCAACCGTCCGTCGTCTATTCTATCGCCCTCTCGTCTGTGGTTTATCAACCGTCCGTCGTCTGTTATATGGCCCCCTCGTCTGTGGTCTATTACCCGTCCGTCGTCTATCCTATCTCCCCCCCGTCTGTCGTCTATCCTATAGACCCCTCGTCTGTGGTCTATCAAAGGTCCGTCGTCTATCCTATCGCCCCCTCGTCTGTGTTCTATCAACCGTCCGTCGTCTATCCTATCTCCCCTTCGTCTGTCGTCTATCCTATAGCCCCCTTGTCTGTGGTCTATCAACCGTCCGTCGTCTATCCTATCGCCCCCTCGTCTGTGGTCTATCAACCGTCCGTCGTCTATCCTATCACCCCCTCGTCTGTGGTCTATCAACCGCCCGTCGTCTATCCTATAGCCCCCTCATCTGTGGTCTATCAACCGTCCATCGTCTATCCTATCGCCCCCTCGTCTGTGGTCTATCAACCGTCCGTCGTCTATCCTATAGCCCCCTCGTCTGTGGTCTATCAACCGTCCGTCATCTATCCTATCGCCCCCTCGTCTGTGGTCTATCAAAGGTCCGTCGTCTATCCTATCGCCCCCTCGTCTGTGGTCTATCAACCGTCCATCGTCTATCCTATCGCCCCCTCGTCTGTGGTCTATCACCCGTCCGTCGTCTATCCTATAGCCCCCTCGTTTGTCGTCTATCAACCGTCCGTCGTCTATCCTATCTCCCCCTCGTCTGTGGTCTATCAACCGTCCATCGTCTATCCTATAGCCCCATCATCTGTGGTCTATCAACCGTCCGTCGTCTATCCTATAGCCGCCTCGTCTGTGGTCTATCCTATAGCCCCCTCGTCTGTGGTCTATCAACCGTCCGTCGTCTATCCTATCACCCCTTCGTCTGTCGTCTATCCTATAGCCCCCTTGTCTGTGGTCTATCAACCGTCCGTCATCTATCCTATCGCCCACTCGTCTGTGGTCTATCAACCGTCCGTCGTCTATCCTATCACCCCTTCGTCTGTCGTCTATCCTATAGCCCCCTTGTCTGTGGTCTATCAACCGTCCGTCATCTATCCTATCGCCCCCTCGTCTGTGGTCTATCAACCGTCCATCGTCTATCCTATCCCCCCCTCGTCTGTGGTCTTTCAACCGCCCGTCGTCTATCCTATAGCCCCCTCGTCTGTGGTCTATCAACCGTCCGTCATCTATCCTATCGCCCCCTCGTCTGTGGTCTATCAACCGTCCGTCATCTATCCTATCGCCCCCTCGTCTGTGGTCTATCAACCGCCTGTCGTCTATCCTATCGCCCCCTCGTCTGTGGTCTATCAACCGCCCGTCGTCTATCCTATCGCCCCCTCGTCTGTGGGCTATCAACCGCCCGTCGTCTATCCTATAGCCCCCTCGTCTGTGGTCTATCAACAGTCCATCGTCTATCCTATCGCCCCCTCGTCTGTGGTCTATCAACCATCCGTCGTCTATCCTATAGCCCCCTCGTCTGTGGGCTATCCTATAGCCCCCTCGTTTGTGGTCTTTCAACTGTTCGTCGTCTATCCTATCGCCCCCTCGTATGTGGTCTATCAACCGTCCGTCGTCTATCCTATCACCCCTTCGTCTGTCGTCTATCCTATAGCCCCCTTGTCTGTGGTCTATCCTATAGCCCCCTCGTTTGTGGTCTATCCTATAGCCCCCTCGTCTGTGGTCTATCCTATAGCCCCCTCGTTTGTGGTCTTTCAACTGTTCGTCGTCTATCCTATCGCCCCCTCGTCTGTGGTCTATCAACCGTCCGTCGTCTATCCTATAGCCCCCCCGTCTGTGGTCTATCCTATAGCCCCCTCGTTTGTGGTCTATCCTATAGCCCCCTCGTCTGTGGTCTATCAACCGTCCGTCGTCTATCCTTAGTTATTGTTATCACTATTTCTCAAAAAGCACCGACGACATCTTCCTTAAATTTCCTTGAAAGTAGATCAATGTCAATTTAATGAGGAAACTATATAGCACTCAATCTCAGACTACTGGCGAAATATTATGACCTAGGGCCTTATGGAACTTAAAGCTTTTAATCCCATGTTTACGTTTGACCCCTGACTAGCACTTAAAGTTGACCTTTGACCTTATAACTGTAATTGAGAAAAAGATTCACAGCTGGTCTAAATAACATTCCCAAGTATCATGACTCTAGTCCAAATGGTTCTTGGAATATTGTTGTTCGAAGTTTTTAACTTATTTGACCCTTGTGACCTTGAAAGCAGGTCAAGGTCATTTTAATGAGGCATCTTTATAGCACTCCATCACAGGTACCTACTGGCCAAATATCATGACCCTAAGTTCTCCAGTATTAGAATTCGTTTATAAGAAAAGGTTGACGGGCGGATGACGGACGACGGAGTACGGCATAATCTCACCTGGCACTTCGGGCCAGGTGAGCTAAAAACAAACATCTTTACCTGACCGTTCATGATATTTCGGATCATCCTCGACACTCCAGAAGTTACCGTCACGTTCGCTCTCTGCACCCCTGGAATATGTCATAGCAAAACTGAAGGATCAGAGTGCACCACATTAAAATAATAATTTGTGGTCTTAAATATACTGCTTTATCACAACCTAGTTTGTAGGTCGTCTCAAAGCAGTTCACCAATTATTATCCATGGTTACAAGGCCTTTGCAACCAGCCAATATCGTTCTCAACTCCCTGGGGAGCATACAGCCGGTACTGCCATTTCGGCGATCACAGCTAGCATTCTACAATTCTAGCACTGCCCAACCACGTACTCTTGTACAGCTGAGTAGACCGGAACAAGTGATAAACAGGGTAACATGTCTTAAAGGGAGATAACTCTAACACAAATCACAGGAACATTGTAGCATACTCCCTTAAGTGATATAGAATACATTCTCAGAATTGTTCTACCCGTCTATATAGCTTGGTACACCTGATCAATTATTTGCACCTTAGCAAATGCAATCCTGAATGATTAAATCATGCTTATTAAACTGTCCAAGGGAGATAACTCTAAAATACAGTTCAAGGTGTAAGGTGGCATATGTCCTGTTACCCCTAGGTTACTTTAGTAGACTCTACCATACATTGATCTGGACGAGTCCATTATGGTGAAAGGGTTGAACTCCTACTTGTATTGAAATCATGACTTGAACACAACATTTTCTTACAACAAGCTTTATTCTGATGTGTCAACAAAAACCAAGGCTTGGAATCAACATACGACAATAAAGGTATGGACCGATACCCCCATCCTGACACAGACCGAAGGAATATTTAAACGTACATCGACATGTACCAGTAACGTTGCCTAGCCATTACCGGAGCGCACTGACAATATTATACATATATCATAAATAAACATTGGAAACCATAAACAGTTAAATGACTAGAACTTCATCAGGAATCTTGGGAGTTGGACCACCACATAGGGTGATCTAGAGCACCACATAGGGTAATCTAGAGCACCACATAGGGTGATATAGGGCACCACATAGGGTGATCTAGGGCACCACATAGGGTGATATAGGGCACCACATAGGGTGATCTTGGGCACCACATAGGGTGATCTTGGGCACCACATAGGGTGATCTAGGTCACCACATAGGGTGATCTAGG
>NW_018408718.1:32188-33303 GCF_002113885.1 Mizuhopecten yessoensis
CACCACATAGGGTGATCTAGGGCACCACATAGGGTGATCTAGGGCACCACATAGGGTGATCTAGGGCACCACATAGGGTGATCTAGGTCACCACATAGGGTGATCTAGGTCACCACATAGGGTGATCTAGGTCACCACATAGGGTGATCTAGGGCACCACATAGGGTGATATAGGTCACCACATAGGGTGATCTAGGGTGTTAATATGTAAATGTTCAATAAGTAATATAATAATAATACATACTAATTTCAAATAAATTTCATTGTTCACCAACATGTGTTTTGAGTTTTTTGTTTTAGAGGTACATGTCATTTTAAAGGTACACCAAAACTTAAAGTTTGATGCTGAAATTTCAATTCTGACAGCATAAAATTACTCAAGACTGATAGTGGTTTACACCTGCTTTACCTCATTCACCCCTGAAGACACATTTGAACTCTTTTAATTCAAACGTTGGAATAGTTCATTATGACATTTCAGGGGTGAATGAGTTAAAGCAGGTGTAAAACAATATCACGATAATATCACATTTTTGAGGAAATGAAAAGTTGTTGCATGTCATGAAAATTTGCTTTCTCGGGTAAAAAGAGACCATTATTGTCATTATTTTAACCATTTAACCCTATGTTACCTTAGTAGACTCTACCTTGTATTGATCTGGATGAGTCCATTATGTTCTTCAGTGGTGAAAGAGTTAGTGCCTCTGCAAAGGATTAAACCTGGCACCTGTCTTATTAGCTTGACACCCTTCCAAATGAAACTGTGTTTGTACATTATGAACATATGTTTGTTGTGAAAATTTGTTTACATGTCATGAATTTAACAATTGAACAAACATAACATTTTATAGTTTTAAACTTTTGCTGTAGTATTTTAAACAACTTAAGAAACACATACAGATACACATATAACCTAAGTACTGAGAGATTAATAAAACTAAGAAAAAATGCACACAAAAAACATTTGTAGATATTTCAAAAGAAACAGAATAAGGCTTGTGTAGAGTGACAGAACATGTCTAACATATCCTGGTATATATTGATGGCAGATCTTTAAAAAGACAGAAAATTAAATCTAACAATGAACTAAATACACAATAATAAATAGTTGTGTT
>NW_018408718.1:36205-36597 GCF_002113885.1 Mizuhopecten yessoensis
CAACTTCATTAACTTATATTAATCACTCTTGTTGGCCCGAATGTTAGCGCACGAGGGGTCTTCTACAGTGATTTTATAACGTATATAGATGCCTTCACTACAAGAAATGAAGAATATCTTGTCGCACATAATAAAGTTTCGCACAACTATACAATCATCCGTAGAATATAGTCACTTCATAATCCTAGAATGGACTATAAAAACGATGAAATTTGGCACCGATCAAAATGGAAGCAAGACGTATGAGCTGGGTTAGACACGAAGTACTTTTATAAGGTAGGACAGAGGACTTGTAGGACAGAGGACAGAGAACTTGTAGAACAGAGGACAGAGGACTTGTAGGACAGAGGACAGAGGACAGAGGACTTGTAGGACAGAGGACAGAGGACTTG
>NW_018408718.1:37428-38644 GCF_002113885.1 Mizuhopecten yessoensis
TTATTCAGTTACTACATGTATTATCAATGACTCCACTTAATCGTACAGATATATAGCATAATCAGGTTTTCCATTGAATTAATCATTGTTCCTGTAAAGTCATGATATATCTTCTGACAAAAATCTCTGTGAATACAATGTGACTATTGAACAACTGTTTATTATTTCATATTCAATATTGAATACAAATGGAATATTTAAAACCTGGCAAAACTATCATATTAGATCAAGGTCTCTATAGAATACAATAAAATGAACATTGACATCTGACAAAACCCTCATTATCAGTATTGAACACAGATCATATATTTGGAATATTCAACATTTTCCAAAACACTTTTGTGAAATCTTGCTTATAAAGAAGAAATTAAGGAATTCACAATTAACAGTGTTCCCGAAAACCCCCAAATGAGGTTTTTAACCCCCAATTGAGGTATTTAACCCCCAAATGAGGTTTTTAACCCCCCAATGAGTTTTTTAACCCCAAAACAGTTGGTTGTACCCCATTTTGCAAGGACTGTCCAATATAAATAAGTCTCATGGGGCAAAAAATAACTTTGTTACCATACCAAAGGCATTTTCAATATCTGGCAAAAACCTTGTAATGTAAATACAGTAGCATTAATGATAATGAATATCATATGAAACTTTGTTATAAAATATTGAATACAATTGGAATGAATATCAAAATAATGTTCATAGTGCAACAGCATACAGTTTCTAAATTCTCAAAATAATTGTCAAATAATCTGGAGTCGTGTTAATCTTGGTCATGCAGTGTATATCCCAGACTTTGTGTAGCACCTAAACTTCTATTCTGTCAGCCTCAGCAAATATTCCGTCACAAATATTGCAACAGAAAAATGTTGAAATATTGACTTGAAGACTTATACACCTTAGGAATACCTGGTTCCTGAAAATCAAAATGATGAGAATATTCCACAACAGTTTGACGATAGCATCGATACGGAGGATCTTCACATGGATTCACAGATATATCACGGTAAGCGCCAACATCTTCAGTGTAACATATCACAACAGGTATTTCCATTGCAGGTAAAAGTCTTATTTCTTCTGTAAGTTAAAACCGTATTACATCCTCTAGGTAAAGCCAGACATTTTACTGGCTTCAAGAAATCTTAACTTTCAGTGTTATCAAGAATCCTTCCTCAGTCTTGATCAAGAATCCTTCCTCAGTCTTGATCAAGAATCCTTC
>NW_018408718.1:41137-47801 GCF_002113885.1 Mizuhopecten yessoensis
GTATGGTGTAGGAGAATGGACTAAGGGACTTATCGGTGAAGTATACCTACCTTTTACGTATGGTGTAGGAGAATGGACTAAGGGACTTATTGGTGAAGTATACCAACCTTTTACGTATGGTGTAGGAGAATGGACTAAGGGACTTATCGGTGAAGTATAATACTTTTGTGGACTCCTTAGAGCTGATGGGTGTTGATGTGGTCGGCTGACCACCGCCGTCTAGATGTTTGTAGGGAACATCTGCAAACAGACACACTTTACCATCACACCAATGATTATATTCAACTGGAAAGGATTCTGACAAGAGTAGTGAGTGACCTGAGTTTGTGTAATCTTGTCACTGGAATGCCATTCTGTTTCTACCCTAGGTACAACCCCAGATAATTAACCATAGGTTACCCCTAGCATTAATGAAATACCAAAATCAGTTGTGGAGTTTTCATTCAGAAACATCTTATTTAATACATTTAAAGTAGGATAATAATCACAACATACTCAGCGTCCTGATGAAGCCTCACCTTTAGAGGCGAAACTAGTCGGCCAAATAAACTTTAAAACCTACTTATTGGTGACGCTGGAGTATGTTGTGATTATGATCCTACATTAAATGTATATATTACAGTTCTGTAATTACCCTGCATACCGTTTGGTATCCGTTCTCAAAGCGAAGCGTCCCATTGATCAACCCACAAACATATGACTGGCAACTCTTTTCACCCCTAGGTAACTTGAGTAGACTCTACCATACATTCATTTGGATGAGTCCACTATACTCTACAGTGGTGAAAGGGTTAATTGATACTGAAGTTTTAGAAAATATTGTTAAACAAAAATATTCATGAGTTATTCAGGCAATCATTTAAGAAATTCTGCAAAGGGAGACAATCCTATAGTGTAGAGTATATAATAGGTCAATAGGAAAGTTTGGAAGCCACAGTTATGTATAAGTTCTGTCCAACATATGCCTGATCAGGGCCACTCACTTGCCGTTCAAGCGTCGTGCCATATGACCACTCTGGAATAACAACAAGAAATAGTTGTCAATTGACCAGGACATCATTTACAGCAAACACTCAATATAACATCAATCATTTATTCGCCATCTCATTAACTGCCAACAAATTCTGCGACCCCCTTTTCCTTTTCTTTTAAGGGTTCCCCTCATTGTATCACAGAACCTCTTTATAACGCCATAATTCTGCTGGACAGATGATGACAATAGAGCTTGTTTACACTGCACCATAAATACAATCACTTATGTAGCTCAAGTGATCTGAACCGTTACTTATTGTTTCAATAACAGAACATGTTCTATAGCTAAAGCTTAGTCTAAAATAACAAAGATACAAACAAATATTTCATTCAGTAACTAGAACATGTGTGTAGAACTCATATGTTTTCTCATTGCTGCTTTGACAGAATTGGAGCTTGACAAAAATTCCCACCAAACAAATAGAGCTAAATGCACTCAGGTGACCTCTCATTCAATATCAGAAGTATTTATCCGCAAAAAAGCCCAGGGGCCGATACAAAATTTCTAACTTAAATTAGGAAGGTAGACTCTATATATTATAATACAATGAAATAGCATTTGTTTGCATTTTTACTGAGCTGCAATAGATAAGGGCGGGCTTATCACCAGGCATGGGCTTATTGTAAGATAAATACGGTACCTCACTTGTATTATGTTCTTAACAAAAAATTTAGAGGGTAGCAAGCCGGTTGCTAGAGCAGACAGAGTTGTCAGACCTTTCACATCATGGTAAAAGGATGGAATTAACTCGATTTGTAAAGAATTTACCTGCGAGTCCCCGACTGAGAAGGCTGTGTTGACAAGCCAATTACTAGTTCAAAAATTCACCAAAATTTGACTGAGTTGTCAGAACTTCAACATCATCGTAATGGGAAGGACTTTACTCAATTTGTAAAGATTTTACCTGTGCGTCCCCTCAGCCGACCGAAGAGGTTGCGGACATCGAGATTTTATCGAGGAGAGCTGACACGCTCTGTTCCAGTGTGTCTATCGTGTGCTGCTGTGGATCTGTACCCTTGAAGCTCAGACACAGGTTATGTAGCGAGTCCCGTACCACCTGAAGTTCATCACCCGTCCCCTGGAAACACAACAACGATTTATCATCATTTATCATCAACAGATAAAGAGGTCAAGTTATTGAAAGGGTGCATGTTCCTCTCGTCAAAATAACAACAATATGTGAATCTTGCTTGTTGTGGGTTTTACATCCTGTTAATGTTTAATGACATTCAAGGTTTTGTTGGCGCAGGATAATCACAAATCGGGCCGCAGTGGCCAAGCCACTAGCCCTCCACCACTGGGTCGCGGGTTTGAGGCCTACATGGGGCAGTCGCCAGGTACTGGCCGTAGGTCGGTGGTTTTTCTCCGGGAACTTCGGCTTTCCTCCACCACCAAAACCTGGCACGTCCTTAAATGACCATAGCTGTTAGTAGAGTTAAACAAGAGGCCAAATGGGCCTGCATCGCTCACCTGGTATAAATCTCACAATTGTAACCATAAAGTGGAATAAAATAAAGCTACAGGCAAAATATCAGTGTCTTGACTTAAAGTCATTCAGAAGGACCTGTTAAATGATTAAAACACATTTGACCCCTGTGACCTTGAAAGTCAAACATGGACATTATGGTGAACAAACTTCATAGCCCTTCCTCCCAGAATGCAAATTGCCAAATATCACCACCTTATACCTTTTGTTTATTGAGAAGATGACTTTTAAAGATTTCTGCACTATGGACCAGATGTGACCATGAAAGTGTGTCAAGGTCATTCACACCAACAAGCAATCACCCTTTGTGCTTTAGATATTCAGAAGAAGTTGTTTAAAGTTATTTCAACATATTTGACCCCTGTGACCTTGAATATGGGCAAAGGTCTTTCATTTAAACAAACTTTTTAGCCCTTCATGCCAACATCCTTCTGGCCAAATATCATCACCCTTGACCTTTTGGTTATACAGAAGAAGTCGTTTAAAGGTTTTCAAGACAATTGACCCCTGTGACCTTGACTATGGACGAAGGTCATTCATTTGAACAAAATTTGTAGCCCTTCATGCCAACATCCTTCTGGCCAAATATCATCACCTTGGACCTTTTTGTTATACAGAAGAAGTCGTTAAAAGTTTTTAAAATCACCTGGTACAGATGTATTAATCTCACACTTGTAATCTTAAAAGTGGACTAAAATACAGCTACAGGTATAATATCAGTGTTTGATTCATAAGAACCTATTAAAAGATTTAACCATATGACGCCTGTGACCTTGAATGTCGAACAAGGACATTAGGTTGAAAGTGGGTCAAGGTCATGTATTTGAACAAACATGGTAGCCCTTCATCCCAGCATGATACAGGCCCAATATCAGTACCCTTGGCCTTTTGGTTATTGAGAAGAAGCTGTTTGAAGATTTTAAGGCATTTGACCCCTGTCACCTTGAAAGTTGGTCAAGGTCATTCATTTGACAAAACTTTGTACCCTTTATCCGAGCATGCTACAGGCCCAATTTCAGTACCCTGGTCCTTGTGGCTATTGAGAAGAAGTCATTTGATTTGTTATTACTTCAGACATAGTGGATTGTTAGTGTTGGAGACACTTTTATTCGGAATTCATTTTCTCCGAAATTTTATCGGAACACTTTTATGACAAGTAAATTGTTCTCTGAATAAAACATAAACTAACTTGAGGGGAACATGTATTCTGTGTTTTCTAACTCAACCAATACTAAATACTAGAGAAAAAGAAACAATGCATCAATGAGTGGAATCAAACATTAAGTCCGAAAAATGTTAAAAAAAAATCTGTCTTGGTCAGTTACAAGACCATTCCACCCATCCGACTGGTCAGTAAATGAAGTATTCTGGCCATAACACTATTGGTCAGTTACAAGACCATCCCGGCTGTTTCAGTCTATTGGTGATTTGCATGGCAATTTAAAGTATATTTTACTCTCTGGGTCAGTTACAACATCTGACTTCACTGGTCAGTTACCAGAGAATTCTGGCCATAACTGTCCATTGGTCAGTTACGTACAAGATCATCTGACCATAAAGTTATCTCTATTGGTCAGCTAGAAGACAATTCCGACCATTTTACTCTACTGGTCAGTCAAATTTTATATTGGTAAGAAAATATCACTCTAAAACAGAGATCCTTATAGAGGTACATGTATCCTTTACCACAAAGAAAAACAGACGAATCCCTCGGATAAATGTCACGACTATTTATTTAAATATTTCAATGACAGAATTTCTACAGCAATGATTCAACTGTTCCATTATTCTGCAGAATGTTACACCAAACATTTCGGTAGAGGCAATACCGTGTTTTAAATATCTAGTCATGTATGGAAAAGGAGCTAACAAAGGATTGAAATAATTATAGACATAAGGTCATATCCAGGTATAAAGAATGTCAGGTGTGATTGTATCTATGGGTAGGTACGGGGAATACATACTGTCTATATTATATACATCACAGTTCTACTTCCTTATCAACCAGGTATATAGAAGGCCAGGCGTGATTGTATCTAGCTCTGTGGGTAGTTACGGGGAATACATACTGTCTATATTATATACAACACAGTTCTACTTCCTTATCAACCAGGTATATAGAAGGCCAGGTGTGATTGTATCTGTGGGTAGATACGGGGAATACATACTGTCTATATTATATACAACACAGTTCTACTTCCTTATCAACCAGGTATATAGAAGGCCAGGCGTGATTATATCTAGCTCTGTGGGTAGTTACGGGGAATACATACTGTCTATGTTATACATAATAAAGTTCTACTTCCCTATCAACCAGGTATATAGAAGGCCAGGCGTGATTGTATCTAGCTCTGTGGGTAGTTACGGGGAATACATACTGTCTATGTTATACATAACAAAGTTCTACTTCCCTATCAACCAGGTATATAGAAGGCCAGGCGTGATTATATCTAGCTCTGTGGGTAGTTACGGGGAATACACACTGTCTATATTATACACAAGTTTTGCTTGCCTTAAAATCAGGTTTTATTCCTCTAGCAGTCACCAGTGAGTAAGGTCGCCATTTAACAACCCGAAGCTGTACATGAAACGTAGAAGGTCAATTTTGTGAAAATAACCCCGAAGCTGAAGGAGCTGAAGAAGGAAATTACCCCATCAATTTTGTTTGGAAGTCACTGAATTTGGACATTCTGTAAGTATATAATGTGATGAAATAAGTTTAGGATCATTTTTTGTCTGAATTTATTTCTACAGCTAAACTAAGACCATTGGTTTGTTACAAGGTTAGCTTTATAACAATAGCTTTCTACTGGTCAGTTAAAAACCATAACACTCTGCTGGTCAGTTATAAACCAAATCATTCTACTGGTCAGTTATAAACAATAACACTCTACTGATGAGTTATAAACCAGACCAATCTACTGGTCAGTTGTAAACCATAACGCTCTACTGGTCAGTTCGAAACCATAACACTCTACTGGTCAGTTATAAACCATAACATTCTATTGATGAGTTATAAACCATACCACTCTACAGGTCAGTTATAAACCATATCATTCTACTGATCAGTTATAGACCATAACACCCTAGTGGTCAGTTATAAACCCTTTCATTCTACTGGTGAATGGTAAGTCTCCTTGTTCCAAAACACTATCTATCGGTCAGTTAGAAGACCTTTCTGGCCATATTATTCTTCCTATTGGTAAGAAAGAAGACCATTCTTAGCATATTATTCTCCCTATTGGTCAGTTGGAAGACCATTCTGACTCATCATTTTTCCTAATGGTCAGTTAGAAGACCATTCTGGCCATATTATTCTCCCTATTGGTCAGTTAGAAGACCATTCTGGCCATATTATTCTCCCTATTGATCAGTTAGAAGACCATTATGGCCATATCATTCTCTCTATCGGTCAGTTAGAAGACCATTCTGACAATATCATTTTTCCTGATGGTCAGTTAGAAGACCATTCTGGCCATATTTTTCTCATTATTGATAAGTTAGAAGACAATTCTGGCCAATAGGTTAGTCTTGTGTCATCGTAGAATGTAGATTCAAAGTGTGGTAAAGAGTTGTGATATTTCATACATGTAATAAGGCATTAGACCAAATCCTATTTATAAGTCATTATTCATATTTGAATAGCACTGATTTGAATGACACAAAAGCCAGTTCTACGACAAAGATTTAAATGTTTTCTATAGAAAGTTCCACATAAAACTTTCCTTTAATTTCTGTTCAGCACATACTGTAGTTTAAATATCAATATATAGACGCAACACAGCCTTTATCATAATTCAATACCCAGACCCTACCACCCTTAGTGGTTACGAGGGACACAAACCGTTCTTACAACATAGTTTACTTGCCTAACAACGATGTGGTGTTTTTGTCACCAGTGAGGACGCCAATCGATCAACAAGAGCGGTGAAAACATAACAAGACAAGTATATGAAGACATAACTGAATTTTGAATAGTTGAGTACAAATTCTAACAAAAAAGGCTTTGAATGTTCTCTTTATTAATTTCTCTGATTAAACTTACAAATCAATTTGTCTCTCAATATGCCGTCAGTTACATGTCCTTTCTGGCCTAACACAGTTTATTGGTCAGTTACAAGACCTTTTTGTCTGTTAAGTTTCTA
>NW_018408718.1:57322-66266 GCF_002113885.1 Mizuhopecten yessoensis
CTATGATTGAGGTTTTAATTTTGTTGTTACATGAAGAGATAGAGGTGTATAACCTGACTTCCCTTATATCACACCTAAAGTGATCTATGATTGAGCTTTTAATTTTGTTGTTACATGAAGAGATAGAGGTCTATAACCTGACTTCCCTTATATCAAACCTAAAGTGACCTATGGTTGAGGTTTTAATTTTGTTGTTACATGAAGAGATAGAGATTTTTTATTGGACAGATCAATGAAATGTTTGCTGTGAGTGTGTATGAGTCAGAATCTCTGAACGTGTTGTTAAATAGGGTCACCTAAGCGCCTGGATATGTTTGGTTTGAAAGTTAAGAAGATGCCTCACAAATATCAGTAAAGAAATTATTTTGTATGCCATGCAAGTTGTGTGACAGTGAGTGACCACAACAAAGATGTTTTATGCTGTGGTGCATAAGTTTCTTTCTCACTAAGGGAGATTTAAGTATATTATTTGTAAATGTTATTTAACTTTAAATCAATAATATAATAAACTTGTTTAAAAAGTTTTCAAATTGTGGTTTTTTAATTTAGCTTTGATTTTTTTCTCACCATCATCAGATGGTAGGCTGTTCAAATCACCCCCTCGCCTGTGGTCTATCAACTGTCTGTCGTCTATCTTTAGTTATTGTTATCAGTATTTCTCAAAAAGCACGACGACATCTTTCTTAAATTTCATATGAGGGTTCCCTTTTGTCTTCAGTTTTGAATTTAATTTTATCATACCTCCACACCAAATGCTTCTTAGGATATCATTGTTTGAAGTTTTTAACATATTTGACCCCTGTGACCTTGAAAGCAGGTCAAGGTCATTTTAATGAGGCATTTTTATAGCACTCCATCCCAGGTACCTACTGGCCAAATATCATGACCTTGGGTCCTCCAGTTCTTCAGAAGAAGTTGTTTTTAAGAAAAAGTTGATGACGGACGTCGCAGTACGGCATAAGCTCACATGGCCCTTTGGGCCAGGTGAGCTAAAACAAACAAACCAAGGGATAATCAGTACCAGGCATCTGCCCGTAGTAGACCTTGACCCCGCAACCCAGTGGTGGAGGGCTAGTGATCGTAGACTGTCAGATGCCTTAACCACTTGGCCTAATAGGCCCTGCTGTTCATATGTAACAATACTAAGGAATATAGGGATTTTGTTTTTATATACAAACTAAAAATAACAAGATTAAGGCATTTTAAACACTTACTGTGTGAACATAGTTTTTACGTACAAAGCTGGTGTTATCGCTCCTATGACTGCTTCCGTCGTCCGACGAGGTCAGAATCTTGCCTTCCAGCTGGGCCATACGTTTGTCCTGCGACGCCACACGCGCTGAAAGGCTGGACTGTGAAATGACATCACAAAAACATGATAAACTCAACACAGTTTCGAGTCTTCAAAGTATGACGTCATAAACGTTATAAAGATTATAAAACCTGTTTACAGTCAAACATCACAGTAGGTGGAAATACCGACTTTTCTGAAAATAAAATAATTGGGGTGGGGAGTCACTTACTTTGTGACACATTGTCAAGTCTCAGTCCTCCCTATATTTTTAACAAGAGGCCCAGAGGGCCTGTATCGCTCACTTGAATATGTTTAAAATAATTGGTATGAAGTAGGTGCTGTAAGTACATATGAAATTTCAGAAAGATCCATCCAGTACTTGAGATATAGCGAGAACAAACTTCAAACAGAGCCCCACCCCTATATGCAACTTAGGGGGGTCATACCCACCAATTATACAAAATTGAGTCCCCTTGACCCAAGGATGCTCCAGACTAAATAAGGATAAAATCCCATAATCCCGATGGTCGAAGAAGGATTTTAAATGTTTTACCTCTATTTCTCCTATTGGGCCCCGCCCTTCTACTCCTTGGGAGACCACACCCACTGCATGCTTATTCAAAATTGAGTCCCCTTGGCCCATTGATGCTCCAGACTAAATTAGGATAAAATCCCTTAATCCCTATGGTAAAAGAAGGATTTTAAAGGTTTTACCTATATTTCCCCTATTGGGCCCCACCTCTCTGCCTCCAGAGGGGTCAGACACACAATTTATACAAAATTGAGTCCCTTTTGCCTAAGGATGCTCCAGACTAAATTAGGATAATATCCCTTAATCCCTATGGTAGAAGAAGGATTATAAAGGTTTTACCTATATTTCCCCTATTGGGCCCCGCCCCTCAGGTCCAAGGGGGGGGGGGGGGGGCACACACCCCGTTTATACAAAATTGGTTCTCCTTTACCAAAGGATGCACCACACCAAATATGGAACAAATCCTTTCATTCCTACAGACGAAGATTTTTTTGGAATAATTTGCTATGTTTCCCCTATTGGGCCCCGCCCCTCAGGCCCCTGGGGGGCCACATCCACGGTTTATACAAAATTGTTTCCCCTTCTCCCAAGGTTGCTTCAGACCAAATATGGAACAAATCCTTTCATTCCTACAGAAGAAGAAGGATTTTAAAAAAAATGCTATGTTTCCCCTATTGGGCCCCACCCCTCAGGCCCCTGAGGGGCCACACCCACGATTTATACAAAATTGGTTCCCCTTCACCCAAGGATGCTTCTGACCAAATATGGAACAAATCCTTTCATTCCTAAAGAAGAAGAAGGATTTTAAAAAAAAGGCTATGTTTCCCCTATTGGGCCCCCCCCCTCAGGCCCCTGAGGGGACACACCCACGATTTATCCAAAATTGGTTCCCCTTTACCCAAGGATGCTTCAGACCAAATATGGAAGAAATCCTTTCATTCCTACAGAAGTAGAAGGATTTTAATGAATTGCTATATTTCCCCTATTGGGCCCCGCCCATCAGCCCCCAGGGGGCCACACCCACTGTTTATACAAAATTGGTTCCCCTTTACCCAAGGATGCTTCACACTAAATATGGACCTAATCCTTTTATTCCTAGGGAAGAAAAAGGATTTTAAAGAATAATTTGCTATGTTTCCCCTATTTGGCCCTGCCCCTCAGGCCCCTTGGGGGTCAGACCCACAGTTTATACAAAATTGGTTCCCCTTCACCCAAGGATGCTTCTGACCAAATATGGTACCTTTAATTCCTACAGAAGAAGAAGGATTTTAAAGAATTTGTTATATTTCCCCTTTTGGCCCCGCCCCTCAGCCCCCAGGGGGGCCAGACCTACGGTTTATACAAAATTGGTTCCCCTTCACCCAAGTACTTCAGACCAAATATGGAAGAAATCCTTTCATTCCTACAGAAGAAGAAGGATTTTAATGAATTGCTATATTTCCCCTATTGGGCCCCGCCCCTCAGGCCCCTGGGGGGGGCCACACCCATGGTTTATACAAAATTGGTTCCCCTTCTCCCAAGGATGCTTCAGACCAAATATGGAACAAATCCTTTCATTCCTACAGAAGAAGAAGGATTTTAAAGAATTTGTTATATTTCCCCTTTTTGGCCCCGCCCCTCAGCCCCTAGGGGGGCCCGACCTACGGTTTATACAAACATGGTTCCCCTTCACCCAAGAATGCTTCAGACCAATTATGGAAGAAATCCTTTCATTCCTACAGAAGAAGAAGGATTTTAAAGAATTGCTATATTTCCCCTATTGGGCCCTGCCCCTCAGCCCCAAGGGGGGCCAGACTCACTGTTTATACAAAATGAGTTCCCCTTTACCCAAGGATGCTCCACACTAAATATGGACCAAATCCTTTTATTCCTACGGAAGAAGGAGGATTTTAAAGAATAATTTGCTATGTTTCCCCTATTTGGCCCGCCCCTCAGGCCCCTGGGGGGCCACACCCATGGTTTATACAAAATTGGTTCTCCTTCACCCAAGAATGCTTCAGACCAAATATGGAACAAATCCTTTCATTCCTACAGAAGAAGAAAGATTTTAAAGAATTTGCTATATTTCCCCTATTGGGCCCCGCCCCTCAGCCCCCAGGGGGGCCAGACCCACCATTTATACAAAATTTGTTCCCCTTCCTCCAAGGATGTGGGTTTTATGTAATCGAATTATGTTCCTAACGGTGTCGGATGTTTTGAATGTTTTCGACTGTTACATCTTGCGGTATATTCTGACGGACAGAGTCAACAAAGCTTGCCAGCTTGTACAGCCAGGAATAACAAAACAAAGATTATTTTTCCATGTCGTTTCTTTTCGGAGAAAGACTTGACCTCGTTCTACTTTGTGTTGTACACCCCCCTGACAAGTATGGCAGACCCACTGTTTATACAAAATTAGTTCCCCTTTACCCAAGGATGCTCCACAGTCCACACTAAATATGGAACAAATCCTTTTATTCCTACGGAAGAAGAAGGATTTTAAAGAATAATTTGCTATGTTTCCCCTATTTGGCCCCGCCCCTCAGGCCCCTGGGGGGCCACACCCATGGTTTATACAAAATTGGTTCCCCTTCTCCCAAGGATGCTTCAGACCAAATATGAAACAAATCCTTTCATTCCTACAGAAGAAGAAGGATTTTAAAGAATTTGTTATATTTCCCCTGTTTGGCCCCACCCCTCAGCCCCTAGGGGGGCCAGACCTACAGTTTATACAAAATTGGTTCCCCTTCACCCAAGAATGCTTCAGACCAAATATGGAACAAATCCTTTCATTCCTACAGAAGAAGAAGGATTTTAAAGAATTTGCTATATTTCCCCTATTGGGCCCCGCCCCTCAGCCCCCAGGGGGGCCAGACCCACCATTTATACAAACTTTGTTCCCCTTCCCCCAAGGATGCTTCTGACCAAATATGGACCAAATCCTTTCATNTACCCACCATTTATACAAAATTTGTTCCCTTTTCTCCAAGGATGCTTTTGACCAAATTTGGTCAAAATCTGCTAAGTCGTTCATGACTAGTAGCGTTTTAAAGGAAAAGTTGACGGACAGACGGACGACGGACGACGGACCAGGTGAGCTAATAAAACTCCTCAAAACAATATCTATAAGACCACTGCAGTCAAATTTTTAAGATTGTTTTTTCTAAGATTACTGTGGAAAGTCTGTCCCATTTAGGTAAAAACCAAAAATCTAAAGAATGGCACTTTTTATTGAACTCAAGTTATTCTTAAAAGAGATTTTCTAGCTTGGTCCGGGTTTTGTTGTAATATGATGACTGACAGTCCCTGATACTCGTTGAGGATTTCACGACTCTGGTCGACCAGTGTCAGGTTGCTAAGTACTATTAGAACTGCTATCCTTGGCTAAAAATAGATCCAATGGACTTGTGTGTAAAACGGAACTGCTATCCTTGGATAAAGACGGATCATACAATTTCTCTCGTCAAGTAATCAAACTGGTTAAGGACAAAGCAAACATTAGACGTCAGAAAATTCATTCACAAAGGAAATCATTTCATAATATTTTTACTTTACTTTAATATACTTTTTTAAGTTTCCAAAACATCAAGTAGTATAACAATTGAAACTTCAATGACAGCCAACATCACAATGAATCTAACAAAACAATGTTTATAACATGTTTTTTTTCAATTGAATCAGAAGAAATGTAAGGCCAAATATCCTCACAAACAATGCTTAACGTGAAATCAGTTTGCAACTTAATTAGCCTAATTCGAAAATTTTGCGACAAATCTGGAGCTGGCGGGCGGGCGGAAGTCGTGACGCTGTTATTCACCAGTGTAAAAAGTCCATTTATTTTGTTTGTTTTTACATAATTACTGCTATACATACCGTTGAAGCACCTTCCTTTTTGTCATCACCGCTGACAACATGCGTCATTCTCTGCGGCTCTGGCCACATGATTGGCCATGTAGTGTCGAGGGTCTGTTTACATTACGTCATCCGGGCTTCCACCGTAAGTAAGACGCCAGAGACCCTGTGCTGCTTGAGCGAGTATTCCTTGACCCCAACTCTCTTCCTTCCAGGATTCCAGACTGTACGGACAGCTTATTGTGCTCTGCATATTGTAGACCTTGTAACCCCTTAGTCCTACAGTGTGCTCTACTTATAGTAGTGACAGTTTCTCGGTGACATCGCATATTGTTGGGTACCATGCCAGATACATATTTACTAGTATTGTGAGCTATATTACTTGACCTGACCTGTCCAGCGACATTATGATATAGTCAACCATGTGACGGCTTGCAAGACCAAGACAGAAGGTAATCATTACTTCAGTCACAAGTCACCGAAATCGGGATACAGAACCTTATTTATGAATCAGTTGTAGGTAAACGTTGCCGAAGTGTATGCATATTGTGCATTGTCAATGTTGCTTAAACAACATGCCTTACATTAATTCAACACTCACCTGCACTTTTGTCTTTACCTCTTCGCGTTACGAATGATGTCTAGGCCTACACAAAATGAAAGTAAAATGTGCGCATGTCTAGGCTTAATGTAAGGGAGATCACTCGTGTTTTCCCGTAGTACACTATGGTGGTAGGTAAATTCTTGTACGCCGCTCCCGCTCCCGTCCCAAAACCCCGTACCAGACATATAGAGATATTTTAATATCTCATTAACGCAATCGTTTATATTTTTTATAAAATTATACAATAATTTCAATCATTATTTTCTAAATGTGACTGTTAATAAAATGTAAATTTATCATCTAATAATTTAGAAATTGACGATAATGTTTATTTCAAGGGGGTAAAACTTGTACGCCGCAGTCAACCGTGAAGTTGACACCTACCACCGTACACTATGATGTCTGAAATCATTCCGAAGACGAAATAGATTTATCTCAGTATCTCGTAGGTAAGACATCAATGGAAAACCTGTGGCTTGTAATGATGTTATTAATCTGCATTTCGTTAATTATTTGGTTGATGATGGAGTGCGCCAGGAAGGACATACATTGTATGAAATTAAATATATCTAGACGTCTATAGTGAAGTATAATCATAGTCCGGCCAATTTATCAGTGTTAATTAATGTTTACACATCGTAGATTAAAAGGACGGTGCACTTTTAATCTATTTTTAAAATTATTTAAACTTCCGGCATTAACCACTTCAGCTGATAAATTGTTCCAAGTTGTGACTACACGATTGCTGAAAATGTTCTTGGTGGTGTTTAAGCGGCATTGTTTCTTGAAGAGCTTTAGCTGGTGACCTCTAGTTGCCGGATAGGTGGATTCAGTAAATAATTTAGACTTGTCTGCATCGTCCACACCACTCAGATTTGTGTACACTTGAATCATACCAGCCCGTAGTCTTCTAGTTTTAGTCGATCTGGGTATCTTCATCAAGAATTCATTTGTTGCTGTTTTGTGTATGAAGAAAAAAATTCGTCCTGTTAGATATGGTAATACTTGAATAAATGAAATACACAAATCACATCAACAGACATACAAAATGTATGCCTGTCGGCGCATATTTTTCGTTTCTGGCCGAGCTGTAATTAGCGGGCAGGTATGGCAAGCCGTTTTAACATTTAAAATGTAATTTAAAGGGTATTTTACCGGAAGTTGCGTGTAGCATGCATGACCTACAGTCAAGTGGCAGTTCCCGATTGAGATAAACAGTGTATTTTCAAGAAGAATACGACGTTGTGATAAGATCATAGGTTCTACCAAGGAAAGGAATGATATTTACAAGCCATTCAAGTTTATTTGAGTCCAAAGTAACGCATAATAAAGGCAGTAGGTCCGGTATGTGATTCAATTTACATATTCCTTTCACATATATCTGGAAGGAGTCTCGTTTTTCAACCAAGTTCCACAAACATTTTTAACGATAATTTTAACTCTAATTAGGTGACGTAACTGTTGAATGGAAACATCATTACACTCTTAGATATTGTTAATTAGTTATGATGTATTATATGAAAGAAACTTAAGCAGTTTAATACTTAAATTTACCATTTCTTGGAATCAGTTTATCTCATAGAAATCCAGTTACACTTATTATTATTTAAGGATTAACTTGAATATATTTTTCATGTTATGGAGATATAACACAAAAAACTGAGTGTACTCTAAATAAACCGCGAAGCTGTTTTAAGATGGGAGTACACTCCGTTTTTTTGTGTTATAGCTCCATAACATGAAAAATATATTCAAATTAATCCTTATAATCTAATCTACTATACACAATCCCTGTGGAAATCCACTTTTATTGATGGACTCTTTTCTCTTAGAAATTATTGCGCTGCTGTATCAACCAATCAAAAGCGACGTTGCAAATGGTGACGTCTTTTTTTACATCAATGAAAATGCTTGTTACAAGCAAGATTAAATTATTCAGTATTTAGTTCAAATAATGAATTTATTGTACTCTGGTGAATTAATGTCATCTAAATGTGGTAGGATTTTATTGTGACAATACCATACGATGGTAAATATTATAATCCATATCACAGGGTAACATAAGTCTTAAATGGAGATAACTCTAACACAAATCACAGGTACATTGTAGCATACTCCCTTAAGTAATATAGAATACATTCTCAGAATTGTACTACCGGTCTATATAGCTTGGTACACCTGATCAATTCTTTGCACCTTAGCAAATGCAATCCTGAATGATTAAATCATGCTAATTAAACTGTCCAAGGGAGATAACTCCAATATACAGTTCAAGGTGTAAGGTGGCATATGTCCTTAAGTTCTTTCTTGTATTGAAATCATAACTTGAACACAAACATTTTCTTACAACAAGCTTTATTCTGATGTGTCAACAAAAACCAAGGCTTGGAATCAACATACGACAATAAAGGTATCAACCGATACCCCCTCCTTACACAGACCGAAGGAACATTTATACGTACATCGACATGAACCAGTAACGTCGCCTAGCCATTACCGGAGCGCA
Organism: Mizuhopecten yessoensis; assembly: GCF_002113885.1. Taxonomy (NCBI): domain Eukaryota; kingdom Metazoa; phylum Mollusca; class Bivalvia; order Pectinida; family Pectinidae; genus Mizuhopecten; species Mizuhopecten yessoensis. The sequence goes on from NW_018408718.1 coordinate 66,090, forward strand.
CTGACAATATTATACATATATCATAAATAAACATTGGAAATCATAAACAGTAGAATGACTAGAACTTCATCAGGAATCTTGGGAGTTGGACCACCACATAGGGTGATCTAGGGCACCACATAGGGTGATCTAGAGCACCACATAGGGTGATATAGGGCACCACATAGGGTGATCTAG
>NW_018408718.1:72693-108047 GCF_002113885.1 Mizuhopecten yessoensis
AATATTGTCAAGGGAGACAACTCTCCTGTGCTACGTTCCCGTGTCCTCGGTGATCCAGGCGACTATTTTTCCTTCCCAGCCAGGTATGATATCTAAATCATTGGTTACCTGTAATAGTACAACACACATGCCACTAGCATTAGAGCGAGGACACAATATTCCGGCATTGAGCTAAAACAATCTATATCATCAAACAAAATGGTTATTTAACGGGGAACATTTTGATACCTGATATGAATTGGTGGGCATAAGCCATATATTTTTTTTGTTACAAAAATCCTTATAGTAAATGTATGTAGCTGAATATTTCAAGATTAAAACTTTTTTTTTTGTGATCACATTTTCTTTCTTGGAAAGTAAAAAGACCAAAAGTAAAATCCAGATACAGTGAAACTTTCATTTTCGCAAACATGTGATACCTACTATTCAGCCAATATAAACTGCTGTTACAGTTCTGTGTAAGGAGATACTTTAACACAAGTGACCTACCTCCTCCTTGACAGTGCCAAACTCTGGGTCCAACGCCTTGAAGGAGTACCTATAGTTGCCTGGTCTGTCGTAAATGGCTTTAAAATCTTTTAGAGTGATCTCCCCTAATCTGTGGGTGAAACAAAGACCAAATTATACTTGAGGTTACAATGATTTAATCCAGTTATGTTAAGATATCAACAAGTGCCTTTGTAAGGTATGAAATAATCACAGGACACAAATATTGTCTTGGTAACACACATCCAGAAGGTGAGACTGAAAGAGCAGGTAGCAGAAATTATTTTTTTACGTAATATTAATAATTGGTTTGGTTTGTTTGTTTGTATTTTATGTCCTATTAACAGCTATGGTCATTAAGGATGTGCTAGGTTTTGGTGGTGGAGGAAAGCCTGAGTTCCCAGGGAAAACCACCGACCTACGGCCAGTACCTGGGGACTGCCCCACATAGGCCTCGAACCTGCGACCCAGTGGTGGAGGGCTATAGTGATTCAGACAATTAGATGCCTAACCACTCAGCCACTGCGGCCCCTGACAATAGGTCTCGCATGAAATCAAGCAAATGTAAAAACAGATATTTGGAAACTTTTCTTGATAATCCTGTCTGAACAAAATAAGTTTACTACACTTCCAAGAAATTCAGACCCATGAGTAGTTCCTCTTTGTTAGTCAACACTTTACATTACACAGTGAGCGAGTAATGAAATCCGTTGGGCAGACTTCTGCATTTTCTTCTTGTTAAAATTATCAGATACATCTCAAAAGACACAAGATATGCTATCCTTCCCCATGAAAAATACTTTTTTCAACTTATTCCTCCACTAAGGTTAAGTAATGACAAACCACAGGTCTCAATTTCAAAAAAGATAGTGACATAATTGTTATCTTATGTACCTACCTTTTACGTATGGTGTAGGAGAATGGACTAAGGGACTTACTGGTGAAGTATACCTACCTTTTACGTATGGTGTAGGAGAATGGACTAAGGGACTTATCGGTGAAGTGTACCTACTTTTTCGTATGGTGTAGGAGAATGGACTAAGGGACTTATTGGTGAAGTATCCCTTCCTTTTACGTATGGTGTAGGAGAATGGACTAAGGGGCTTATCGGTGAAGTATAATACTTTTGTGGACTCCTTAGAGCTGATGGGTGTAGATGTGGTCGGCTGGCCACCGCCGTCTAGATGATTGTAGGGAAAACCTGCAAACAGACACACTTTACCATCACACAAATGATCATATTCAACTGGAAAGAATTCTGACAGTTTAGGGACCGGAGTTTCTTTAACTTTACTCTTATTTAACCCTTTCACCCCTAGGTAACTTGAGTAGACTCTACCATACATTCATTTGGATGAGGCTATTATGGTCTACAGTGGTGAAATGGTTAATAGATACTGAATGTTTAGAAAATATTGCTAAACAAAATTATTCAGGAGTTATTCAGGCAATCATTTCAGAAATTCTGTAAAGGGAGACAATCCTATAGTGTAGAGTATATAATAGGTCAATAGGAAAGCTTGGAAGCCCCAGTTATGTATAAGTTATGTCCAACATATGCCTGATCAGGGCCACTCACTAGTCTGACTACCCGGAATGGAGGTGATCGGGGATCGGCGAACGTCGCCCGTAGAGTCGAAGTTCAGGCGCCGTGACGTAACGTCATGACCACTCTAGAAAACAATAAGAAATAGCTGTCAGTTGACCAGGACATCATTTACAGAAAAAACTAAATATAACGTCAATCATTTTATTCGCCATCTCATTTACTGCCAACAAATTCTGCGACCCCCTTTTCCTTTTCTTTTAAGGGTTCCCCTCATTGTATCACAGAACCTCTTTATAACGCCATAATTCTGCTGGACAGATGGTGACAATAGAGCTTGTTTACACTGCACCATAAATACAATCACTTATGTAGCTCAAGTGATCTGAACCGTTACTTATTGTTTCAATAACAGAACATGTTCTATAGCTAAAGCTTAGTCTAAAATAAAAAAGATACAAAACAATATTTCATTCAGTAACTAGAACATGTGTGTAGAACTCATATATTTCCTCATTGCTGCTTTGATAGAATTGGAGCTTGACAAAAATTCCAACCAAAAAAATAGAATTAAATGCACTCAGGTGACCTTTCATTTAATATCAGAAAGTTCACACAGTATTTATCCTCAAAAAAGCCCAGAGGCCGATACAAAAATTTCTAACTTAAATTAGGAAGGTGGGCTTTATTTATTATAATACAATGAAATAGCATTTGTTCGCATTTTTACTGAGCTGCAATAGATAAGGGTGGGCTTATTACCAGGCATGGGCTTATTACCAGGCATGGGATTATTGTAAGATAAATACGGTACTTCACTTGTATTATGTTCTTAACAAAGAATTTAGAGGGTAGCAAGCCGGTTGCTAGAGCAGACAGAGTTGTCAGACCTTTCACATCAGTAAAGAATTTACCTGCGAGTCCCTGACAAGGAGTTTGTGGACATTGACAAGCCCACTGCTAGTGCAAAAGGTCACAAGCATATGACCGAGTTGTCAGAACTTTCACATATACATCGTATTGGGATGTAGTTTAAGAATTTACCTGTGCGTCCCCTCCACCGACCGAGGAGGTTGCGGACATCGAGATTTTATCGAGGAGAGCCGACACGCTCTGTTCCAGTGTGTCTATCGTGTGCTGCTGGGGATCTGTACCCTTGAAGCTCAGACGCAGGTTATGTAGCGAGTCCCGTACCACCTGAAGTTCATCACCCGTCCCCTGGAAACACAACAACGATTTATCATCATTTATCATCAACAAATAAAGAGGTCAAGTTATTTAAGGGAGCATGTTCCTCTCGTCAAAATAACAACAATATGTGAATCTTGTTTGTTGTGTGTTTTATATCCTGTTAACAACTTTGGTCATTTAAGGACATTCCAGCGTTTGGTCATTTAAGGACATTTCAGGCTTTGGTCATTTAAGGACATTCCAGCGTTTGGTCATTTAAGGACATTCCAGGCTATGGTCATTTAAGGACATTCCAGCCTTTGGTCATTTAAGGACATTCCAACCTTTGTTGGCGGAGGATAACCACAAGTGGGACTGCGGTGGCCAAGTGGTTAAGGCGTCTAACATTCTGCTACCACTAGCCCTCCACCACTGGGTCACAGGTTTGAGACCTAAGTGGGGCAGTCGCCAGGTACTGGCCGTAGGTCGGTGTTTTTTTCCGGGAACTCCGGCTTTCCTCCACCACCAAAACCTGGCATGTCCTTAAATGACCATAGTTGCTGGACGTAAAACACAAACAAACCATAGCATAATCACAACCTGCGGCCAGTACCTGGCATCTGCCCCAGACTCCGCAACCCAGTGGTGGAGGGCTAGTGATCGTAGACTGTCAGATGCCTTAACCACTTGGCCTGATAGGCCCTGCTGTTCATATGTAACAATACTAAGGAATATAGGGATTTTGTTTTTATGTACAAACTAAACTAACATGATTATAGCAATCTAATCACTTAATGTGTGAACATAGGTTTTACATACAAAGCCGGTGCTATCTTACTGTGTTAACATAGGTTTTACGTACAAAGCTGGTGTTATCTTACTGTGTGAACATAGGTTTTACATACAAAGCCGGTGCTATCTTACTGTGTTAACATGGGTTTTACGTACAAAGCTGGTGTTATCGCTCCTATGACTGCTTCCGTCGTCCGACGAGGTCAGAATCTTGCCTTCCAGCTGGGCCATACGTTTGTCCTGCGACGCCACACGCGCTGAAAGGCTGGCCTGTGAAATGACATCACAAATACATGATTAATTCAACACAGTTTCGAGTCTTCAAAATATGATGTCATAATCGTTATAAACATTATAAAACCTGCTTACAGTCAAACATCACAGTAGGTTGAAATACCCCCATTATTTCCAGACTTTTCTGAAAATTAAATAATTGGGGTGGGGAGTCAGTTACTCTGTGGAAAGTCTGTCCCATTTAGGTAAAAGCCAAAATTCTAAAGAATGGTACATTTTTGTTGAAATCAAGTTATTCTTAAAAGAGATTTTCTAAACCCGACGCTAATTTGACTCGCTGAAGATACCCACCCCTGTTTGACCTACGACCTTGAGCCGGTCATGGAGGTCAGATATCTGCATCTTCAGTGAACGTGTGGCATTCTCTTTTTCCTGAATCTGTAACTGGACTTCATTCTGTAAATGGTCAATGTGTTTGTCCCTTCTCGTCATGTCCTTCTGCAATGCAAGAATTAAGTTGATCAGCCATTGGATGAACCAAGACAAAACTACATACTTCACATCTATCAGAGTAAACCAGACAGAAATAAAGGTTTTTCTTTAAACAGGGATTTTGTCAGCAATTTTGGGAAAGTGACCATAAGCAGAAATTGGGAAAATATTCGCATTTGGCAAAAATGGGAAATATCATTGGTGTTCCCACATGTACAGGTTTGGGAAAATATCATAAGTTTAGGAGAGAAAAAAAAACTGCAATGTGATTAGCAAAAGTTTTCCTATAGCTGTTTCTTAGAGTAAAATGTATAGCATTAAATGAACACATCAATTTTCATTTTTGTTATTTATGTATTTTGAATGCTCCTTCATGGACGGTAATACCTTGAACGTTGTACATATCATGACTGGAAATTTGTATAAATATGTTTTTTTAACCAAATTGGGAAAATAAAGACTGAAATTGGGAAAATGCAGGGTCATTTTACAATTGGTATTGGGTCCCTGTACCAGACCCTATAAACACCTGGCAAAAACCCGGACATAATTTCTTTTCTTTAAAAAAAATATACCCTAACAGAATGAATCATCTGTAGGCATCTTATCCAATAGCCTTTTAGATTTTATTTCCAAACGTACACACAATATTAGACTACTGACAATTTCACCAGAGTAACTACACCATCATTTTGAACTCTTGTTAACTCATTCACCCCTAAAGGCACATTGGAACTCTTCCAATTCAAAGGTTGGAATAGTTCATTATGAAATATCAGGGGTGAATGAGTTAATACATGGAGATTTGTTCACACTGTCAAAAGTGCCGATGTGAATATTAATGAATCTTCACAATCTAAAAACAGCAAACTTTAACACAGGTAATTTAACACTTATTTTCCGCATGATCATTAGAGTAATTCTGTGTGAAATCAAAGATTGGTGTCCAAGATAAATTTGATGATGATACCAGTGTTGAACCCATGTCTACAATGTGAGCCTGGAGTAATGCAGTTCCTTTGTATCAACAACACAACTTACCTTTAAATCTACAACAACACAATTTACCTTTAAATCTACAACAACACAACTTACCTTTAAATCTACAACAACACTTACCTTTAAATCTACAACAACACAACTTACCTTTAAATCTACAATCAGTTTGTCTTTGTCTCGCAACGCTCGCTTCATTTCCGTCTGTAAACCAGAAAAGTGACAAATCACGCAAGAGAGTATGGAGCTGTTACCCATTTAGGTGAGATTGGGGATCGCAACACAAAGTGGCAGAGAGACAGAAAAATCTCAACTCAAGAGGTAATATTAGTCGATGTCCAACTAGAACATAAACTTACAATTTCTGACTCAAAACGCTGATATTCGAAGTCAGCTCGTAAAACCTCAGAATTGAGTTGTGAAATGCGTTCCTCTTGTTCTATAAGTCTGTGATTTAGGCCAGCCTGAAAAATACAAACATGTATATAAAGATTTATGTACCTTAACTTAAAACACCAAAAATGTGTTTTACTTGCATACAAAATGGTTAAACCATTGAAAATAAAACAAATTTTTATCAGCCATTTTTAAATGGAAACAAATTAAAACATATATCTAGACATTCATCAAAATCCTAGGGGTGAAAGGGTTAAGCAAAGATATTTTGCATAAATCTGAGTTTTGTATCCTGAAACCTTACAAATTTGATTTGTGTCCTTAGTTTTTAAATGCACTGAATCTGTTTACTTCCGTTATTTGAGTTTATGCCCCGAATCTGGTTCATGTTAAGTGTGATGCCCTGAATCTGTACATGTTAACTTTATGCTCTTTAATTATACATGTTCACTTTGGTGCCCTGAATCTGTACATGTTAAATTTGGTGCCCTGTATCTATGCCCTGAATATGTACATGTTAACTTTATGCTCTTTAATTATACATGTTCACTTTAGTGCCCTGAATCTGTACATGTTAGATTTGGTGCCCTGGATCTATACAAGTTAGATTTGGTGCCCTGGATCTGTACATGTTAAATTTGGTGTCCTGTATCTGTGCCCTGAATCTGTACATGTTCACTTTGACAACCTGAACCTGAACCTGTACATGTTAAGTTTGGTGCCCTGAATCTGTACATATAAATTTTAGTGCCCTGAATCTGTACATGTTCACTTTGACACCCTGAACCTGTACATGATAACCTTGGTACCCTGAATCTGTACATGTTTACCTTTGTGCCCTGAATCTGTACACGTTTACCTTTGTGCCCTGAAGCTGCATACACTCATCCTTGGTCATGGAGAGCTCCTCCCTGAGATCTTTACAAACCTCTGTCGCCTGGATGAGCTGACTTTTCATGATTATCTGAGGAAAATACAATGAAAATTTGGACTTGAATCACTGAAGAGTTGCAGAATACATACAACCTGATGCCCTTAACTCATTCACCCCCGAAGACACATTTGAACTCTTCAAATTCAAAGGTTGGAATAGTTCAGTATGAAATTTCAGGGGTGAATGAGTTAAAGATGCAATATATTTTGGCTGATACTGATAAATCCGACCTACTGAGGAAAGGTAAAATGAAAGGCATTGCTGTCGAGATTAAACAACGACGTATGAGATGGCTTGGGCATGTTCTGAGAATGACACAAACCAGAATTACCAAAGTGGCTTCACACTGGACACCACCTGGCAAGAGAAAAGGAGCCAGAACGAGAACATCAGGGAGGAGGACAATAGCATCAGAATTAGAAGAAATGGGATATTCTATTGGCCAAGCTCAGTTCAATGCCATGGACAGAGGTAGGTGGTGGCATATTGTTGATTCCTTATGCCCCACCGGGGACGAGTGGAAAAGTAAGTAAAATTAAAGTAACAGAAATCTGACCAAAATCTAACAATGGTTCATACTACCGATTTATTACTCTGCCGACTTACTATCTGTTCCTCCGGAGAAGACGATGTGGCCACTTCTCGTCCTCCACTTTCCTCTCCGTCTGGTGGTTCCCCACTCAGCAGCAGATCCTGAAGTTTGAGTAGCTCAGTCCGGGTTTTGTTGATGGTGACCGACAGTCCCTGATATTCGTTAAGGATTTCACGACTCTGGTCAACCAGTGTCAGGTTGCTACTATCAGAACCGCTATCCTTGGCTAAAAATAGATCAAATGAACTCGTATATAAAGCAGAACCGCCATCCTTGGCTAAAAATAGATCAAATGAACTCGTATATAAAGCAGAACTGCTATCCTTGGCTAAAAAAAGATCAAATGGATTCATATGTAAAACGGCACTGCTATCCTTGGATAAAGATGGATCATACAATTTCCCTCGTCAAGTTATCATACTGGTTAAGGACAAAACAAACATAGCTTTCAGAAAAGTCATTAACCAAGGAAAAAAGATTGCTCCAGCTTCCAAAGAGGTAAAATAACAATTCTTTATTTATTTTACAATAATTATGAAACAAATTTGAACAAGGTATAATAATCCCTCTTGTTGACTAAATATTGTTTACCAAACAGTCTTATTGTAAGAGGACATTGGAGTGCTCAGACAAAATTGACATGGGCAGACAGGTGAACTCCACACAAGGTTTGATTGAGGATTTGTACCCTTACCCGGTACCTGGAGGATGCAGTGAACTCCATACCAGGTTTGATAGAGGATTTGTACCCTTACCCGGTACCTGGAGGATGCAGTGAAATCCTAGTGCACTATCCACTGCGCCACCCGACCACTATTACGGAAGAAACATCTACAAACATTGACTCACCAGAGATGTAATCGGACGAGCGGCTCTTAGAGATACCGGTTTGTGTGTTGCTCGGGTGGGCGGGGTTAAAGCGGGCACTAGGAAGTGGGCTTTTGTCATTACTGGCACCGTCTCCTTCGTCCCGTCGACCCTTAAAGTCATGGTCAGTCTGGCCGAAGCTCTGGTCCGAGTCGCTGTACTGGTCAGAACTGCTGCCTGCGTGGTAGGTTCGTCTGTAACAGGACATGAAATCAGCAACTAGCCAATCAGAACGCAGGAATCACCAAGCAATTGTTACCAGCCAATGAGGTTATTCAGTTACATAAAGTGAAACCTGTAAGTCAGAATTTGTTTCTGAAGAACAAGCTATAGTTCTGGTGTTTTTGGGGGACAAATATTTGATGTTAAGTTTTAAGCTATGTCAACAGCCCTATTGAATTACTATCCAGCTACCTTCTGCTGGGATTGAAGATGGCGGGATCGGTGTGGTCTCAATATATAGAGGATCTGTCAAAAGTTTCCCTTCATATTAGATTTATGATACAAGTTTTGGATTATTGCGAGCCTCTGGCATATTCCCTTATATGAGGGAAACGAATGACAGAATGTTTTTAATCATATAACACAAAGTTAACTGTATAATTGTGTTCTAAAATGAATCTTCTGCACTTAGCCGCCTCTGAAAGGATGAAAATGTTGTCCGCTTCACAATGACGTGAGTCACATTGATTGTTCCTATTGTGACGTCATTTCCGGAGTGATAATTACACACGTTACATAAACATAATATATGTGATGGCTTTATGACACTGCATAACACGGTATTCATATGATAAATTGGTATATACCACACCTCATTAGCAAACATCATACATACATTTTATTACATATCGGTATGTATTATGTACTACTGAAACCATGCAAGTGTCCTATTTTGGCAGACACTTTATCTTTACATCTGTTTACTTTTTTTCTATCAACTGCTTTGTTTGGTTTAGTTGTGCTTTACGTCCTAGTAACAGCTACAGCCATGTAATTATCTAATGCCAGATTCTGGAAGTGTTTCAAGCAGCTTCATGTAACAAACCCCCTCAAACCCCCTTCATGTAACAAACCCCCTCAAACCCCCTTCATGTAACAAACACCCTTCATGTAACAAACCCCCTTCATGCAACAAAGCCCTTCCATCAGTCACACTTTCTTTAGAAACATTATTTTTCTAGAAATGAAATTACAGTTTGAAAACCACCATTGACACATTAGACCGCAGCAAGAAGCCCCCTCCCTCCTAAACACCGAACGTAACAAGTCTGAATAGGTTTCTATATCTGCCACTAACAGACCAGCTCCCTATTCTACTTTGACCTGTAATTGTGACAGGGGGTGCGTGTTATCCTGGCAAAGTGATGTAGAAGACCGCTGTGAGTTGATCCCATGATTCCAACAAACATCCACATCAATTAAATGTTTATCTACAGGAATGTTTAAGAAACGTAATATATGTAACACACAGGAGGCATTCAGTACACTTCTAGCTGATTTTGATATTGATATTGTTCGAAAAATTTGTGTCGGAATACACAGGTGTCAATAACCTCAGGTTCAGCCCTCCATCATCAACACAAATATAAAGATCATGGTCAGAGTAAACAGGTATCACTAACACCAGGTTCAGATCCAGCCACAGTAACTTCAACACAAAATAGTCCGGAAAATTGTGTAACAAGTTTTGGTTAACACAGCTAAGACTATGGTCTGTATCACAAATAATTAGAAATGAATGTCATACTGCAGTGTACTACTCAAGGCAGATTCTGAACCAGATATAGGTATCTCCAACACAGGTAAGTCCGAAACATTGCATAACAGGTGTCACTAACACAGGGTAAAATTCTGGTCTCCATCTTTTACACAAATAATTAGGAAGATGTGCCACTCGAAACAGGTTCAGAACCAGCCATTCTGCATCTTCAACACAAAATAGAAAGATTGTGTATCTTGTAACACTCAACAAAGGATAAGATTCCAACCTCCATAAAAACACACCCACAAATAGTAAGAATGATTATGTAACCGGTATCACTTAACACAGGATAAGATTATGTCCTCCATCTTCAACACAGATAGAAAAATATGTGTCAGAGTACACAGGGTGTCAGTCAACACAGGTTCTGAGCCAGCCCTTCATATTCAGGATATGGTGAGATGGTAAACACTGCCGATATAAAACTTCCCTATAAATATTATAACAGTGGAGATAGAGGCTGTACAGGACTTAAGGCTATCGGGATGGAATGTCTTGTCTGGAGGAGTGCCTGTATTAATGGTACTGTCTAATCTCCTCGGGCAAACAGTTACCTCCCTTGACTAGATAAATGAGCAGCTGTCCCTACAGTCTGTGTATAAGGCTAACCAATTTTTATGTCTGTTTAACATCAAATCTAGCATTTTTTGGCAAATGCACAAACAAAAACAACAACATTATGCCTGGGTCTCTGTAGATAAAAAGCTCACCTTAAAATTCTATCACTTTTTCCTGTTTGTCAGTATTATTTTAACTTTTACAGAACAGCAGAACCAGAACCTGAATACAGACCATTAAGTCCTTCCACATTCCAAACAGGTGTTTTTTTCTGAGTGCCTCCCAAGTCATTTCCCCCTCTATTTTTTTCTTTTTTCTTTTACATAATGCTAACCATTAGTTACAAGGAAGTGCTTCCTTTTAAAGATTCACAGTGTGATAAGTGCCGTCCAGCCTCCCCCAAACCCCCTAGCTACATTTTCAGCCATCAACTACAACCAAGTGCTACCTTTGATTCACTGTATGAAATATAAATATATCCCTACGTTGTCTTTCACTATAAGATAAATCAAAATCTCTTCATTAATCAATCATTATTGATGTGTTAACAAATATTTTCCAAGAAATTGCCATTTTACTGTACTGGTCCTTTAGTATGTTAGGTTTTGCCAGGTTTTACTCTACTGGTCCTTTAGTATGTTAGGTTTTGCCAGGTTTTACTGTACCGGTCCTTTAGTATGTTAGGTTTTGCCAGGTTTTACTGTACGGGTCCTTTACTATGTTAGGTTTTGCCAGGTTTTACAGTACTGGTCCTTTAGTAGGTTAGGTTTTACCAGGTTTTACAGTACTGGTCCTTTACTATGTTATGTTTTGCCAGGTTTTACAGTACTGGTCCTTTAGTATGTTAGGTTTTCCCCCGTTTTACAGTACTGGTCCTTTACTATGTTAGGTTTTGCCAGGTTTTACAGTACTGGTCCTTTACTATGTTATGTTTTGCCAGGTTTTACAGTACTGGTCCTTTAGTATGTTGGGTTTTACCAGGTTTTACTGTACTGGTCCTTTAGTATGTTAGGGTTTGCCAGGTTTTACAGTACTGGTCCTTTAGTAGGTTAGGTTTTACCAGGTTTTACAGTACTGGTCCTTTACTATGTTATGTTTTGCCAGGTTTTACAGTACTGGTCCTTTAGTAGGTTAGGTTTTACCAGGTTTTACAGTACTGGTCCTTTACTATGTTAGGTTTTGCCAGGTTTTACTGTACTGGTCCTTTACTATGTTAGGTCTTGCCAGGTTTTACTGTACTGGTCCTTTAGTATGTTAGGTTTTGCCAGGTTTTACTGTACTGGTCATTTACTATGTTAGGTTTTGCCAGGTTTTACAGTACTGGTCCTTTAGTATGTTGGGTTTTACCAGGTTTTACTGTACTGGTCCTTTAGTATGTTAGGTTTTCCCAGGTTTTACAGTACTGGTCCTTTAGTATGTTAGGTTTTGCCAGGTTTTACTGTACGGGTCCTTTACTATGTTAGGTTTTGCCAGGTTTTACTGTACTGGTCATTTACTATGTTAGGTTTTGCCAGGTTTTACAGTACTGGTCCTTTACTATGTTAGTTTTTGCCAGGTTTTACTGTACTGGTCCTTTAGTATGTTAGGGTTTGCCAGGTTTTACTGTACTGGTCCTTTAGTATGTTAGGTTTTCCCAGGTTTTACAGTACTGGTCCTTTAGTATGTTAGGTTTTCCCCCGTTTTACAGTACTGGTCCTTTACTATGTTAGGTTTTGCCAGGTTTTACAGTACTGGTCCTTTACTATGTTAGGTTTTGCCAGGTTTTACTGTACTGGTCCTTTAGTATGTTAGGTTTTGCCAGGTTTTACTCTACGTTATAAATAGTATAGATCATCATTCAGCATCTTGTGTTCCTTTAACTCATTAAAGGGGCATCACGGTGAAGTAACTTTATTTTTTGTCTTTTTTTCAAATACTACATAAACATATCAAGTGAGACTCCTTATGGAAAATAACAATCGGATTTGGCTGAAATAGATTCATAAAAATGATTAAATCTAAGGAAATCATCGGTATTTCTACCTGTCTGACCAACGTTTTGTTCAGGGATTTCCCTCTACTAGCGCATGCGCATAGCACACCATTTCTTTGTAAACAAAATGACTGGCCGTGTGAAGTAAGCGAAAGAAAAGTGTTGTACCGTGTCAGCTACGAAACGAAAAGTTGCCAAATGGTCAAAAGATAGCACAAGGAGTACGTTACGGAATCATTATTGCAGGTGGGCAGTATTCAAAGGAGAAAATAACTGCCGTAGCAGTTAGTACGGTGCATGTATTCTTCCGGATAGCCGGTTAAGCTGAAATGGAATCGACAGAAATGCTAGCGCTGTTTATGTTATGAATAAATATCTAAAACTATTAAGCTCGCTAGTATCTTTGTCTGAGTTTGAACACAGATGAACTTAGTTTAATATGTTAATGGGCATGTATTGGAGAGAGTTTACTTTGTGTTTCTATAATTATACAGTGGTTTATGCGAAAGGAAGGGATAAGTGACTGGTTAGTTTGATTTTTCCATGAGGCCCTCCAAGGGATAACTGTTGTGATGGCCCACGGCGTATTTTCTGGGTCACCGAGATACGTGTTATCGAAGTCCGTGGATTTACATAATTTATAATATTACCGGGTTCAATAAAATGGTATGATTTAATTATATTGCTGAATTAAACGATTATTTTTGTTTTTACATGCAAGATTTAAATTAGTACTAATATGAATACCTGGCCTCCTCTGCCCCGGCAACATATAAAAAAAAAATCAGAAAGGTTTGTCCCTTGGTGTAGGGAAGGTGTTTAGCCCCGTACCATCTGTACCGGCCACATTCCGGTACTAAATTCAATATATATTTAAATATATCTACTTTATGTTTATGCCTATTATCATTGTTGACATTTAATTGTACATGTATGACGGAAGAAGGCTGTGATAAATTGTAAAAACTTGTGTAATTTTATTGGCAACACATTTATGTTTAAAGCTAAATAAATTTAAATTCTGAATATTGGCAAGTGTGCAATTAATTTCTAATGATGAATATATTACACTGTTCAATAAGTTTGAATACGGACCTAGAAATCATATAACTTGGTTTCATAGTGCGGTAAGAAGTTGCAGTTGCCTGGCGGCCCCTCTCTGGGGGCCCCTTTGGAAACTGTTTCATCTCGCTCGCACCACTTGTGTTGGCGCTATTTTTAGCAGGGCTTTCCCGAACAATTCAAGTGGTCAAACTGGACATTTGGAACGGACTATGAATATGGGGATAGCGTGGTAACATAAGTGGAAGTGCATACAATACATACATTCATTAAAAAATAATCGCCTTTTCACGTGATGTCCCTTTAACCCCCTAAAGACACATTTGAACTCTTCCAATTCAATGGTTGGAATAGTTCATTATGAAATTTCAGGAGTGAATGAGTCAAGTGGATCTACATGTTATCATTGTTTGTTTAAAAGCTGCTAAATCACACATTTAGATCTACAGGGGCTCAAATTTAATCATGGCAGAAAAAATAGACATCCTATGTTGTTTTCATGTTACTGGAATTAGTTGTGTAACATCATTTGTAAAAAGATAACGTTCAGCGTTAGTTCTTATCTCTGAAATAACTCTAATAACACTTTAGAGCATGTTTGTAACCTTCATCTGTGGCCTAGGTGGGTGTGGAGGAGATGTATCACAAGCCTGAGGACATGTCTGTCGACGTGTATATATATAGTATGGGCCACCTCTACCTGTAGGTGTATTATACTGTCATAAGGTCACACGTCCTTATATCTGGCAAGTAGAATTTCTTACACCGCGGATTTTTTTTGTTTATTTTCTGTTAAGGCCAAACAATATGATTATTATTTTCTGTCATGTTTCCCCTCAAAACATAGTAAATAGGCAAGGAAAATGTATCATTTCTCAAAATCTTTGTACAAAATTTGAAGAATCAAAACTGAAAAATTTCCAAAAGCTAGAATTTCAACTCTTGCGGCGATCAAATTATCTTTGATAACTACAACACAATTATATCACAGACATTCCTTAATATACAGACTACCTGAAAATTTCATCACATGTACCAGGTATACTAATGTAGATATACAAGTATTTGGAAAGTAGGAAGAGGTATTTATGTACATTAAAATGTAATAATTAGAATTTGTTCTTCTAAATATGTGAAATTGGAACTATTCCTAGTTATGAAAAGTCTATATCATGCAAGGTATATAACACCAACCGACATGATGCAGAAATATCTTTGGCAATTAAATATTGAGAAAGATGTGCCGAGCCACTTTAAAAAGTGTACCAAAATCATTCTCTTTGTTCTAAGGGCTAATTTCAGAAGTATAGGACCCTTCATCTGTTAAATCATTAAAATTTTGCGGTGTGGTGGAATAGGGGACAGAAATTTAAAGGAGGCAATCCAATTATTGTCAAAACACAGAAGTTCGAAGTCGACAACACTATAACATCAGAAGTCCGGTATATGTATCATATACCACGATAACAATAGGCAGTGCTGCCACCTATAGGTAGACACCGGCGACCCGATGACAGGTCCATTCTAACTAACCTGGGTTCTTGCGACAGCAATAAAGTCACGGGCCTTTCCATGTACGACCGATTCAGAGGCTGAAAAACGACGATGACAAAAAGGCCTACGAAGAGATACACATACGGTACGAGGCTGGCTAGGTCGTCTATATCCTAGAGTCTGCCATTACAGTTTTGGCAGTGGCGATGTTGTATTACATCCGCACACAGAATTATTGATCCATTTTTGGCTGTACTTCAGTTCTGGTGGCACTAATGCAAGTTAGTGGTCTGTGCAGTATTCGTTTTTAGCATTATGGACTCAAACATTCCAACAGAAAAAAACGAAAATAATTGGATCACCTAGTCGTCTCAGCTTCTTTTTAAATACATTTTTTCAGACATATTGGTATGACTCATTGTATACTTTTATGATTTAACACGAAAAATGATATGGAAATGTCTTTGTTTTAATTAAACATAGGTAAAACTTACAATGCTTTATACACATAGTTCATTATCAGCCAGGAAAACAGGTGGTCCCTACCTACAAGCTGGCAATCAAGTCTAAAAGCTCGGCAAGCTTGACAGGAGCTGATTAAAATTATTCAGGATTGCAATACATTTTATAATGTCAACAGATACAATTTTGTTTTATTCGTTTTCAAGCTAACAAGACTAAGAGTAATTTGGCTAATAACACAATACCCACACCAACAATATCCCATTATGATAATATCACCAAAAATATCAGGAAATATCGTAATAATATATATACAGTGTACTTCCTAATGGGTTAATCAAGTAACAAGAGAGATTGTCCACTGAATAACAAAAACTACTGTATTCTCATGAATAAATTACTATCATGGCCTTAGTAGCTATAAAATCCTCCAGCCAAGCCAATACACTCAATCTATTTATTGTCTCTGTGAAGCCCAACTCTGAGTCGGACCTTACTACCATACTTTATAGTTATCAACAGATTAATAGAATCTTTCCTCTCTTGGGGTGTGATAGAGGAATCTCAACCCCCAGGGGGGAGATTCTGAAAGTTGCCAAACACAACGCCTTGCCAGTGTTCTTGCCAGTGTTCGGCAGCTTAAGGATCTTTCCCCACCCCCGAGGGTTGAGATTCCCCTATCTCACCCTCAAGGAGGTGAATGATTCTTTTTCTCTTACCCTGTTCACCCATTGTGTATCATATGCATAAAGTAATATTAACATTACAGGATAAATTCAGGGTTGACGTGATGTTGATGGATTGTTGACATGACGTCATTGTATTGTTTACGTCATTAACCATTGTTATGAAAAGGGGATCCCCATTCTAAACCCTAAAGTGAGACAAGGATATCTCACACTGGTAAAGTCGTGGATAGGCCTGTCCACGGTAAGAAAAAAGGATATCTCACACTGGTATAGTCGTGGATACGCCTGTCCAGGGTAAGAAAAAAGGATTTCTCACACTGGTAAAGACGTGGATACGCCTGTCCAGGGCAAGAAAAAAGGATATCTCACACTGGTAAAGACGTGGATACGCCTGTCCAGGGCAAGAAAAAAGGATATCTCACACTGGTAAAGTCGTGGATAGGGCTGTCCAGGGTAAGAAAAAAGGATATCTCACCCTGGTAAAGTCGTGGATACGCCTGTCCAGGGTAAGAAAAAAGAATATCTCACACTGGTAAAGTCGTGGATAAATCTGTCCAGGGTAAGAAAAAAGGATATCTCCCACTGGTAAAGTCGTGGATACGCCTGTCCAGAGTAAGAAAAAAGGATTTCTCACACTGGTAAAGTCGTGGATACGCCTTTCCAGGGTAAGAAAAAAGGATATCTGACACTGGTAAAGTCGTGGATACGCCTGTCCAGGGGAAGAAAAAAGGATATCTGACACTGGTAAAGTCGTGGATACGCCTGTCCAGGGGAAGAAAAAAGGATATCTGACACTGGTAAAGTCGTGGATACGCCTGTCCAGAGTAAGAAAAAAGGATTTCTCACACTGGTAAAGACGTGGATACGCCTGTCCAGGGCAAGAAAAAAGGATATCTCACACTGGTAAAGACGTGGATACGCCTGTCCAGGGCAAGAAAAAAGGATATCTCACACTGGTAAAGACGTGGATACGCCTGTCCAGGGCAAGAAAAAAGGATATCTCACACTGGTAAAGACGTGGATACGCCTGTCCAGGGCAAGAAAAAAGGATATCTCACACTGGTAAAGACGTGGATACGCCTGTCCAGGGCAAGAAAAAAGGATATCTCACACTGGTAAAGACGTGGATACGCCTGTCCAGGGCAAGAAAAAAGGATATCTCACACTGGTAAAGACGTGGATACGCCTGTCCAGGGCAAGAAAAAAGGATATCTCACACTGGTAAAGTGGATAGGCCTGTCCAGGGTAAGAAACAAGGATATCTCACACTGGTAAATTCGTGGATAGGCCTGTCCAGGGTAAGAAACAAGGATATCTCACACTGGTAAATTCGTGGATAGGCCTGTCCAGGGTAAGAAACAAGGATATCTCACACTGGTAAATTCGTGGATAGGCCTGTCCAGGGTAAGAAACAAGGATATCTCACACTGGTAAATTCGTGGATAGGCCTGTCCAGGGTAAGAAACAAGGATATCTCACACTGGTAAATTCGTGGATAGGCCTGTCCAGGGTAAGAAACAAGGATATCTCACACTGGTAAATTCGTGGATAGGCCTGTCCAGGGTAAGAAAAAAGTATATCTCACACTGGTAAAGTCGTGGATACGCCTGTCCAGGGGAAGAAAAAAGGATATCTCACACTGGTAAAGTCGTGGATGATTGTTGACATGACGTCATTGTATTGTTTACGTCATTAACCATTGTTATGAAAAGGGGATCCCCATTCTAAACCCTAAAGTGAGACAAGGATATCTCACACTGGTAAAGTCGTGGATAAATCTGTCCAGGGTAAGAAAAAAGGATATCTCCCACTGGTAAAGTCGTGGATACGCCTGTCCAGAGTAAGAAAAAAGGATTTCTCACACTGGTAAAGTCGTGGATACGCCTGTCCGCGGTAAGAAAAAAGGATATCTCACACTGGTAAAGTGGATAGGCCTGTCCAGGGTAAGAAACAAGGATATCTCACACTGGTAAATTCGTGGATAGGCCTGTCCAGGGTAAGAAACAAGGATATCTCACACTGGTAAATTCGTGGATAGGCCTGTCCAGGGTAAGAAAAAAGAATATCTCACACTGGTAAAGTCGTGGATAGGCCTGTCCAGGGTAAGAGATATAACAGTCCAAGTATCCATCATGGTATCACTACCAGACCAAGGTTTGGTTTGGTATGATCTTATTTAACGTCCTATTAACAGCTAAGGTCACATAAGGACGTGCCCCTATATGTGTAATACATGTGTGGATGTTATTGTATTTGCCTCCTTGCGATAGTAGAGATCTAATACCAATTTTAAAGTGCTGCCTTGATGAAATACTATGCCGAAGGCACCCAGCACAGAGTTCCATATCCAGTCACATAATACATGTACTGACAACGGATACTTAACCAGCTAATGCAGAATATTTAGCAAGTAATAACAACTACCTTTTTAGACCAGATCAAAGCCACTTCAATTAACTCAAGTTTGGACATTCCACAATATGACAGACATTTTAATAAATACCGGTTTGGATATTTGATCTCACCAAAGCCATTTTGATAAATACAAGATTGGACATTTGAAATTCTGAAAGAGAAACATACCTTCGTTCACTGTTATTGTAACGAGATCGGTTGCTACGGAAACTGTTTCCTGCCTTAGATGCGGTCCGCCTGGCCTCAGCGAGAGCAGCTGACGCCCCCTAAAGGTAAAAGTTAAGTACATGTATATTAAGATCTCCACAAATATTTCATGCGCAAATGACTTAAAAAGCTAACAAATCTGGTGAATAAGAAGTGTTGTACCAGTGTGACAACAAAAGATCGGACCAATGAGAAGTGCCATACAATAAATAACATTTAATCCAATCAAAAGAGCTGTACCAAAGTAAAACAACAGATCTGACCAATGAGAAGCGCTGTACCAAACTAATAATGAATTTGACCAATAAGAAGTGCCTTATAAGAAATAACATTTAATCCAATCAAAAGCGCTGTACCAAAGTAAAAACAACTGATTTGACCAATGAGACGTGTCGTACCTGCGCGATCCCAACAGCATGAGGAGATCCTACTGAAGAGCGGTTTAAATGCTGTGACGAATGTTTGACACTGTGTGGTTTGAAGTGTGCCGCTAATGCCAATATCAGCCTCATTGTGGCCTTCAGGTTACCCTCCACGATATCTGTCGGCAAAAACAACATGGGATACACATTAACATTACAGAGTTAAAATACAGAATTATAAAGTATCTACAGATACAATGGTGTCATTACACAGGTTCTATTGTATAAATTACAGTCTCCAAGGCAACAGTGTATACTATTCTATAAATAGAAAATATCTTCAGTCAGATTCAGCATTGTACAGAGGGGTCTTTTTGGACAGGTTCCACCTTATACAGGGTGTTCTTTGACATGTTACAGATAAGGTGTGGTCTCCTTATAATATAAAATAATCAGGGTGTTCTTTGCAGGCATGAGTTGTATGAGGGACAAATACTAGTTTCTGCAGAGAGGTCTCCGAGGAAACTTTACAGAGTTTGAAGGGTGGATTCATTAGACAGGTTCTATATGAAGACTGCAAAAAAGTCTTTGATCAGGTTGCATCTGCAATAAGCATAGTAGGGCCAACACATAATCTCTCACTCTCCGAGCTAACTACAGAACAACACATAATCTCTCACTCTACGAGCTAACTACAGAACAATGAAACAGCATTTTGTGTATTTCAACTAAACTGCAATAGATATGGGTGGGCTTAATACCAGGCATGGGCTTATTAATGGATAAATATGGTAATAATGTAGAATTGTCCCTCACCTTTCGCGGACGCGTGGTGCATGCGGATCCTGTTGGCGGACATATAATTGAGAACCTTTTCCACATTCTCCTTCATTTCCCCATAGTTGGACGGCACCACGTGGATTCCCGGGAGTTTGTCACCCGCTACAACATACAGTTACAGGTTAACACCAACTTTTATCACAACAGGTAACATGACATACATGTACATGACCACAGGGGTGTTCATCTTCAAAACAGGTAACATGACATACGTGTACATGACCACAGGGGTGTTCAACTTCAAAACAGTTAACATGACATACATGTACATGACCACAGGGGTGTTCAAGGGTACCATCCTGCAGGCAGATTTTGAAGAGTTTGACTTGCATGACCCTTGGCCGCTTTGGTTTAACGGTTAAACCGCTTGGACCGGAGTTGTTGGTTTAACGCCATCCAAACGGTTAAACCGCTTGGACCGGAGTTGTTGGTTTTGGAAATAAGGTCGGACCTAGTAGTCTGATGCTGCTTTCAGGCGAGCCTTGACAAAGCCTTGCAAGGCCTGCATAAACACTTTCAGCTCTGCCAGGATTTATACTCGAAAATGTTATATTTGAACAGACAAACTGGTTGCTCGGAATGAACAGGCCCCTTGTTTCCCTAGCTAATATTGGAATTTTCACCGACCAAGACAAAATCAACGTGTACTAGCTGTGCCTTTGGGCTACTGGTATTGTATACCCTTGACCAGCCACTTTAATTTCTGTAACTATACATTAGTAAAGGGTCATATGAACTATCCAAAATCGGGACTGAATCTGTCATTTTGGCTAACTGCCTCTTGTTATTGAAAAGTCCAAGTTAAATACAAAGTCGTTCAGAGCCCAGAGTGGCCCATGTAAAATAACACAGAATCAATGTTTTCCCTCCATAGGAATATCAGTCTATTGTAGAGTTGCATCCCTGCATGTCAGTATACATAGCAGCCAAACGTGACATCAAGTCGTGTAATATTTAGTCACCATACTGTTACATATGTAGTTCAATTTTATGTTTAAGAAAATTAACAAGATTTGAAAAATACTTTACACTTACCAGTCATTATAAACACCACTAGTACTGTAGTCCTAGAAATATTTTATATCCTAGCATGACAATTAATAATAACTTTATTAAAGTCAAATAAATTTTCCAACATAATTAATTTTTTGAAACCTCAAACATTTCATCATATTTTATATTATAGGCATACATACCCACAATTTCGATGAGTTCGGCCAGTACCACGCCATCCTTGGTGTCATTACGGAGATCTTCCACCTGCCGGATCCCTGGCTTCTTTTTGAGCTGCGAATTGACCCAGGCCACATACGCATGGAGCTGTTGCTGCCAAGATAAGAACGGAAGGACCCTGTTACTTTGGTAACCGTAGCGGACACACCCACAGGCCAGTCTGTATACCGCAAGGTCACATCCCACACACTGAACCACACCCACCTCAGCCATTGTTAGGTCATAGGTCACCAAATGCAAAGGTCAAGGTCACAAACTAATGTATGACCTTGAACATATACTTGAATCTATTAACTCATAGGTGCTGTCTGAGTTAATCAGTGTCAACCACAAATAACTTAAAATAGGTCACACTTAAATCCTATTAATTGTCAATAATTCCAGAAATGATCTCATCCAAGGGGTCAAGGCACCATGCATGTCAAAGGGCAAAGGTCACCATATACCAGCTGAACTTTGTCAAACAGGATCACAGGTGTAATCAATGCAAACAGCAAATGTCAAGGTCAGAGCAGAAAAAAGAGCTCATCACTAAAATGTTCCTCCATCACAATGAGAATGAGAAACTTCCCGAGATTGATCTTCATTATCCATAACCACTTTACATCGCTGATATACCGGTATAGATGTAACGAATGTTAGACTCTAATAGGGCATCTTGATATCACCTGGAATTCAAATGAACAGCTCCAAAACACCATCACCCATATATACACTGATGAACAACAAAACTGCAATGAGGTATTCTTGACTCACACAGTTTTCTTTAGCTAATTCTCCATTTGATGTAAATCACAACACTTTTTGTACATCAATATATAACTATTCCCCCAACACCGATCTAGATCACACCAAGTCCTCTGGTACAAATGACTCCAAAGGCAGTAGTACGGTTACACAGACAAATGGGTCAGTTATATGTATTCCAGTGTATAACGATTTACATGTGTCTACCACAGCACGCATCACCTATAAAAATATGTAATGAGCAATACCTATCAACACCTCACAGACTGACAGTCCTCAGACAGACACTGTACTGTATACACAGTATGTTAGGGGTCTATAACTTCCATTTCCAACAGTCCTAGTTAGCTTTGGTGTTTTATGTCCTATTAACAGCTATGGTCATTTAAGGACATGCCAGATTTAGGTGGTGGAAGAAAGCCTGAGAAAAGCCACTGACCTATGGCCAGTCCCTGGCGACTGCCCGATGTAGGCCTCGAACCCGCGACCCTGTGGTGGAGGGCTAGTGGCAGTAAAACGTCAGGCGCCTTAACCACTTGGCCACCGCATCCCAGTGGTGGGGGGCTAGTGGCAGTAGAATGTCAGACACCTTAACCACTTTGCCACCGCGGCCCAGTGGTGGGGAGCTAGTGGCAGTAGAATGTCAGACGCCTTAACCACTTGGCCACTGCGGCCCAGTGGTGGGCAGCTAGTGGCAGCAGAATGTCAGACGCCTTAACCACTTTGCCACCGCGGCCCAGTGGTGGGGAGCTAGTGGCAGTAGAATGTCAGACGCCTTAACCACTTGGCCACCGCGGCTCCTTCCTAGTTAGCAAACAAAATGTCAAATAAAACCTCTGTATTATATCCCTCATTTACTGCCTACATACATAATATATATATATTTCATTGCCTCCTCTTTCTGAATGGTTCCTTTATGTCTCCCTCAAATCCAGTGATAAATGTACACAAGAGTCGAGTCTTATACTGGTAGAATTTCTGGAAATACTGAAATTTCGCAATGTGGGACCCATTGTTTTTAGCAATACACTTGAGAAGGACCCATACAAATATACTGTAGATTGATCACCGCAAACCCTAATTCATAATGCAAACATTTGGCAGGATAAATGGTTGCAGTGTAGTGAACAAGATTTACTCTATTATAACTGTATCTAGATAATATCAAAATACATGCATCTGAGTTCAGTAGTTTTACAGTAAAAGAAAAGATGAGTACTAGGCCTAAAAGTTAGGCTTCAGCCTTTATGATTTACAACAAGTATTTTAAGCCTGAAGAAAATAAAATCATCTTAACTGAATTGAATTAACACAATTACTTTGAAAACTCACACCATCACCACCTCCAGACAATCACAGTCCTGGCTTGTCTGATTTTCCCCAAGTAACTCCCCTTGAGTAATCTCCCCTAAACTAACATCACCTTAGTTACCTCCCTTGAGTTATCTCCCCTGAGTAACCTTCATGAAAAATCTGTTCTTGGTAATCTATGAGTAACCTCCCATGAGTGATCAACATTCTTATGCATTCTTGAGTGATCATACATGTACATTCAATCCCAATGGAGGCTACAGATACATTCACTGTTATTGCATGATTCATGCTTCAAAACAAACAGAACTAAACTAGTCAGTCAAGTAGCTTCACAGAGAGAAAGTATTCATCGGTCTGTTACATCAGCTGATCAAAGCTTTGTTAGCTTGAACCCTTCACCCCTAGATTACTTTAGTAGACTCTACTCTACATTTATCTGGATTAGTCCATTGTGGTCCAAAGTGGTGAAAGGGTTAAAGTTTGTTACTTGAATAAGAATTTTTAATAAAAAACATTTTTCACATCTTTTAACATTTAAAAAGGTCATTTTTTGTGTTAATACTTTACAGATCACAATTATAAGTCTCTTTACATTTATTATAAAGTTTCAATATGTAACCAAAATATACTCACAGCTAAATTGTGTGTGAAATATTTAGTCATTACACAGGCTATGATGTTCAGGCCCTGCTGGAAGACACCAGGTAGCTGACTATATATGTATATATATTGAGCGAGACTTTCTCCAATACATCATTCTACACGAATACCTGTACACTGCATGCACATCAATGTCACGTTTCAGCGATTCCAAAATCTTTTCACCTGTGATCCAATATGATCAATCAATCTAAGGGTGAATTACCGGCTGTATTTCTTTGTTTGCTAATCAGATGAGTCATCAGTACATCCGGACCCATGGAACTCTGTATTCATAAATCTATATTCCTCCATAAATCATGATTACCACTCAGAAACATTTACCATCATATGGCAGTGCCACTAGATAACCCTACCAAATTCATTGTAAGCGCACATCATTGAATTTGCCTTTGTCCAGTTGGCATTGAAATTGTTCATGATCAATGCTTAAATATTACTCAATAAGATTTGAATTTGAAAATATCGCATTCATGAACAAAGGTTTCATGTACTTGTCACATAAAATGTGACAGTTGAATCCAAAGTCAAATAAAATTATAAATCAACTTCAAGTTTATCATCTATTAAACTCCATTAAAGTAAGATCTACAGCTGAATGTCTGGTTCAACCCTTTCACCCCTATATAACTTTAGTAGACTCTACCATGCATTGATCTGGATGAATCCATTATGATCTACAGTGGTGAAAGGGTTAATTTATAAATCTTTCAGGTTTGGTTTAGGCAATGCTGTAACCACTAAATTTGAAGATTTTTGAAGCTGGCTTCAGAATCTAAAACAATTTAAGCCCCTACTGCTACAGTACAGTCGTAGCCCCTACTGCTACAGTACAGTACATGTAAATCAAAATTCTTAAAAGGTCCTGTGTTTGAAACCTGCATTGGGAATCATCGATAAACAATTCTACAAGCATCACGAGCTAGTGTACATGTTTGTGTGTACGCCATCATGTCTATAAATATCCTACACATACCCCCATACTTACATACACTACATCACAATCCAATTAATACCATCAATACACCAGGCTTGGCAGAAGCCAGAGTTACAAATATATATACACAAATATCAATGGAATATTTCTCCATTGTTAGCGAGCACCAACAACAACAAAATCAGAGGTTCATATTTGTATATTAACATTTCGTTTTCTCTATTGCTCTGAATACCAAACGTCAGAAAATTAAAAACAAACACTTAAATCCTCCTGTAACAGCAAACATGATAAAGATTCATCATTTCCCTAATTACGGAACTTGCTATTAGTGTAATCGACGGAATAATGATGATAATTGAAAGAAACACAGAAAAATTCATAAACATTTACCCATCAATACAC
The DNA here is from genome assembly GCF_002113885.1 of Mizuhopecten yessoensis. NCBI lineage: Eukaryota > Metazoa > Mollusca > Bivalvia > Pectinida > Pectinidae > Mizuhopecten > Mizuhopecten yessoensis. The sequence continues at coordinate 98,321 of NW_018408718.1, forward strand.
TGCATAGCAAACACAAGCATTATATACAGTATCTTTAGATTTGGGCAAAAAAAAATAAACCTCGCATATTTAACACGTAATGCCGAATTTCACATTCATGAAGCTACCATCCTTTTCAATACCCATGATTCCTCCGAATATTGATAATTGAATAAATATCGTAGAAAGTTGAAACACCACAAAAACGCACACAGTATCCTTATTACACTGTATATAGAAATGGATACACTACACAGGTGTGACAGGTAAGTCAATCATCCAAATCTAGACCAAACACGGGTGGAACTGGTCATGGCCGTTCAGAATTCCAAAATTATCACCACATTAAATCTCCAAAACTGAATATTGTAGAATTCAAAACACCACAAAAACCACACACATCTGTACAACCACCCATCACACAGGTGTGCTGGACAATTTGGGTCATCTTAGGAATGCGAAGTACAGGTAAATATATACAAACATGACCTACCGGGTAATACCTACAGTAGGTATAGGTGTACATGTCGGTTAGAGAGGGAGGCTGCTGTGGTCGACAATGGAGGTATTTCTGTACACACCTCCGATACAGCACCAAGTTCCCTCTCTAGATAATCGGTGTTACATCACCACCAGTATACATCACCACCCTCATTATAGGTTACGTGAGAAGTCGATCAGGGGTCATTACCCTTCCCCTATATATCAGAGAGGATTCATGAAGATTAGGGGGAGGGTGGTGGGGAAGAGTAACCGGCCATTACACCATCACTTGTCTCCTGGAAAACTTAGGGTAAGCCAGGTAGGAGGCTGGGGGTGGGGTCGGGGGTGGGGGGTGGGAGGGTCCACTCGATGGCATGGTCTAGTGGGGTCATCTACTAACAGTCACCAGCCATTTCTTCACCACCAGTAACATCAGCACCCTCCTTATATGTTATGTGAGAAGCTGATCAGGGGTCATTACCCTTCTTCCTATAATATATATTATATATCAGGGAGGATTCAAGGGGGGAGGTAAACAGCCATTATATCATCACTTGTCTCCAGGGAAACTGAGGGTAAGCCATGTAAGAGGCTAGGGGAAAGGGGAGGGAAATTGGGTGTCAGGGGAGGGGGAGAGGGGAGGGAAATTGGGTGTCGGGGGAAGGGGGGATGACTCGATGGCATAAGTATAGTGGGAGACTTCTACTAACTCACCAGCCATTTCTTCATCACTAGTATACATCATTTCCTTCATTATAGTTTATACATGCATATACAATGTATGTTTGTTACGTGAAAAGTGGACCAGGTGTCATTACCCCTTCCCCCTATATATCAGGGAAAATTTATGGAGAGGAGGGGGATCATATGCTAATAGTAAATGGTCATTACACCATCACTTGTCTCCAGGGAAACTGAGGGTAAGCCAGGTAAGAGGCTGGGGGTGGGATTATTGGGGTGGGATGATTGGATGGCAGGGTGACTCAATGGCATAGGTAAAGTGGGTGTCATCTAGTACTAACAGTCGGCCACCATTACTTCATCACTAGGATATCTATCATACCCACCATCATATGTTACATATATGTGAGAGTTCAATCAGGGGTCATTATATACATCAGGTAGAGGCTAGGGGTAAAGGGAGACATGAAAGGGGGGGGGGGAGGTCATCTACATTTATCATCCCCACTCAATATATGTTATTTGAGAAATCAATGGGGCAGGGGGACGGGGGCTTACTACCCTCACCCATCCCACTGGTATATATCTAATAAGATATCTGATAGGAGGACAGGGCTTACTACCCTCACCCATCCCACTGGTATATATCTGGTAAGATATCTGATAGGAGGACGGGGGCTTACTACCCTCACCCATCCCACTGGTATATATCTGGCAAGATATCTGATAGGGGGACGAGGGCTTACTACCCTCACCCATCCCACTGGTATATATCTGGTAAGATATTTGATAGGGGGGGAACAGGTTTGGAGGTTGTTAGGCCTAGGGGGGGATCATGACTGGTGGGGACGATGACAGGTGAAGGAAAGATGAGAGGGAAGTTACTTATTAATACTCGCCATTGTATCAGCCCTGCCAAAATATGCTAAGTAATGTTGTGTTGTAATAAGTGGTATAGGAGTAGGGACTTGGACTAGGGGTGGGGGTGGCTGACAGCTACCATTACATAATTCTTTGCCAGTGTCTAGAGATGATTGAACAGAACAAGTGTGTGGAGGAAGGTGTTCCTGGGGTGGGTCGAGAGGGCAAGTGTGTGGAGGAGGGTGTTCCTGGGGTTGGTCAACAGGGCAAGTGTGTGGAGGAGGGTGTTCCCGGGGTGGGTCGACAGGGCAAGTGTGTGGAGGAGGGTGTTCCCAGGTGGGTTGACAGAACAAGTGTGTGGCGGAGGGTGTTCCTGAGGTGGGTCGACAGGGCAATTTGTTAAAAGCAAAACCTAACAAACATACATGTAAACTATATATTTAGCTACAACTTCAGAAAATCACAATGCAATGATTTTTTTGCATAGTGTTACAGCTTACCCTAGCATATTATTACACCTCAAGTGAATTTCTAGCTATTTTATTGGTTGGGAGAAAATTAAACAAAAATCTCTGTCACACTCCGAAAAATACATTGGTTTTAAGGGCGCGGGTGATATTGCCATGAGACAGTGAAAAATATCACATTCGCGAGAAATGTGCCTTCACCGCTTCGTTTCCACACCGTGATGGTCACAAGAATGTTTGACAGCAACAGCCAATTTTATCAAGCGCCGGTGCAATAGCGATTGTAAACAGCAGACTATCAACAAACAAGATGTCATTATCGAGGTTTGCTGCCGTTTCTGAGCTACAAAGACTTTTGGTGTAACAAAATAGATATGACATTCATTAGCAGGTGACAGTGAATATTGTCAACCCTCAAAAAAACATTGTCACCCTCCCCTCAAAAATGTGGAATATGTTCCCAAATTCATTAAAAATAATTATGTATTTTCCCAATTCATAAAGGCCTAGACTGTTTTTAAAATTCAGGCGGGAAAAGAATCACTGTGATGGGAACGGAGCCCCCTTAACATGGGTAGGAATATTAATAGGAGTCCTGACACTGTTTCTGCTTCAGTGAACACATACAAGCTTAAACGGCTAATAAACTGTTTCCCACAGCAGGTTGTACCCGTTTATGGGACCCACAACGCGGAGGAATGCGTCTGATCCCATACAACTTCGTTTATCGTGGAGAGGAAAACAAATTGCTGGGTTCACTGATAAATAATTACACTGGCTTGACAAGAAATCGCCACCAGGAATCAATCATTTGGTTTAGATTAACGACTTACTTGAAATCCAAGGCCGTTGATCTAGATTATGTTTAAAGCAACTTTGAAATTTACGATTTTATTTAATTTGCTTGTCTTCATTTTCCTTTTAACTTTCTAAAATCACATTTAAGTTACCAGTGCCCAATGCAAGATAAATGTATCATTCAATGGGCTTCTTTTTTCACACCTAAGAGTACGCCTGCACCACACATGTGTAATTTCAATGCATCTTCAAAATTAGCAGGGAAAGAAACGTGAAAAAAATCTACAAATTTTAGATAAATAAAATACTGGTTCCATAATTATTAAAACCTATAAGAATATATAAAAATAACCCAAATTCAATTTTTTTATTTGCCCACATTTGTAAAGTTCTACAAAGTAGTTTGAAGGCAAAAGAGTGAAAAACTGTGAAATACATATATATATATATATATACCATTGGGCTTCTTAGCTTATATGTACTCTAATTATAAGCAAGGAAGTCTAGAAAATGTTTATAATCTAATAGTTAATTTGCCACAATGAGTCTATATCTATATGGGCAGGAAACATACACCATAAAAATTAGTTCTGAAAACAACACTGACAGGAAATTAACAGGGCCCATATATAATTAACACTAGACAGATCATATTCCCTGTGGTGACTTGATAGGATTAGCAGGTGCCCTATGTGCACTGTAGATAACAACTTCACTTATTGGTCAGCCTTCCTATGTCACTCTGACCACTGATAGGGATCTCAGTTGGAGTGACCCCTAGGATGATGGACTGTCTGTCATTTACAATCTACTTTCTACAATGCTGATATATCTAGCTCTTCTTGGTCTAAATCTAACACAAATCAACTACAATTGATTGTAACTCCAGATATAGGACTATGAACCAGACACCTTGTCCCAGGCCCTGGTCTAAATCTAACACAAATCAACTACAATTGATTGTAACCCCAGATATAGGACTAGAACCAGATACCTTGTCCCAGGCCTTGGTCTAAATCAAACACAAATCAACTACAATTGATTGTAACTCCAAATATAGGACTATGAACCAGACACCTAGTCCCAGGCCCTGGTCTAAATCTAACACAAATCAACTACAATTGATTGTAACTCCAAATATAGGACTATGAATCAGACACCTAGTCCCAGGCCCTGGTCTAAATCTAACACAAATCACCTACAATTGATTGTAACCCCAGATATAGGACTATGAACCAGACACCTTGTCCCAGGCCTTGGTCTAAATCTAACATAAATCAACTACAATTTATTGTAACTCCAGATGTAGGACTAGAACCAGCCACCTAGTCCCAGGCCCTGGGCTAAATCTAACACAAATTAACTACAATTGATTGTAACTCCAGATATAGGACTAGAACCAGACACCTTGTCCCAGGCCCTGGTCTATAATTGGTGTACATGTACATGAATGTACCACTTAATATAATGGCTATGTATGTTGTTCTACAAATTACTCCTTCTCCAGATATCTTCTAATTTTAGCAAACGACCTTTATCCATGTCAGGTGTCCATCTGAATTAAGGGTTTTTACAGGAATTTTACAATGCCATTCAAGGCTTATTTGGGTCTTTCAAGGTCCTTTTTCGGTAAAATTACAGTAGAGTCCAAAAATCAAGAAATTAAAGTTCTCTCAGCATATTCTTCTTTTTTTTATGACATCACATCAAAAAAGTTATATACAACCATAATTTAATGATGATCATTTAGTCAAATTCAAGGCTCATTTTGACCTTTTCAAGACATTTCAGTTAAATTTAAGGGCTTTAAGAGTCTTTTCATCTATTTCAAAGGTTTTCAAGGCAAAGTCTTTGTTTTAAGGGCCTGTATGAACTCCGATCTAAGATTTAGATTTGGATAATAATTCTGATATAACAATAATTTATTCATGCCGGATATCCATGAAGACAATATTTACTACCTAGTCATATAGATAAATGTGACTACAGTATTAACAGAAGTCATGGATATTACAGGACATAATATTTATGGACATTATCATTGATTATGGGATGTCATATGGACATTATGGGATGTCATATGGATATTATGGGATGTCATGGATATAATGGGATGTCATATGGACATTATATAAATATGACATTCACTGTCACTTGCTAATGAATGTCATATCTATTTTATTACACCAAAAGTCTTTGTAGCTCAGAAACAGCAGCAAACCTCGATAATGACATCTTGTTTGTTGATAGTCTGCTGTTTACAATCGCTATTGCACCGGCGCTTGATAAAATTGGCTGTTGCTGTCAAACATTCTTGTGACCATCACGGTGTGGAAACGAAGCGGTGAAGGCACATTTCTCGCGCATGTGATATTTTTCACTGTCTCATGGCAATATCACCCGCGCCCTTAAAACCAATGTATTTTTCGGAGTGTGAGAGATTTTTGTTCAATTTTCTCCTAACCAATAAAGTAGCTAGAAATTCACTTGAGGTGTAATAATATGGGATGTCATATGGACATTTTGGGATGTCATATATGGATATTATGGGATGTCATGAACACGTCTGGACTCTGAACCCAAGTATTCAAAGTCCAATTACCTGGTAGCTCATAAAGAACAGGTAAACACAAATCTTGTGTACATATTAGATTATCAAAAATATTGAAATTAAAAGCTACTTTGAACTTACTGGTAGAATCTAGACACATTGTCATCAAATTCAAAAAATGTAGATATTTAAAAAAAAAAACGCATTTTAAAAACTTGCATTATCACAGGTAACAATTCATTAGGCAAATTATCAGCTTTGAAAACCAGCCCCTAATGTCAGCTTTCTTCCAAATATCTCTGTAGTCGGTTTACACAGGTTTACAGTTAACTCAGGGTTTGTACTTACTCTCCACTCCATCCAGGAATGGGACCCCTCCTCATCCGGAGATTTGGCGGGAGACGCGGACGGGGACGGAGAGCTGGACACTGCCATCCGAGACATGGCGGAAGGTCAAGGTCAAATACTAAGTCTTTAATATGATCCCTAGGATCAGCGAACACAATCCCATGGAATATAGGTCACCAGGCGTTGGAAAGTTTGATGAATCCAAAAGTTTTCAAATACAACAACCACCTTTTCTTTTTGAAAGCAAAACACTTGTGAAGTTTTTTAAATTCCACGAAGAGGCTGCAAATATTAAATTTCCACAGTTTCTGTCAAATATTCAAAACAACTGCATGAACACTGGTATAGATATAAACAGACTTAAGTAACAGACACCACCAGTCTGCCCGTCCAGGAAATCACACTTTAAACCCCACTACCAGCTTCCCGTTGTGACGGTAACGAGGGCACGGTGAAGGTTGGGCGCGTTTCCTTGTTTAAAACTATTAATCTGCTGGCCTTAATAATTTCACACAAATTTTACAAAATGTACAAAACGCATCTTTTTGTCTCCTTTTAACCGCTGTTCTCGTATCATTAAAAGTTCTGTGACAAACCTGGTATACACATCTAAAGAGTACCGACACAAGTTCATATACCATATATGTCAAATGTGTTGTAGTGTGTTCTGAAGGGGTCAGAAAGCAATCTGATGAAGCGATGTTAGGTTAGGTCCACTTTATAAAATTCTATCGGTTCAGCTTTCTGGTAACAGTGGACAATGTATTTAAAACCACATGTAAGCTTTTCCTTAATGTGACGTTTCCAGCAAGTTTTATAATCAAATATTCAATTATCATAAATGAAGCTGAACTCAATCATCCAAAAACTTGTACACTGCTATTCACTCGCAAGTTTGTGGTAATAGTCTTCATTTGCATATGGTGCGGTAAATTGAAGTTCAAGCACTGCTTTGCATATTATTTGGTGTCATTTGCAGAAAATGTTGGAAGTTGTTCATAATCCGGAGCAGAATTATAGGGTACCGGTATATATATGGTATTTACTGAGTTCAGTTTGAGACTAATGTGATTAAAAAACAATGCGGACGATATTGCTGATTTCAAAAAAACAAATAATGAGACAAAAATACTGTGACCTATAAATTGCAAAATGCAATAAAATACGGAATGCACCTGTTGTAAAATAGATAATTAAAATAAACAAATGGATGGATTTCCTGTAACGAGATCAAATAACTTGAAAAAAATACTGGAATGGCACAGACGAATATTTAAATATTTTCAGAGCGTCAAAATCATTTATAAATTCCTTCTCGTTACTCTGGGAATGAATCTTGAATTGAAGATGGAATGTTGATAAATGTTTGGAATAATTATGATTAAGTCATGACTCCATAAAGTTTGAAATTTTCTCCCGAGTCTTCATAAAATACTTAACATCCCAGCACAGGTATTCCTCGCATTGGAATAATAGGCTCCTCATGAAATATTCCTTAAGAATTGATATAAATTCCAGTTAATGGTGTGGCTGGTCGATATTCTAATCGATGGGATCTGGTTTCTGCATAATAAACTGTTAATTAAGTTGATGATGATGTAATAGAGCTGTTACAATGTACGATTCTTTTTCACAGAATTTCCCTCAGCACCAGCTTGTTCCAACATTCAAAACTGAACATGAATATAAATTCACAGGTATTTAGTCAAACAGAATAGTCAGTTATTCATAATAACATTGTGTGACACAATGAAGGAATGACCGTCTATGGTTGGAGTGTAGATTCTGGGGCAGAATGCCAGGTTTTTATGCTGATGTGTGGCATTATCATGCTAACAAGCATATACAACCACTAGCATGCGTGGGTAAAACAACCCTGAGCAAGAACGAAAATCAATAACACTCCTTCAGTAAGTGTTCAGTAAACGATGAAACGGATATCCTAGTCGGATAATAAGATACAGCAATAGTATTCAGGTTTTAATTAAATGTCTTTCAAACTTTCCACATGATTGAGAGCAGTTCCATTGAATGTTTACTGGAATGGCAAAATAAACCTGTAGGAAGACATCTAAATTCCAACGTTAGACGATGCATGAATCACAATTATCCGGTTTGTCAGATTTCACGTCTGCTCCGAGCCATGCCTCGATGTTGACATTGCCAACCCGAGGTTTGAGATGTTATTTCGCCTCTCATGGCGTCCTATGGTCTACTAACACACATTAAAGCATTCTGGTAACCCATTTATCCATTTCCAGCATCTCTACGAGCGCGAGAACCACCTGTAGCTCGGGCGAGAGCCTGTTGAGACCAATGTTTTGACAAGCACAGAACAGACAGGAAATCATTATCATTCAAAATGGCGTCCAAATTATTATTAAACCCTATTAATATTTTAAACGACAAATTACACTTAAATTTAAAGAAGTATTTCAGTTACAAAAGTGAGAAATACAAGCATAACCAACCAAAGCAAAGTGATTTTATAAAGAAGCGCTGCTTTTTTATTATTCACTTTTGTTCGAGGGTATTTTTTATCCTGAAATATAAAGTACTTCCGGGTCATCTCGAACGTAAACAAAGCATATGTGTGATAGAATTTGCACTATATACATGTACAAGTCAAAAACAAATGAATTACGTCATTTTAATAACTAAGCTGTCTATCATTAGTTGCGTTTGTGAACCCAGCATCCATATAGTATGCATAAGACACAGGAACGAATCTAACATGCAGTTATTTAATTTATTCTACACGAGTTACCTCCCGTTAATCACTTGCTGCCTTGGGGTTTTCCCGCCTATCGGTATGTTGTAAATTACATCGATATCGTTTTGTCAGACTAACATTGGATGCAAATTCCCATACAATAATAATACATTTAAAAACAAATATTTGTTTGTTGAAAGTTGTTGTTCCTCTCTAAACGATGTCAAATTCGCTCTAGTCTCGGGCTGATTAACGTGACCAGAGAGACATAAAACCAGTAGAAGAAGTCGAGCCAGAGACGAATATGAAGAAATTAATATATTTCAAAAGTGATCTAAACAGTTAGATTCCAAAACCTACAGGACCCTGCATTACGTATTACGAAAAAATATGTAATAGATTTGGATTTTTTTTAATAAACCTTCAGGCAAATACTTTAAAAAAATATGTATATGCTAACGACTTTATGAATTATATTCACTATCTCTCCTCTTCGAGCTCTTCGAGATACACTAAAAAAATCAGTTGATATTGGAAAGTATATTTAGACCCCCTAAATTGAGTTTTGACTCTGGAAATGTCTATTTCACATGTGTTCTGACCATTCAAATTTCAGGGGAAATGTACTTCTTAAAATGTTAGATGTCGAAGGTCAATCTAATTAAAACCATATACCTTGATCTACGCTCCGTTCCGTAGCAGAGTGTTAGTGTAATTGTAGAACAAGATATGGTTTTAATCAGACTGGTCAAAGGTTAGCTTAAAAAAAAACACACTTGCTTACATAAAAAAATAATAACTTTAACTTAATAAAAAAAAAAAAAAAAAAATCCAATGTAGAGGAGG
>NW_018408718.1:108068-130388 GCF_002113885.1 Mizuhopecten yessoensis
AAAAAAAAAAAAAAAAAAAAATCCAATGTAGAGGAGGTCTATTGTCTTACGTTAACTTTAATAATTTACTTTTAACAGTAGTAATTATCGTCCTATAGAAGACGGCATACAGTGACGTGTCATAAATAAAATTAACATGTAATTTCACCATTGGAATTAATCTATAAAAAAATGTTCAATTTTTTTTTCATTACATATTCATTCTCACAATATTCCACCTTTCTATGTAAAATATACTTATTAACCCATATGTCACTGTTTAATTGTAAAATACGTTTATAGTTCTATGTATTTTTACTGACATTATGATTATATTGTCCACAGAATGACCCTGTCACCAATTTATTCGGCCAGTGGTCACACCTGTTACCTAGAAACACGCAGATGTCACACACGCGAGGTCCCATTAGGGGGATTTCTAACATTAATTGCATTATTCAAGGTCACGTTTTACACCCTCCATAAATTTCCTCCGGATTTGACCCTTAACCTGCCAGATGTTGCCGAGCGAAAGGGGCGGGACCTTATTAAAACAAAATTAATTTCAGTCTGGGAATGCACCAGCCTTTCGCTCCCCACTGTTACTTTATTGTCTGAAGCACATTGAGGTTTTTAGAAAAAAATACGGAAAACTCGAATCCTCCGCATATATTTCCATCGTTATTATAATAGTCAAGGTACATCTATTATTTGTTTTGCAATATCTCGAATTCGGTATCTCTACATCTCGACCCTTTTTCGGTAGTCTCGGCATATAGCGTGCCGAGAGTAATTATTCTGTTTCCCAATTTCTGGTCTAGAGAATCGATGTGATGTATAAGGAGAAAATAAAAACAATATACAATACCAACCGTCGTCGTTCATCATCATCATCATCATCATCATCATCATCATCATCATCATCATCATCATCATCATCATCATCATCATCATCATCATCATCATCATCATCAAATCATCATCATCATCATCATTACATAATCATCATCACCATCATCATATCATCATCATCATCATCATCATCATCATCATCATCATCATCATCATCATCATCAAATCATCATCATCATCATCAAATCATCATCATCATCATGACAATTTGACATTCATACGATCAATTAAGAAATTATTCAGAAGCGATGTGGTTCAAAAATTCCATACAACTTACTACTAATCACAAATACTAAAGCCGAGTATGGTATAATCTTTTTGAACTCGTTAACGGGATTACGACAAGAAAGTAATTGGATTTATTTGGGAGGCGGATTATCAACAGTCAACTATAATCCTGTAATCCAAATATTTTCAACGTCTACTTCTTTCCGGCTCTCGAGATCGTGAGACTATACGTTAGCCCCGACCAAACTAGATCTGATCGTAAATATGTATTTTTACGGGTATTCTTTAAACATAGCATGAACTTGTATTTCACTGTTGTATTAAAGGTTAACCCTTTCACCCCTATGTAAATTTAATAAACTCTACCATGCATTGATCTGGATAAGTCCATTATGGTCTACAGTGGTGAAAGGGTTAAGGGTACCAACACATGAAACTGTGATACAACCATTATGACTGTGGTAAAGTCCTTTACAAAAGAAGTAATCGATATAAAATAAGATGTTGAGATACATTTAACACAATTATTGATGTCTGACATTTTTTTTTTTTTAAGTGGGTCGAACTCAGGACCTTTAAGCCCCCCCCCCCCCCCCCTAGAAGTTTCTATTATAAACGAAAGGTATTAAAATGAGTGTCCATTTACTGTCAGCAAACCATATAACTAAACAACGTACGCTATACCCATGCTTTACCATCTACAAAGAAGGGAGATTACTTCAAGTCAATAAATCTCTAAGTGGAACTCTTCTTCGCAATTACAACTGACGCAGTGGTACCATTTACCTTAAGGAAAGTCAGCGACGTTTATTATATGTCTTTGGGATAGGTCTATGGCATCGCCTCCTTCTAGTTCCAAAATCAGATAATGTGTCAAAAGTTTTTTCACCAGTGGTAGCCTAGAGTTTAAATATTTATTTAAGCGGTAATATTTCCAAGATATACACAATTACCACAGGGTTCTGAGAGTTTGTTACAGACACATTTGGACCTAAACTAAGGTGTTCAGAGTAATATAACATGTTTTAGGGGTTAACATGTAAAATTACTCTGAACACATTAGTTTAGGTACAAATATAGCTGTAACAAATTCGCAGGTCCCTGTGACAAGTACAACGAACGATACTTCTGAATAATCAAAACATGTAAATACAAATTTTAGGTTTCTGTTTGAATTCAATTTGAAAGTTTTAAAGTTGGTCGATATCAATTCCTTTGTATTTAAATATTACAAATAAAATGTCGTGTTTTATCTTACAACAAAATCATTCACGATTCTCTGATGCTAGCCACCTGTATAAGTCACGTGATATTCCTCCCACGTGATGTACAGGTATGCTGTATGCTGTATGCGTCTGTTTGTAATGATGAAACAAGTCTCGTCGATCATCGGCGGACTGTGAAGTCGTAAAATTATCTAAATTGAATTCAGCCTATTAACATTATAATAGGAAAGCGAAAGTAAGATCATTAAAGGGCGGAGAGAATAGCCCCAGGTGTAAATTATGGATCGTGTACGTGGCGGACAAACTGTGAGGGTCATAATGGGGGAGACTCAACTCATCATCACACTTTTACGAGTTCTAAATGTAGAATTATAACTGAACCACATTATATCTCTATTGGTGTCTTGTTATCTTAATTTTATGTTCTTTTCATGATTGAAAAACATATTTTGAAATTTAAAACTGAAAATGATATGTATTCGACATAAAATATTTGTACATTTAAATTACACCATTCATTATCCTCTGATTTTTACAAGAGACAACCATTATAAAAATCATCCTCCGATTCTGCTGAAATTGACAACAAATCGTCAGAGACGTACACAATTCACTGAGATGCACGGGGATATTCTGTGACGCATACTTATCTCTCCTAGCTAACAGGTCCCTGTGTTTTAATGTATCTCGTGTGATGCTATAGGTCAACTACGAGCGAATCAGACAGAATATATGCCTGTCTGAGGGACAAGTAAACTCTTTCTCTGTATATATAACTTCACAATCATTAAGTTTGTTGAAATATAACAAATATTGAATAATCTTCAAATATTACGAAGGCGTATCAGCAGAAAGCTTGCTTTAATTCCCCGCTTTCCCGGGATTTACAAAATGCTTGAGAGATTTTCCTAGACCTCAATATCCTCAAACTAGACTATTGACATATATGAAGAGACAATAGATCGTCCGAACAAAGTAATTGTCTCGAGGAATGGGAGATATTATTATGCTCAGTATATTTCTTGTATAGCACCTCTGCACTCTGCTGAAATTGTAGGAGTTACGCTCACTTACGCTCGCTGCTGTTACTCTCTGCAGAGTACAAGTGAGCGTAACTCTAAATTTCGGCGATGACTACCAGGTCGAGACATTCATCAAAGACTTTTTATTGATCGTTGTCAGATGTTGCACCAGTTTCGTGCGGAAATGGCCATAACACCCTTACAATTGACAATTTAGTCAGCATTTTTTTTAAAATAAAACATGATTTCTCCAACTAATGTTCGATAGATCCCGCGATGGCCCTCTCGTCACCTTTATGTGACAGAATATCAATAGTCGGTCCCTCGTCAAAAAGGTGCAAATTGTTCCTAATAGAGGCATCATTAATTTTAGATCAGGGAGGAACTGGTTATCGCTGTACTGGGAAAGGGTTCGATCACCAACCGCTCGCGGGTACGCCAACAGGTTGTGTCAAACGGAAAATAATTTGAAAATTTCCGGACATGGAACCGTAACAGACACTGGAATGGCCGTCCACATATCACTCATCGTTTTAGTCATACTAGACTGGATGTCAAACAAAAAACAATGACAAACAGGTAAAAAAAACTTCTATTAAAATACATTAATAAATATAAATTCTGTAAACAATTATATTTGAAAACTTAATATACATAATAATCTACAAAATGTATTAGACTGAAAAATCATTTTTGGGGAGAAATGTATCTCCCTAAAAAAAAATAAGTATCTGTGTCATTTTTTATTTTTAATAAACTTTTTAATATTCTTGATATGTAAACAAAAATATACATTATATTTGTGTTTTACCTGAAGAAGTATGTGTAATAGTGTGTAATTGTATTTTTGATACCTAGGCTTAAAGCCTGCGTCCATTACAATTCCTAATAAATCCTCATACATTATATTAGGCACAGGGGCATGGGAACCAATAGTATGCATGCTTTTTTATATATCCTGTTGCGTAGGGATTCGCAAAAACAAGTCCCTGTTGTATAAGGGACATCTTTTGGTGACGTTGTCACCGGTTCTGTCCCCATAAATGTTATACGTTGTATATTCAGGCATGGACCGAAACATAATACGATTTAGCGAATTTTGTATGAAACAATTCTGGTTTATGAAAAATATTACACACATGTACAGTCTCGATCTACAGTTTATGTACCTCGAATAACCGAAAATTATCGTTATAATTTATTTCCATTAAATTATAACAACTTTTATTGCTTGCTGCATACATTTGTTCCCTCATTACCAACAGATGATTATGAGCTGTTTCATAGAGAATCAATATCAGCCAATGTCTAGGCCGGTCCAGTCTGACCAATCAGTCATGATCAGCTAGTTACAAAGCAAAATTGAATGGTATAAAAATATCTATACGTCGCTACAAGTTATGGCGCCACTGAATTCAGCAAATAAATCAAAATGTCAACCAAAATATTGTCACCCGTTACGACACCTCATTATAAATTGACAACTTGGTGTAAATGTGAAGTCAAACAGACCAGCTGGCTGTGACCTTTTGGCACGTAGACTCAATGTAAATAAGTCCAGTTCTTTGTCCATTAAAGGACTGGTCGTTATAATGCCGTTTACAATTAACACCGGAAGTTGGTCGTGTGTTGTGGCGTCTATACCGGAAGTATGTCATTTGTTGTAGGGCCTCTATCATTAAGCACCGGAAGTTGATTGTTTTGTTCAGTTTCTAACACCCAACAGACTAATGACGGCGACTGTCGGTGAAGGTATAGTAATAATAGACCAAATCAATAACAACATCGTATTTCGGGTAGCGATATTTTGCGAAATGATCTTCCTTCTTATTTCAATGAAACGAAATCTTTACAGATCATATTTGAATTCGAGAGCAAGAGGATCTAGTAACACTGACTTTTCTTGATATGATTTTTAGATACAAAAGTAACGATTTCCATACAACGAACATTGTTCGCCAAACGTACTGTATCGGTCCATCACTCTGTGTGCTTGTACGGCTACTACTTTTAGTGTCTAGGCAGTATTTTTACTCGTTTAAGGAAACGCCTCTCTTACGATTTTCAATAAGTTTAATGTGTTTTTTTTGTATATTCTGCTTTATTCCTCTTTAAGTGCAAATAACCTTTGTGACATTCCTCTAACAGGTAGGCTCTACCAGGACGTTCTCTATTGAGGGACTACATATATTGGACTGTCAATAATTTCGTGTGCCGCCGACTCGCTGGAATGCTGAACAAACAATGGGAGACCTGGCTATCAAGTGACAGTTACGTTTTGTTTGCAGAAATCAACTCTTTCCTGTCTGTTCAAATTGTTGTATAAGAAATAACAAAGAGAATGCTATCTGGTAGGGATTCGGCCCACCACGCCCGTTGTAAGACCTGAAAGGGGATCCCCTGATACCTTTTAACAATTCCGCGTACACAATGACTATAGGACCTTGAACATCGATCAGCACTACAGATATAGGCCTTAATACATTTATATTTTTTGCTCCTTTTTTATTCTCCATTTTCTGTGTCTAACAATTTGAACAATATATAAGCACATATTCTATATTATTACAATGCAGAAGAAAGTTTTATAAGTAAACTACCGGTAACCATCATTAAGTCCGGTAAAATACTAATAAAGAAAACTAATAAGCGGAAAAGTGGAATATACGGAATAATATGAGGTACAACTTATCCAATGGAGTGGAATGGGTCATTCCTCCCCTCCATCCCTCCCCTCCATCCCTGCCCATCCCTGCCCATCCCTCCCCCTCCATCCCCTTCCCTGAAAAGAATCAGCTATCCGGGTTTGTATCCTGCACAGGGGCCTGATAATTAATCCCACTAATCCAAGTTTTTATGTTTGTTTGACGTCTCGGGGATCCTGATGTGTACAGGGAGCATCACTATATGGAAGTTAAGATGTGTTATTTACACCAAAAAAATGTTCATCTAATCCCTAAAACATCTAAACCAATCCTCTTTACATTAGGACAGGTCTACATTTTAATTGGACACAATGTGATCAATTCCCACGCCCCTGTAGTAAACGTATACGTACAAAATGTATCCTTAACCAGATTAGCATGTCATCTGTGGGCCACAGGGACATGCTAATTATGACACGACATACATCTGCTAATTTAATTGTCAGGTCTATGTGACCTGGCCATGGGCGACGTCTTCGAAGACGTTAATTCGATAGTTTAATCTCACCTAGCATACATTTCTAAAATACCTAGTCTCACCCAGCATACATGTCCATTTTCATAACTAATTACAATTTGGTTATAGTCTGTTTCAAAATGATGTAGGTGGTAGTAAAACATGTTATTATTAAGAACTTACGTCTACTTTAATCACAGAAATATTCCATTATCTTTGTAAATAAATGTAGTGATACATGGTAGTAGACGACATATAAATATATATAAAAAGGGATACATTTATTTTAATTATCTTTCTGAACATTACAAATGTACGTTTTTACAATTCAGCATGAGTTATTACAATAGCACAGTTGTAAGGTACTAGCCGCCTGCATGTTATTAAAATCTTATTGTTTATTAGAAGAAAAGCCTCAATAACTAATCTTAATATCAATGATTGTTTAAGGTTCTGCAATGCATTGTCTGCATTGATTACGTTAGCATTATATATATATATTAGGGTTATAATAACTCCTTCTGGAAATGTGTGTGCATCTCTTGACGTTTCAGAAATGTTCCAGTGAAATGGGCAGAAGTGTGTGATATTCTTCTGTAGAGAAACGAAACTATTCCCACGTGATTTTGTTGAGTTTAATTAAATAACGTCAATGTCATCATACGTATACAAATATAACAAAAATACAGCTACACTCTCTCATAACTCAGAAGCAACGAGAAAAGTTTTTTAACACAAAGAATTTCATAAATCATTTTAATCGTGACTTCAATATTTAAGATACGATAAAAAATAAATGCAAATTTTTTAAATTACAATAAAATAAAACCAGTTATTCAAGAAAATCTGGAATATTTTTAATATCATACAATTTATCGACCTGTAAAACTAGTGTGTTCTTTTTATGTCTCTTCATTAGAATACGTTATTGGTACAGGTGTTCACAAAATAAACAGCAAAGCAAAGAAATACATCAATATGAATGTGGTAACACTTGTTGTTGTTGTTGTTGTCATGGTGTTTACAAATTCAAAATGAATTTCTTAAGTTTTGGGACCTTTTACACAGGACCCGGCCGCAGCACAAATACCAAGGGGTGTAGCTTTCATGATTTTTAAACATATTTCGACGCCGGGATTGTCTGAACATACCGATATGATGTAACAAACACTATACCATAGTATTATATTTACATTTGCTCTGCATCCGTCCATTACAATGCATTGAGAAGGCAAATGTTGTTTTGAGACTATAACAACATTTGCTATTGTGACGTCATCAATCTCTATTGTGACGTCATCAATCTCTATTGTGTCGTCATACATTTCATTGTTGTCATCACTTGCTTTGCTGTTCAAAGAACTGTTAGAAATAGTTAAATAAATCATAACTACTCTTTCAAAATGTAAATATAAATGATGTATATTTTAGTAAAAATTGTTATGGTCCCATAACACACATTTCTATTGCTGACAAACTTACATACATCCCAGCCAGGCTTTATTAAGTTTGCCATCAATGGCCAAGGTTACAATATACAAGTTCTAAGAGAAAGCTCCCTTCTCCAGTGTCGGGTGGGGATTGGATGATTTTTCGATAAAAACGTGAACAACGAGTTCACTATATTGAATATTTAATGTAACTGATCATTTTCCGCTTTCATCTGTCCGAGTTCAGATTCGATTTAGTCTAAAACGACGTCATCAATAACGCAAGCTTCGAAATACCTTATTAATATTACATATTTCCCCTTTCTAAAACTCAAAACCCATCACTGCATTAACACCCTCGATCGTTTAACATTAGTGTTAGATCTTATCAGACGCTCGGTGTGTACAACATGGCTATCAACAGGTTAAACATCCCTACCGAGAACATCATGATATCTAACCCCCTAAAACACCCTCTTTGTCGTAATTATACTAAAATTATATATACCCATTAAATGTTGGTATCCATGCCAACGGTCCTGTGATCGCCGGTACGGTTCGCCGATCACGTGATATCGATGATGAGGCAGGATATAAACAGCGCCGACCACATCACAGGGGATTGCTAACCTGAAATCCATACCCTACCGAGTGTTAGTACTACTTCAATATAATGGATTGGTTCCTATGAGTCTTTTCTCCCTAAAAGGGATATATTTTACTTAAATTTATGTCTGTAATAAATAATGGGTTACATTATATGCAGAATATGTTATATAAATCACAACCTTACACACACTCGTACATAATCCGTAGACTAATAAAACCATAAGTAAATACGTCTCTGTGTTAAGTCTGCTTCGTGCTTGATAACAGATATACTCGGTAGTGAAGCGAACGTAAAACCAATCATCCAATCAATCATCGTGTCTGTGTAATCTAGAAAACCCGTATAAAACGGACCGTTCACTACGCTATGTTGAAAATGTATAACCACAACATTTGAAATAATCAGTAAAACCTGTCTATACTGTACTCTATAGAACATACTAACTGATATTTCTATTTACAGGTTTTGTCCCGATGTTCCATGATTTAAAGATATGCCAATAGCCTGTCCTGTGCTCGTATATATATACATATATACAAAAAGAAATATTCTCAACAACGAGTCTTATATAAACGTATATTTAAGATGTGTAATATATATATATTTCCCTCGTTAAAACATTCTCGAAATTCCAGGGGGCTTCGCTCGTTAACATTCTCTGCATTACACGGTACAAAAAACCCGTTAGCGGATGTTGTCCCTGCAATTTTGTCGCTATTATCTACAATACGTGTATGTACTCTGCTTGTTATTTGTCCGTATTTCAAACGGCTAATTTATACAGAGCCGTATAACTTGGGTGTCATACAAATTAACAACAGTCGTAAAACCTTACCCAATATCATACCATTTTCTACTTTAGATAGCTATAGGCGGGGTTGATGAACGAAAGTACAGAAACCGTTTACGTAATACCTTACCAAAGACCATATTTTTCTCCACTTAGGTGGGCGTGGTTGGACAAGGAAAGCGGAGTTAAGGAGCCATGTTTAGTGTCAAGGACACGAATCCCAACCCACCGCCGTTTGTAAGTAAATTGACCTTTGAAGATCACCTGTGACATTGTCAGCAGCGTAACTGACCACCATTGATCATGTAAAAGAACCTACTTAACTCGACCTCCAATATTTCGATTATCTTTCGAACAGGGCACAGTTTTGCAAAGCCTGGTCGTCAACGCAAATGTTTCGAAATCCGATCTTTGAGAAATAACTAAAATAATTACAAATAATTTTGCATTTCTTCTCTTGAAATAATTGTTTATTTCCATATAATCCCTAACAAATAATTTCAGCTTAAAATTTCATTTCATTTTTTGAAATATTCAAGATGAAAGTTTCATGTTAGTTGCTTATCCATAAGCTAACCAGGCTTTTAACATGTTCGTTCAGATTATAGTTTGCCATACAAACCTCGAAAATCCAGATAATGTGTTCAGATAAACGAGACATAAAACATTTCTAGATGGTGGATTGTCTATTTCGTTGTTACATTAAATACATAAATAAATAAATATACAGCATTTGATGTAGCGCCCTATCTAGCTAAAATAAGTCACGTGCATTCTAAAGCGCTTACAGTACACAGATATACAACTTATACAATAAATACATGTAGCATATATATTAATTAATACAATTTTGAGAAATTCGCAGGAGCTGCATTATCAGACGCTAACTTTAGTTCCTTGTCACCTGGCTAATATCTCCCTTTATGTGTATTAATTCCTGAGTGTGGGCTGGAGATGTAATGTGTTCTGTTTGTAGTGGGACCGTGCTTCCAACTGTATCATTTTAATTAACATTGTTCAGTAAATATGAAAATAAGAAAAGTTTCTTTTACCTACAAATTGTACGAATATGATTCGATAAGAAACATGATCAGCTCGCTAATGCAGGACAGAGTGACTTGGAAATTGACATTACATAGGTAATCGCAGTATCGCTTTCATCTTTGCTTATATATAATTCATATACTGTAAGTAAATATAACCGTCAAACAAACTTTCGTCGGTATATGTGTATATACGAAACGAATAAGTAAAAATCTCGGAAACAAACTTCTTATCGCATATAAAGTAGATTTTTGTAATTTTGTATTTGACTTGGGAACATGTGTGGTCTATTTCACTTGAATCAAAGTCGTTTAAGTATTTACTCACACGCTCGATGAACTATGACCTGGCGAAGATAAACACAGGTAGATACAGGTAAACACGGCACAGGTAAAACTCATTTACACTTAGGGAGGCGACGACCAACAGAGTCGATGAAACCTTAAACCTGTGTTCCTCGTGATCACCAACCTTCAGTCCTCCTCCCACGCACCCGAAATTACTCAAATTACACAAATTTCTTATAGTGTACAATTTGCCCTGTTAGAATCTTTAGCAGTAGTTGTAGATTTTGAAACACAAAACTAATGCTTATTTATAAGGAACTGGAGACATACTTGTAATATGACGATTGCCGCGAGTGGTGTACAAAACATTAACTTCCGGAGCATCAGGGGTCACTTCCGGGTATTTTTGTTGTTGGTGTTAATGACAAAAGCGTGGAGGCCTGATGCGCCCATCAATAGACTTAATGTTAATGCAAGGTTCATGATCATCTTTCATGTTTTCCTGATGTTGTCTTTCGGTATGTTTTGGTTCTTCTCCTCCCTCCCTGGTGTTATGAGACCTCACTTCCGGCTTTAATGTTGAGCGTTCGCCCCGGTGAGGAAGGCAATGGGTTCTGTCCAAAGGCCGGGACATACCAAAATCCTTAAAAATGGTAGCTGTAATTCCCTGCTTAACGTTCAGCATTAAAGGGTAATGGCAACAACTGTTTCATCCTTCGTCATGATATTTCAGTGTGATAGCACTATAAAGTCGGCATTAAATCCGCGCTTTCACAAGAAGGCAAGTACACCAACATACCTTGTCTTCGGCACACATACACACATGCACGCTAACACAACACACATGGGGCACGCCCTTAAATGTCATTAGCTGTTAATAGGACGTTAAGCAATATAAAACCAAACCTGGTGTTATGAAATCTTCAAGTTATAAGTTCTGATAGTGTTTTGTGTTGACACTGTGGTATATACTTGGAAGTTTTTAGTCGCCATTAGACTTACGAGTCGGTACCACATACGAGGCAGGATATTAAATGTTTTTTCATATAAAATGTATTTTTAAAGAGGGTGACTGTTGTTGTCCTGTTTCCCTACAAGTTTTATGTAATCTCTTTGATCCAGGACTTTAGACACCAATTTTGTCCTTGTGTGTTCCCGCTGTCGCGTCGTAAGTTTGATGTATATTCTTGCATTTAAAAAAAATCTGGAATAAGACCTGTAATACGTCATTGTTTTTCAGCTCAATTCTTTCACGAGAAGAAAACTTATAAACTAACTATCAGGTCATCCGGTAAATAATTAACAGGTATCGCTCCCTATGGAATTTAGAAACAATACGGACAAATATACGTGTATTAATAATTCAAACGTCCCGACGTCAGTAAATTAGCAAAGCCGTCGACTCCCATTGTCTGACGGTGGGGGAGAATGTGGAACCAAAGTTTTTGTTAACTTGCATTGCTTCTTTGTGGACAAAAGACGAAAACTCCAAGAATTTATTTTTTATGGGTTTTTTGGGGGGCCAAAGGATATTCAAGATTATACTATTTAAGTTCTTGAAAACAACCTCATGTCGATCATGACTTATAGAATATCAGGACATAATATTTAAATTTATTCGTGACAGGTGTCCGGTCAAACAACATACACGTGTCTTACAACTCTGGACTGAAGTAACTGACCACAGAGACATCTCGATTGACTCAGACGTTCGGCGGTGTCACTGATACAGACCTGGTAATTGAAGGGTTCGTCGCAGTTTATGGTCCTCCGAGATTGAATGTAATTGGTTTCAAGTACGTCCTTTCCCAAGGTCGCCAGAATTGAAGAGCGTCGTGAATACGATGGTTAAGTCAACATTTTACATCGAGTCAAGGAGGGATAACGTAGTTATATAACCTATTATAATTGGAGGACACAACCTATTATGTTAACCCGATGTTAATATTTTTAGAAACAGTCAGCAAATATACTCTTTATGACGTCACTTAAAATGTGACGTCACAAAGCTCTGAGATATTGCTAAATGCGGTAGTTTCCTTTGGACGATATCATTACGTTCCATCTCATTTACCAATAAAAACAGTGTAACTTCATATCTCATATAACATTTAAGGACATGTATTGCGAAGTCGAGGTTAATATAACTTTTCAGGTCCATATAACCACCTATTCACCTCAACAAATGTCTATTACTGATAAGTATACGTTCACATTGGGAGACGACGTCACTGTTTTTGTTATAATTTTGACAATCGTATCCTAACACTTATACTTCAGGTTTTACATTCCTCAGGCAGATAAAGAATTATCACATTCCACACAACTTTAGCTATGATCGAAATGTCAAATGTCACCGACTATACAAATACATGTACATCCCAAATTCACGGTTTCAGTCCCCCACCCTCTCCCCACTCCAACCCCATACAGCGCAGTCCGCCTCAGCCTCCCCAACCTTCCAACAAACACAACCAAGAGACGTATAAAGCCACGTCTATGCACAACATTTGAAGTATACAATCACCATACTAATTAATAAATGTCACAGCACTAAAATGAACTCGACTAAAAAACAGAAACTATATGCAGGATAAAAACAAAAGGGTGTTTGTTTTAAATCGTCCCCAGTGAACGTAGCATATGATTTGAAATGAAGTGATTGCAGCGAATACATGTTGTATAGCTACATCGTACAGTATCGTTTAAATGGGTTACGTCTAGCTTCATAGTCATGCAAGACACACCCTCATCTTCCATACATGCAACATACAAACGACCGCGACATGACAGGTCGTTTAAAGGGGTTCGGTTTAAAGTCGGTTTTCTTTTCATAAAGAATTATTATTTTGAAGAAGTCAACGATTGGGAATGGGGAAGGGTGGTGTGGTGGTGTTTTCAAGTTTTTCAAAATTACAGACATACAAAATCAGCATATCCCTTTCATATATACTCAGTCCACAGTCTAAATAAAAACACAACAATAGTTCAAATATCATAGAAACGTGTCCCTGTGTGACAGAGGATAATAAAACACCAATCTTACCCGTTTTTGGGGCTCCGCCCTGTTCCGGCTCCCCCGGGATTTCTTGCTCGAAGGGAAACTCCTTGCTGTAGCATCCGAATCAATATCCGTAATACATGGGGAAGGACATTCACTACCCGGGAGTGACCGGGGAGGGGTTATCACTTCCCCACCCACCGGGGAACTGACAGGGGCTGTGGTATAATTTGCCCGGGATTTTAAATAATTCAAAGTTGTTGATTTCACATCACTTATTCCCGAGGACGATTTAAGGATGGATAATTCGACACCCGTTTTGACTCGAGGAGAGAGACGGTCGTTCATGACTGACGGTGGACCCGCTTTGTTTACATCCAGCACACCTGTTGTCCATTTCACTGACGATGTCGATTTTCTCGATCTGTCGGATCTATTAGAACACTTCCTGCTTAAATTATTAAAACTTTCCAATTTTTTGGGTGATTTAAAACTATCCAATTTGGGAGGTGAACTCGTGCGTAACTTATAAATATCACTACTCCCATTAGCCACGGCTACACTTCGGATTTCGGACATCATGATGATAGCGGGATAGTATTGACCATTACCAACTTGACCGCATCTACATATATCCTCTTCTTTGACCGTGCGCCAGATTAATACTAGAGTGACCACTGTCCAGTCAGTGGGACCTATTTACCTGTTATTCCAATAAAAGGCTTTTCTTGTTGTAAAAACATCTGACAAGTGAGGTATTATGTGTGTGTACATACACATGAGCACAAACACTCGACACTTTGACCATCGCGCCAAATGTAACAGAACGCTAGATGATGGTCAGTGGTCAGACAAGACCCCTAGGGAGTTACAAACCCCAGTATACACACACGGGGCTGAAATGTGATACGTGCCCGCGTCATTAACCATTGCACTGACCCGTAATCAAGGTTCCCCTTAGTGCGAGTGTATACTACACATGGTGTACTGAAATTGACATGTCTGTTGTTATTATCACGGAGTGGAACAGTAACATTACGGGTAGGTGAGGCGCCCGAGGGGCGATCTCAGGTATGTCAAACAAGTTGTTATCATATTACGGTAATAATGGCGAGGCTTCATATGGGGAAATTGACAATTAAAAAACATAAAAGTGCATCAATTTAAAATAAAGATTGATAAAGAGTGCAACGTAACAATCTATTTTTGGATGCCAATGTATCAACACATTCATTTAGAAAATGAGTATTTATAGGGGGTCGTTACAATCGCGTTTAACTGTTATATTACGGTAGGGGAAAGGCCCAACGGGGGAATGTAATCGCTGTTTATAACAACATAATCATTTGAGGTAAGAGGCTCCCAACGGGGTACCCCTGTACCAACGACAGAATTACAATAAGTATCTTCAGGCTATTTCAAGGAATTGATTTATCAAGCATGACGAAAAGTCGTATTTTAATCAATACAGTTTAAGTGGGTTTTTTAAGAGGCGTTCTTTATAAGGAAAATAAAACAACAGTGTACAAAGGTAAAAATCGATATAATATATTAAACATTTATAACGGTTGGCGATGCTTACGACTTCTGGGCGATAAAAACGTTTAGCGATCAATGCGTCCCCACCAGTCCCTTTCACCATACAATTGAAACTATTTGGATAAAAAGGGATTTTCTTTAAACCGTTATCGGCTGTTTATACAGACTCAGGATTAGGCTTTGCTTTTACTATGGAATGTAGTATATAATAGGCTTAATACCAGTCCCTACGTAAAATAGTTCATTCGCATACCTGACGCACAGCGACTCAATTCACCAAAAAACTTATGTTTATATCACTGACTTAGATAGCTAATCTAATCAAATATCTACATCTGATGTACGCTATGTCTCAATTAATGTACAAACCTGTATTTTTTTAAACACAAATCTGATATTCATTTGCACAGCCATCCTGATGTTTACAGCTATGAAGGCCAAGTTTACTCAAAGATATGATTAGAAGCATTCTCAATTTACACACAAACCTGATCTACAAAATCATGTTCTCTACATCAGAGAATAAGTCGATAAAATCGTCAACAAAATAAAGGTAACATGTTAGTAAATTACCAAATATATTAATAGCAACACATTGATTCATTCTACAAAATGCATAATTATTTAAGTAACAATAGAATGGAGGTTTTGAAAAAAATGAAGAATATACTTTTATCTTTTTTAGATTCATTCTATCAATGAAAATTAATTAAATACAAATATTTTCTTACAGCGCAATTAGAACGAAGTTTATAAATATGGAATCTGTCAATGTATCTTCAGTATTCAAAGTTAAGTAATTAGCTTTATCTGTGTTTCTGCTAACATCATTGTCAAGCAAATATTGTAAAACATCTATAGCATTTCGCCGTCACTTTCTTTAAAAAGAAGAGGATGGTGGATGGTACAGGTGCATTACGGGGGTTGGAGTGAGGGGGTGAGGGGGATTGGGATTAATTATTTCATTTATACATATCTACTACACAGTAACACTACCCTCGTATATATTTTACAACTGTGATATCTTCCTATATCAGGATTCTTTGTTTTTTTCTTCAAAATTGACGCGCGTGGAAACCAAGCGGCCTGAATTCCAGATTCAGAAGACTACAAGAGTTATCTCCCTTCAACAAAGATCGGAACAGGTAAAGTCGGTTGTTAGTCGTAGGATTTGTAGCAAGTTCTTTCATATCGGCCATGGTATACTAAAGTGTAGTTTTTTAAAATGTGGGTGGGGATGGTGGGGGGAAGAATTAAGGAAAATGGTGAAAATACATGATTTTTTAAGAAAATGGAAAATTCTTAGGGTGGGGGGTTTCAAAAAACTCTGGATCCGCCACTGAAAACGTATATAATATATATATATAAATAAAAGACAAGAGTCTCTTCGACTTTCCTAGCGCTTTCTCCTCTTCGGGGGTTCATCATGGGAATCGTTATATATATATATAGCCTCTGGAGCCATCTCATTTCATTTCCCTGCATATGACACTGACCGAAAAGGAATATTATAATTTCATATTACAAAAGACGGCAACCTCTGTCTACACATTACGTATGTGATCCAGAAAATTCTATAAACAAAACCTTTTATAATCAGACACCTCCACTTAAAAAATACAATACTGAATCTGTCCGACACGAGTATGAAATCACATTCTTAGAATCTGTGACCTTTTTAAACTAAATTGTCTCAGGTAACATATTTTGTGTAATATGTTAAAAATGTTGTTATAAAACCAAATAGTTACATTTATCTTAGTCCCTGAGGGGTCGGTTTAGACAGGTTTAGTATCATACGGGACAACTTTGTGGGATGACAGGGTTTATTAAATTAATTGGGGTCAATTTAGACATGTTTTACTTTGATTATATTTTCGAATTACGTCATGTAATGATACATTTTGACTCAAAATAAAAATCCTGTTTATTAATGCTAATTATTCTTACTTACTTTCAACATACCTTACACATATTTGATAATATGAATTTAAATTTTTGTTTTGTCTGATAACGTTAGTTTGTTTATCTTGCCGCAGACATAACACTGACTGAATCGGGGGAAAATACAAATGACCAAACTTCACATGTACACAAACAAAAGCGTAGTAAAAAAAATCTGATGAACAATGTTGAGACTGTTTAAAATGCATTGTGTTCAAGTTGCTTAATAGTCCACCTCTTTGTATGGTTTCGTTTGATTAAATACTAGAAGTTAAAAAAACACGTGTTGCAGACACGGGGTCAGTGGGTCGAGTAGTGGTACTCGTAATGTGAAAGTTGAATGAAAGAGGATTGTGGGAAAAATTCGGAACGTAAATAGCTCGTAGTAAAATTACTCACTTCGCCGTGAAAACATTTCTACGGGACTAACACAAAATGTATCTTTCATATCGAAATCAGCGTATTTGTTCTATAACGTATTTTTGTAAAATATATCGTGACAACCCCAAACGAGTGACAACTCAACGTTTATCAAGCTTTTGTTAAATACACACCACGCAAAGGTGTTAGGTCAGTGAATTTTGGCGGGTAATTTCTGTATGCTAATTGGTCACATGACGGCCCGGTTTATGCATATGCAAAAAGCTGACAAATTAAAGCGATTTATTTACACTGAAAGATACATTAACATTCATAATTAATTAGATCAATAAAACATTGGATTGCTGAAAATGTTTATGTCATATAGAAAATATGTTTGGGCTTCATTAAAAAACTTCAGAAGTTGGCCATAGCTAAAAATATCGGTCACTGCCTCGATGTACCGCCATCTTTTCTATCTCGGGATCCACAAACATGGCGCGGTTGAGATTTCCTGGTCGTCCTGGATGCAGGTTTGATCGTATGGGTATCCGATACGGCGCCGATGATGCAAAAAACGTCAAGGATCCAACCTTGGTTCTTGTGGCCAGCATTCACAGAGGCCTGCGACTGTTCCGTGAATTGTTTGGAGAGTCAGATGAGGTAATAATTTGTTATATCGGAACGCTTCGTCAAAATGGCCGCCATCGCGAAAATTCCTATATGGGTTTATAGATTTTTTTGACGGATACGTAATATTAGCGCCTTGATTACACGTCTAACCAAGATTCCCGAGTAGAGTGATCTTTAGTGTAAAAGGTTATATATAATATGTGACTTTCTGATAATTATTTACAATTATTTTTCAATTTGTTGTTACTTGTTGATCGTAACTCTCGACCCAAACATCGAAGAAGGGACACGTTCGTTTTAGTTTGCAGACGTATCTATGGCTGAGAAATATTTCCAGATATTGCATCAATATTGCACACTCAAGAAACATCCCAAAAGCAATCCAACCTCATATGCTGATGTTGTCATTTAGATAAACTGGGACCCCTGTCTAATAAATTGAAATTCATTGTCCTGGGGTGGAATAAGGAAGGACATATAATACCGAAATACGATATATATATATATATTTTATTCCAAAACCGTTCTCTACTCAGTAGGTATATTGATGCCAAATTGCAGTGTGTCTGATACTTGATATTAAAAGCATAGCACGTATAATAATTAATGCCTTCTGTGTTTATCATAATTTTGTCTCTAAGAAATGCTATTATTAATTAAATTAAATGTCAACACTTACAGGGCATGACCGATATACCTGAAACAGGTAATCTCGCCTGTTGATGAAATGCTGCAGTTTATAAATACAGACTGCATGAATTATATTTAAAAGAAAAAAAATACATGTACAATATTAAATTTGGTCAGCAGATTTGTTTTTTCTTTCATATTCTCTCTTCTACTTTGCATTTTGTCTTAAAATGACATCAACATGAAAATTTGAGACACATCTAATTGAACAGTAGTTAAGTGATTTCATTGACACACTATTTGATCGTGTTTGGATCTATAGTACTATTTATGTCGGTGACCATCATTTGCGTTCCGTATCGGACTATCCCGTAGTGCATACCATGGTGTCCGAGAACAACTTGCCCATACGCTTGCAGTCTGAATCAATGACAACGTATGAATACTCTATTTGGCCAATGCATATATGTGCTTTCTGTCTGAAAATTCATACATATATTGATATATAGACTGTCTTTTCTAATCATTTTACAGAAATATGACGTAGTTGACCGTATTTAGCATACTTATACTTATACACACACAGTTTATTTGCCTAGTCTTGAATAAAGGCTATAGTGCCTTATTTTCCCCAAATATCTTCCCAATTTTAATAAAATAATGCAATATTTTCCTTATTCATGTGTTGTAAAATTTAGGTTGAAAAATCACTGACCCATCCTTCCTAAAACAGAGATGTACAATTTCCTATTTAGAATACTAGCCTAAGGCATATGTAGAAAAATTCTAGTAGTCCATCTATATTGTCACAGTGAATAATGAAACTTTTCACTGATCCCGACATAAAATTTTCTAGCCCCAGGCGACAGGCTAGTGGAATTCTACATCCCTGCATAATGAGTGAATTTTGAATGAATGTGCATTTCAGCAACCATTTACTTCTGTATATATTACCTATTCATTTGTAATATACCTGTTCATCTAGCCCGTATACTGTCATTTCACAAATTCTTGCCTTAAAGAATTTTATTTCAGGAAAAAAAAAAGGAAAATCTGCAAAATTTATGTTAATTTGATGTTATTGTTAAGGCTTATAAAATTAATTAATATTTGTTATGAAAACATAGATAATGAGGCTAGTAGTTTATTTTCAAAATCTGCCTGCAGGCTAGTACTTAGATATGAAATTTTACATTTCTGAATTTTGATACTCTAATATCGCCCCCTCCTTCCCCAGAAAAAAAATTTGAGCTCCATTTAAATCAAATTGATTAAAAATGTACACAGTACAAATAAATTATAAGAATAATTGTGTTCCTGGGTTTGCAAGTTGATTGAATTTCAAAAGCCACATTTTAGAAAAAAAAATATTGGTTACTCAAGCTATGATGAATGCTTTTGGTACTATGATAAAAAATATTCATTATGACTTGTTTTACATGAAAGTATAAACACTTGGAATTGTAAAACTAAAACCATTGAAATTTATATTAATATTATATATTCCTCCCTCCAACCAGTAGTAAGAATTAAGGGTAAACTTTCTTCAAAATTGTGAAAAAGTACCTGTAGTGAAATTAAGATACAGCTTGGGATAATTAATGTGAGCTAGATGTCATGAGGATCCACCTTCCCAATATGAATGAAAATAATGCAATATTTTCTCATGCTGTTGTAAAATCTAGGTAGAGAAAAACACTTATTTTAAAAAAAATGGTTATAAAATAATCATGAGTCATTACTGAAATATCCTAGCATTCTTCAAATTGACAGCAATAATGATATCCATAAGCCATTGGTTGCTATGCAACTAAATATTCTGTGAGATTCCCGTAAGTATTCAACTAAATATTCTGTTAGATTCCCGTAAGTATTCAACTAAATATTCTGTGAGATTCCCGTAAGTATTCAACTAAATATTCTGTGAGATTCCCGTAAGTATTCAACTAAATATTCTGTGAGATTCCCGTAAGTATGCAATGGCCAACAATATGTTTGGAATGTCGAAAGTAAGTTTCTTTATGCCTTATTTAATTTCAAAGCCAAAAAGATGCAAAAATCGTCCATTAAAGAAGAACACCTTTTCAAGCGTGCAGCTTTACGTGTTTCTTACTTTGTTGGATTACCCTGACCATATTGATGTTATGAACATTTAGACCTCTGTTAATGTCTGACCCATGATGCAGTTATTTTCCCCTTTCCACAATGAACTTGTCAAAAGTTGATGGTGTATAAGATATAAATCACACTATTATTTTTTGCAGGAGGAGGACTTTGAGGGTTTCACTCCAAAAGATGTGCAGAAATCGGAAAAGAAACTTAAGGCGATGCTGGCGCTATGTGAAGATTCGCCGGAAAAAATTGTCCCATCATCAAAGCCAGCCAGCAGTAGGATTGCTAAGGCCAAGGTCAACCTGACAGCCACTGATCGTGGACGTGGCGTCCGAAAATCTTATACAGAACTTCTAAAGCACGGCATTGTTAAACCATCGAAGCCTTCCCTGTTGAAGCAAGCGAGGGAGGAAACGCAGAAAACCCTCAAAATCAAATTTAAAATAAAAAAGGAAAAATCAGGACTGGAGGGTTCCCCTAAATTGTCTCGTAAATCTCTGGACAAAAAGAGTGTCAAGTTTGATTTGACCCCAAAAGGTCAAGGTAAAGGAAAATCTATTGAGAAAGGAAGTAAAAAAATGGCAGTGGTGCCAGTTAAACAGAAAAAGGGGAAGAAATGTCTCGAAAGGACAGAGGAGGAAACGCCGCGATATGCCAAGAAAAAGGTCAAAGAGAAAGATAAGTTGTCATCAGTTAAGGGATCAAAAGGGGTCAAAGGTCAACAGAACCTGGCTAAGCAGCTACTTCAGAAAGCTCGAAAAGGTCAACAAACTGTCAAAGTGCAAGGGAAGGTCAAATCTCCCATCATGAGCCCCAAGAGCCCTAAAAATCAAGCGTATCCTCGGAAACAGTTTGTGCTACCAACGCAAAGTTCAAGGTCATCTAGAGTTATAATTCCAAACAAGAGATTTTTAGAACAGGACGATTTTAATCAAATTATGACCAAGAGAACACGAATGGAGGAAAGTGCTTTGTCACCCAAATCAGAAACATCTGCTGCCACTAGTCCGAGGTCAAGGGTACAGGAAAGGTTAAAGGTCAAGACTGAACAGCTGAAGTCACCACAATTGACCAGCCTGTCCCCAGGGCCGGCAGTCCCGCACATTCCTCCCGGTCAACTGACCAGCCTGTCCCCAGGGCCGACAGTCCCGCACGTTCCTCCCGGTCACCTGTTTGATCCCATGGAAGGTATGTACACTGTGTTTGGTTTTGGATCAGAGCTATCCAACGAAAAGCATGTTTGTTATTTGTATTTCATTCAAGTTTCTGCGACAGATCGTATGTTTTGAGGAAGTGTTTCGGTATCTTTCTGGGTAACTTTAAGTGCTACATGGTATACTTATATCAAAGTGGCTTCATTGGCTTCCCTAATACTTGTCACATTAAGATAGGTTATCCAGTCAGCTATAGG
>NW_018408718.1:131982-137823 GCF_002113885.1 Mizuhopecten yessoensis
AAGGTGCTAGCTACATTTACTAGTGACTTCAGTAATAATTCCTCGTATATGAAATACTTAAATACAATAAGATATTTGCTTGGATTGATCTTTTTCAATATTTATCGAAAAGTATTAAATGTAAACTCATAAATTTTGGTATTGATTCACTTATTCATATTTAAAAAATTATAATTTTTACAAGCCAAACAGCAGTTTTCTGAATGACCAACCAACTTACATACGTGAACCATTTAATTTGTTTTGGTTCAGTTATGTTGTATTCAACTTTGATATTGTACCCATGTCAGCGATTATCTCTGTTATGAATTTCAGCAGGACAGACCCTGTCACTTTACGACCAACCATTAATAATCGAGGGAAAGCGAGCCCGGAAGCCAAGTCTTAAGGTCCGCATCAAACTCACAGACGAACGTATTCAGGCCTTTCAGGTCAAATCATTTGAGAAAAAACTTGAGGCACGTAAAACGATAGAGGCCGAGAAAGCCCAGACATCCGAGTTGAAGAGAGTACACCTCACGCCCTCGAAGCTTGCAGGTGCTGTCACATCTAAACTACCAACATCACCAATTTTTGCGCCACCCAAATTTGGCGTTAGTGGACGAAGCGCCCTCTCAGAGAGACAGAGGCTGGAGGCACTGGAAAAGGAGGCTCTGGCCACGCGGCGCAAAGGACACAACATTTTACGAAAGGCTAAACTCCAGCTTAGTCGATCTGCCCTCAATAGGTCAAAGGCTGATTTTGCACGAACACTCAAGAAGGTTTGTATACCTGTAGTAAGGCCATTTGAAACATGGGTTGTACGCCTCTTGCTTTAATTCCACCCTCAAAAAGGTAGTCTTCTCGAATAATTTGATTTCTATTTTATAGGTTTTGATAAGTATAGGTATAATAGGTATAGTTTGATCCTTATCTGTGCCTCTGTCATCAAATCAAAATTTCAGTTTAAAAATCATACATGATATTTTAATAATTAGCATTCATGTTTTGAATTACAAATAATTTACTTGATATTTTATGAGTAAACAAGGTCATAGTTTCAAAGAGCCTCCATAAGCAAGGTCAGGAGTTGAATCCGGTAGTACAGGTACCAGTCCAGTGCTGTCCAGATTGACCTTAAAATTCTTCCCAGCAGAGTGAAAAACAACAGTAACATAAAGACTACCATAAAGTGCTGGTTATTGATGTAGCTTAAAAACCCTTCATTCCAACTCAGAGTCAGATGAAAGGAGACAGAAGTGCTACTGTGAATGTTTATTTCTCTTTTGAACTAAAAAAAAAAATCTGATATGTTTTTTGCAATTGTGCTATCACTTGCAGGAAATAAAAATGGAAGCCAAGCTGGAGAAGATGAGGCTAAAGCAGGGTTCAGCGGTCGGAGGATTCAGCAAGATGTCTGGCTACTCCACGTTTGCAGGTGTAGCGAAGAGCTACATGGATGCTAAGGATGAGCCCCTAGGGGCGGGGGACCATGGAGAGGAGTTAGGTAAGTGGTAATTAGGAACCCCAGGGACTGCGGATCATGGCAAGGAATTAGGTAAGTTGTAAAGACGTCTCCCTAGGGAGTGTACCCCGAGGGGCTGGGGGCCATACAGAGGAGCTAGGTAAGAGATAATGAAGAACCCCGGGGACTGGGGATCATGGCGGGGAGTCAGATAAGTGGTAGGAAGGAACTCCCAGGGGCTGGGGAATGGGATGGAAATCCTTAAGTGTTAACAACACATCCAGATGGACAGAGGCAAAGTTAGGTAAGTGTTAAGACCAAACTGCTAGGGACTTGGGGTAGGGGATAGCCATTAGATGAAGGGGAAAACGCAAACCCCAGGAACTTTGGGTAGGGGAAAGGCGTTGGATGAAGGGAAAAACACAAACTGCAGGAACTTTGGGTAGGGGATAGGCGTTGGATGAAGGGAAAAACACAAACTGCAGGAACTTTGGGTAGGGCATAGTCGTTAGATACGTGGAAAAATACAAACCGCAGGGACTTCACAATTGGGTAGAAATAAATAAGTGGTACCAACAAAGTAGTACTGTACCTCTGGAAAAGTGGTGACACTAGGGTATGTGATACATAATTACCACGTGGTGACACTAGGGTATGTGATACATAATTACCAAGTGGTGACACTAGGGTATGTGATACATAACAGTGCTCCAGATAGCTTGCGTGAATGCGTATTCACGCCCGATAATTCACAAATTACACAAAAGAAAAAAATGAACTTGCTTAATTCACGCAAGCAAAATCCGAAACATTGCGTCAGTCTCCGGGACCAATGTAGCAGATTATAATACGCTTACAAGTGAGTCACTGAGACACTTGCACGTACGCTTGCATAGTACTTCTGTTACAAACGCTTATATGAGCGAGAATTGAATCATGACGCTTTTAAAACAATCGCTATTTGTTTTACTCTCAGTAACTTCATCATCGTCGATGTCTTCCATTAATGTTGTGACCGTTTCACGAAGCGTGTTTCTTTTTTTAATTGAAGTTTCTTTTGTGATACTTTCAATAGCGGACAACTGATACTCTGATTGTTCGTGTCGGGTAAGGGCACTTTTTTGAATATTTGAGCAGCCCTTTGTGAAAACGTTGTCCTTCTTGTGTTTGGAGCACGACGAACATTTCAAGTTCAACCAGGTTTGGCCATCCGTTTGACCAACAGTCTGGACTGTGACGTCAGCCAGGGGAAGTGGTTTTTCCATCCACAAACGGTTGCACGCTTCGATAACGATTTGTAATGTTTCATGCCACACCCTATTATGATATTTTCCGACCCCATTTTGAATAGATATGTGGCATTTTATTTCCATTTCACTGTGATTGTGTTCACAGTGAAATGGAAATAAAATACCACATGTCTAGACAACACAAAAATATGAATTTGAGTCATTCTTAACCCTATATTAAAAGTTTAACACATACAAATGATTCAACGTCTTTTCAACATTTTCAGGTAACGTTGCTTTTAAAGCACTTCATGTTTCAAAACTTAAGTTTTCACCCCTCCACTTTGGTGAGGAAGGGGTAAAAAAAACGTGTTCAAAAGTTATCTGGAGCACTGCATAATTACCACGTGGTGACACTAGGGTATGTGATACATAATAACCACATGGTGACACTAGGGTATGTGATACATAATTACCACGTGGTGACACTAGTGATACATAATTACCACGTGGTGACACTAGGGTATGTGATACATAATTACTACGGCTATATTGAGTAATTATTACCTAGATCTGTAAACACGCTGATAACTTGTTTTTCTGACAGGACTTTCTGGCCGTGCCCGTGCAGGTGTGGTTTGTGCTGTGTGTAAGGATTCCAAC
The DNA here is from genome assembly GCF_002113885.1 of Mizuhopecten yessoensis. Classification (NCBI taxonomy): domain Eukaryota; kingdom Metazoa; phylum Mollusca; class Bivalvia; order Pectinida; family Pectinidae; genus Mizuhopecten; species Mizuhopecten yessoensis. The sequence goes on from NW_018408718.1 coordinate 135,319, forward strand.
CTGCCCCCACTGAGGCGGCGTAACTACTACGGCGTCCCGTGTTGTGACGGCTGTCGGAGATTCTACAGGGTCCATATGAAGCGGGCCAAAGAGAAAGACTTTTTCTGTAACGGTAAACAAAAAGTTTAGAATTGTTTTACATCAGGAAAGAACGATATTAATCCTATCTTCTACTTTTATCTCGAAAGAAAAAAGATCACGTTTCTTTTTTGCCTATATATGCTACATCATGGAGCACACGGGCATCCAATTTTATTATGTCACTATTATAATTTGCTCCATCAGTTAAGTTGTTTGGTGTGTGAGTAACATCATAGCTTACTCTCCCTTCTCAACTGATGACTTGAACCTGATCTTGTCTACAGCTAGAACACTGGAATTCACATACTGTTTGGAATCTGTTGAAGTTTTATGACCGATCATTAATTTCCCAGAATTAACCGATGACCAATTAATAGTGGGTTTAACCCTTTCACCACTGTAAACCATAATGGACTCACCAATATCAATGCATGGTAGAGTCTACTAAAGCTACATAGGGGTGAAAGGGTTAAGTTTCCTAGGGTTGAAAGGGTTAAAGAAACAAATCTTGAAATCCTCCTGCAAATGAGACCTGAGTCGGAAGGATAACCTCTCTTCAAACACTGAAAAGTAAAAACCCAACGAGTTGAACTCTTCTTCAGGAATATAACTGATTTAGTGGTACGTTTTACCTTAATTACAGGTAACTGTAGTACAGATATACGACGGTGTGTGTTCTGCCGGTACCTGAGATGTCAGGAGGTGTTTCCCGCGGAGGATAAACTTAAACCATTGAAGGAATCACCAACCAAGAAACTTATCCAAGGAGACTCAGCAGAGGGTACGGGTAACAAACCATAACTGTAATTTTCTCGGTCGATAAAATATATCCAGTGAAAATATTTGTCATTTTGTAGATTACTGCATGCTTGGGCAATTTTTACATAATTTAAATTAGGACTATTTCATCCTCCATAAATGAGGGTGAATTTATTATCAGAGCAAATTTTAATAACAACAACTCCTACATAGAAACCAATTGTAAAGGTGAAATTAACACGGGGCAAATAGGGAATTTACTGATGAAGGGTGAAATTAACACGGGGCAAATAGGGAATATACTGATGAAGGGCAAAAGATAGACGAGGCAAAAGTTTCCCTGTACAGAGAATTATTGTCACTTATCCTATCACAAACATCGAAGTGAAAAATATTGAATGAAAGAGAGAAAGTTGTATGACATTTATTATTGAATGTATCTACACGTTGACACCAGACATTTATTATTGAATGTATCTACACGTGGACAACAGACATTTATTATTGAATGTATCTACACGTTGACACTAGACATTTATTATTGAATGTATCTACACATGGACACCAGACATTTATTATTGAATGTATCGACACATGGACACTAGACATTTATTATTGAATGTAGGTACACGGGGACACCAGACATTGATTATTGAATGTATCTACACGTTGACACCAGACATTTATTATTGAATGTATCTACATGTGGACACCAGACATTTATTATTGAATGTATGTACACGTGGACACCAGACATTGATTATTGAATGTATCTACACGTGGACACCAGACGTTGATTATTGGATGTATCTACACGTGGACACAAGACATTTATTATTGAATGTATCTACACGTGGACCCCAGACATTTATTATTGAATGTAGCTACTCGTGAAAACCAGACTTTTATTATTGAATGTATCTACACGTGGACACCAGACGTTGATTATTGAATGTATCTACACGTGGACACCAGACTTTTATTATTGAATGTATCTACACATGGACACTAGACATTTATTATTGAATGTATCTACACGTGGACACCAGACATTGATTATTGGATGTATCTACACGTGGACACCAGACATTTATTATTGAATGTATCTACACATGGACACCAGACATTTATTATTGAATGTATCTACACATGGACACTAGACATTTAAATGTGTTGTCTGTTGATCTGACCACAGAAGGATTGATGTCACCCCCTGGACAGACAGAAGACGGGTCAGAGGAAGGTGTTTCAGCAGCTGGTCCATTGCCTAGCTCGCCCGAGAGTGTTGCCTCGTCCCCAGCCTCCGAGGGACGAGGGCCCCGCATCAAGCACGTGTGTAGGAAAGCTGCGGTAGTGCTTGGGAAGCCGGTAGCCAAGTTCCCGCAGACTTCCCTTCAGTCTTCTTCAGAAATCACACTAAGTGCCTTACCCAGGGGAGAGAAAGTCAAACTGTGGAAAAAGGAGGAGGAAACGAAAGCAGGTACGCTACTGAATTGTCAATGTGGGCTTTTTCATACACTAAGTGCTGAGTCTCAGGCCCCCCCCCCCCCTTTTCTGAGATATATAGACTGGTTGACTTTTGGGCCCCCCCTTTTTCTGTGATATATAGACTGGTTGACTTATGGGGGGCCCCCCCTTTCTTTTTCTGTGATATATAGACTGGTT
>NW_018408718.1:137952-145521 GCF_002113885.1 Mizuhopecten yessoensis
CCCCCCCCCTTTTCTGTGATATAACTCTGTTGATAAAACTTTATATAAAGGTCAAGTATGATAATACCTCAAATGAGCTCAAGTTTCAGGGACAAGGTCACTGTTACTATTAATAGAAATTTCTACAAAATGACACGGTGCCTCGGAGTAGGATGCATGTCTTAGTTATGAAATATTGGATGTAGAGTTACAATAAATTGTGTTTAACAAATTATGCATTATGTAATAATGTCTATATCTATATTATAAAGTTCCTCTATATTGTTAAGTACCTGTCGTTAAGAATCTTTAATTGTAAGGAGACTTTTATTGCAGAGTTGTCAGATGATGAGCGGACACTAGATGAGATTATCCAGCAGTCAGAAGACAACGTGTGTACAGTTAAAAGGTCCCCACACAAGTCTCCAGCCCTTGGTCGACTTGTCCCGGGCTCCCGAGGTAGACTCACTGTCCGCAGACGAAAGCTCCGCTGTAAAAAGTGTCCAGGCTGTCTGGCCAAGGATTGTGGCAAGTGTCTGCATTGCCAGTAAGTTAAAAACAATTTGTTGATAACAGATTTAACTCATTCACTCCTGAAGACACGTTTGAACTCTTCCTATTCAAAGCTTGGAAAAGTCCATTCTTAAGTTTTAGGGGAGGATGAGCTAAGTTCTGTGGAACATATCATACTTCTGTTGTGTGAAGGGGCCAATCATAATCAAACAGTTTACCCTTTCACCCCTATGTAACATTAGTAAACTCTACCATTCATTGATCTGGATGAGTCCATTTCGGTCTACAGTGGTGAAAGGGTTAATGAATATATTCTTGTCACAAAGTCTTGATATAATGTTTACGTGAAAAAGAAGATGATTGCTTACTGCAGAGACGAAGTGGCACTTATTTAGTCGTCACGGTGACTATAAGTGCTCCTCATAAGTACTTAATAGCAGCATGGCAACTGAAGGGAAATTGAGATCTTATGTATAAATACTAAAGTAACGTTTTATCTAACTTGTTTTTCTGAGCCGTTTAGATGGCTGGTATTAAAAACCCACTTCGACCACAGATTGTGTTGACTTATATGGTTCTGTGTTATCGGGTATTCAATGTGCACTAGAAAATTATATGGTTCTGTGTGATCAGGTATTCAGTGTGCACTAGAGAATTATATGGTTCTGTGTTATCGGGTATTTAGTGTGCACTAGAGAATTATATGGTTCTGTGTTATCGGGTATTTAATGTGCACTAGAGAATTATATGGTTCTGTGTTATCAGTTATTTAATGTGCACTAGAGAATTATATGGTTCTGTGTGATCAGGTATTCAATGTGCACTAGAAAATTATATGGTTCTGTGTTATCGGGTATTCAGTGTGCACTAGAGAATTATATGGTTCTGTGTTATCGGGTATTCAATGTGCACTAGAGAATTATATGGTTCTGTGTGATCAGGTATTCAGTGTGCACTAGAGAATTATATGGTTCTGTGTTATCGGGTATTCAGTGTGCATTAGAGAATTATATGGTTCTGTGTTATCGGGTATTCAGTGTGCCCTAGAGAACCATATGGTTCTGTGTTATCGGGTATTCAGTGTGCCCTAGAGAACCATATGGTTCTGTGTTATCGGGTATTAAGTGTGCACTAGAGAATTATATGGTTCTGTGTGATCAGGGATTCAGTGTGCACTAGAGAATTATATGGTTCTGTGTTCTCGGGTATTCAGTGTGCCCTAGAGAACCATATGGTTCTGTGTTATCGGGTATTAAGAGTGCACTAGAGAACCATATGGTTCTGTGTTATCGGGTATTCAGTGTGCCCTAGAGAACCATATGGTTCTGTGTTATCGGGTATTCAGTGTGCATTAGAGAATTATATGGTTCTGTGTTATCGGGTATTCAGTGTGCATTAGAGAATTATATGGTTCTGTGTTATCGGGTATTTAATGTGCACTAGAGAATTATATGGTTCTGTGTTCTCGGGTATTCAGTGTGCCCTAGAGAACCATATGGTTCTGTGTTATCGGGTATTAAGAGTGCACTAGCGAATTATATGGTTCTGTGTTATCGGGTATTAAGTGTGCACTAGAGAATTATATGGTTCTGTGATATCGGGTATTCAGTGTGCACTAGAGAACCATATGGTTCTGTGTTATCGGGTATTCAGTGTGCACTAGAAATGTTTGTTGTTGTGGTGGTGCTCATGTATCATTTCTGTCTTCTTGGGTATTATGTAGTAGGACGATGAATAGTGATAAAGAAAGTGCCGTCGCTGGGGCTCAAACCCGCGACCCTTGGCTCTCCAGCCCGATGCTCTACCGCTGAGCTAAAGGGAAATTCCCTACAGCTGACGCTTGTAAGGCAACCTAATCAATGAACATCTTTTACAATTATATCTTGTACTAGAATTGTTTGCTGTTGTGTTGATTTACCCTATGTTTAACCATCTTTAATTCTACCGTAGAGTTTTGCTTGTTTGAGCCCTTTTGATCCATTTAATTTCATGTTTACTATCCCTTATTTCTGTTCCTTTTATCATCTCGTGCATTGTAAATACTGTAATGCTACAATTCATACATTCACATTTACCCTACTAGGCTGTAACTCATAGCAACTTGATGATGTCACAGTTATTCTTTATTGTTCTAGTCACATGACCTTTATTGTCATTGTACCATAGTTGCAAACATCATGTTACTGTGCTCTGAAGACGGCCTCCCTTTGTCCGAAACATGTCGTCACTTACGATGTAATTCATACATTACACTTTTGTACCGGATTCAGTGGTGTTGTTGCTCATCATTTCTATTTTCACTTAATTACTTCTGTGTATTCGGGACATCACAGGTTCACGTTTCTACCACAAAGTTACAATGATTGTTTTACAGGGACAAGCCAAAGTTCGGAGGACGTGGAGTGATGAAGCAGGCTTGTGTGTGAGTATAAATATTTTATTCTGGGACCAATGTTAAAATTATCTGCCATTGGCCAAAACCATAACAACATAATGGAAGGGGAATCAGGTGTGTGTCCACTGTTCAATCTGTTTGTATGATTGATTGATTGGTTTTACATCTGCTTCACTACCGAGGAGTTCGGTTATCCAGCAGACGATCTGTTTGTATGATATCTAGGTGCTGTATAGCGGGAAAAGTTCGCTGCGGTTAAACTTTTGCCTTCTTCGCCAACCCCAATTGAGGACAAATTTATCAGAGGCACGATAGTCTAGTGGTAGGACGCCGGGCTCATGACCGAATGATTGCTGGTTCGAGTCACATCACGGCACTGTGTTGTATCTTTGAGCAAGATACTGTGAGTGCTGAAATGGTAGCACCGGCTGCATGCTCCCCAGGGAGTTGAGAAAGATGTTGGCTGGTTGCAAAGGCCCTATAACCACGGATAATAATTTGTGAACAGCTTTGAGACGACCTACAAACTAGGTTGTGATAAAGTGGTATATAAGAACCTCAAATTATTATCACCATTTATTATTATGACCGCGAATACTAGTACACAACATAACAATGTATAATAATTACATGCAAATTAACTCTGGGCAAACATAGATTTGATTGGCTAATAGCGAATACTTAATTGGTAAAAGTTAGAATTGGCTATTAGCTCTATCACTCCAATGTTCAATTTCAGTTTTATATTCTGACTTCTGTTCCATTACTCCAACACTAGAAGTCTAACAGTCCCCAATCTTCTGTTCCATTCCTCCAACACTACAAGTCTAACAGTCCCCAATCTCCTGTTCCATTACTCCAACACTAGAAGACTAACAGTCCCCAATCTTCTGTTCCATTCCTCCAACACTACAAGTCTAACAGTCCCCAATCTCCTGTTCCATTACTCCAACACTAGAAGACTAACAGTCCCCAATCTTCTGTTCCTTTACTCCATTACAAGAAGCCTAACAGTCCCCAATCTTCTGTTCCATTCCTCCAACACTACAAGTCTAACAGTCCCCAAGCTTCTGTTCCATTACTCCAACACTACAAGTCTAACAGTCCCCAATCTTCATATATTTCTGCTTCACTGACTTTACTTAGACTTCGCATTCCCATTCTTTGGTTGGACTTTGCGTTTAGTTCCTTCAAAGTGGGATGATATACATTGTTTTAACCCTTTCACCCCTAGGTAACTTTAGTTGACTCTACCATACACTGATCTAGATGAGTCTATTATGGTCTACAGTGGTGAAAGGGTTAAAAAACATTTTCTGTTCTAAAAAATGCCATTTAGAAAGTCTGAAGAATTTTCGATAATTTTAAAGAGTGTAAATTGTTGTTGTTCGGCAGTGACAGGAAATGTGCATTCCCTCGGTACTCACGGGCGGCCACGGCAGCCTTTATCAAACCGAAGGACCTACCGCCAGACAGTGAATCTTGTGAGCAAGGATGTGACATGCTAGTTGATTCGTCTGAACAATGTGACCCTTCCCAGAATACAATGGGATGTAGCAGTATCAATCCCAACACCAAGAACGGAAACGGAACAAGCTCCAGCATGAACCTGATCAGACGGATGGTGCTACATAGTCAGGGAAATGCTCGTCCCGAAGCAGGAGTCAAACATTCCGGGGACTCAGAATCAGGGATCAGGACGCCTGCAAACATCAGTCGGCAGTTGCTGCCTCACTTTAGTGGAGGATTGTCCCGAGAAAACTTGTCACAAAAATCTGGACGCCAGAGTCCGTTGGTGCCACCCTATCGTTCAGGAGATCCCTCAAAGAAATCGGGACTAAGTGTGCTGTCACCAAAGAAATTACCGAAAGGAAAGGACAGGGTATGTATGAGTGTAGGGGAAGATACTGTACTGTATCACAAAATGAGTAAGGTTGCAGAAAGATAATTTGTGAGTAATTTTTTTATTCGCAACAAAATTAAGGTAGGTTAGTACCAAACATTTTAGAAAAATTGATATAAAATTTCTTTGTTCATATAAGGTTTTCAAAACTTAAAATAAAAATGAAAAGAAATCTTGTTAAAAATATTTTCGATTTTCAAACTCTGCATTTTGAAATTAAGCCTTAGATTTCCCTTCAGCACAAAAATACAGGAGTTGTAGGGAACTGATACTGTGTATTTGGTGTGAAGTTGTTGATTTGTTAATTTTTGTTTTTATAGAACCTGACAGTACTGCGGTCAGAGCAGTGTGTTCTCCAGCCATTACCGTCCACCATGAGACACTGGGCAGGCTTTGGGTCACAGTGCGGGTACAGAATAAAGGCTGAATACAAGGTAATGCCGAAGATAATGACTAAAACTATGGCGAACAATAGTATAATATATCACAGGTTTTTTATTGGTCTTACTGATTTATGCAGAAAAATCACAGTAGTGGGCTGTCATGTATACTGGATATAAGTTGCCGAGACTTCCCATTTGATGTTGTCAGCACTTGAATTTCGATTACTGTTATAGTCCGACTAGTGAAGAATTTAGGAATCCATCCACTGGGGTAGGCTGCACTTCTCTGAACATTTAATAGCGGATGTTGGATCTCATTCCCCCTTGAACAAGAAAAATAAAACAGTGAATTTGAAATATCTGCAGTTGAGTGACATTTTTCATTACAGAGATGTTTGGTGAATTATAAGGTGGAGCCTTATGAACAAATCCATATTCAAACCCTTGAAAACTTGGGTGGTAAGATATAAGATAAGTGAAACATGGGAGGAATGTTTACACCGTAAAATTATCATAAAAATTAACTGCTGGCTAAAAGTGATCAAATCTATAGCAGGTAGGGAGAAATCATTATCTATCATTGGTCAACTCTATAGCAGGTAGGGAGAAATCATTGTTCATCATTGGTCAACAGAAGTTGTTTCTCGTTTCAGGAGAATTACGATATTTACAAGGCATGGCAGATGGGTGTTCCGCTTACGATGTCGGGGCCGCTCTGTGTCCGTACAGCATGTTATCTCTGTGGCAGTGCGGGTAAACACGAGGTAAGTGTTGAAGAATATCATCTTTAACTCATTCACCCTCAAATTTCATAATGAGCTATTCCAACCTTTGAAATGGAAGAGTTCAAATGTTACTGCAGGGGTGAATAAGTTAAAGCTTTCTCTCGATAAATTAAATAAGATGATCAGGACTAGAAATTAATTTTGAATACTACTGGTCAATTAGGATAGTAGTTTCAAGTTTTAACTAGTCCATGTGCAAATTCCATTGATCCAAAATAATTCAACAAGATATGCAAAATCAAATTTTGATTAATCAATCAGGCTAGCAGTTTTTAAAACCACTAGTCAAGCTAGAGATTTCACTAGTCTCCGACTATCAGGCAACCCTTATAGTCTAGCCACGATGTAACTTCATTTGTTAGTTAAGAAAAATGATGCTGTAATCAATCAAATTCAATGTTTTGTCAGATTGAAGTCATAATGAAGATGGCAGGGTTTTTATAGATGGGAGGATTTTTCCCCCCCAGAAATTTCTGAATTTTCTCAGTGTCTTACAAAGCTTGAATATGATTAGGCCAAAAAAAATTCTTATGTTTCCGCTATCATTCTCATAAAAACTTGATGAATGTATAGGGAGAATGAATAAAACAATCTTAAATTTAAGGAATTCCTTCATCAACAACCCTGCCGTCCTGCCCAGATATATTGAACACTATAACTGTTATATCCCTGATGTTGTGACTCTGTTTTCAGTTTGTGTTCTGTAACGTTTGTTGTGAACCGTTCCACGAGTTCTGTCTTGAGGAAGATGAACGTCCAACTGAAGACAACTGGGAAAACTGGTGCTGCCATCGTTGTCAGTTTTGCCACGTGTGTGGGGAACAGTACAACGTGAGTTATCTCCCTTGCACATCCATCTGATTCAGTTTAGTCATTGAGCTGTCATGCTTAAAGTGTAATTCTGTAGTGATTTTCAGTTCAAAATATACCTGTAGTTTATTTTAGAATCGAATTTGTAATTTTGCAGTGAATTTTAGTTCAAAATATACCTGCAATTTATTTCAGAACTAAATTTGCAATTTTGCAGTCATTTTTAGTTCAAAATATACTTGTACCATTTTTTTTCTGAATTGCTTGTACAGGGACAGTGGGAAGCTGTTAATTACAGTTGTATGGTGTGGTTGTAATCCACTTTCTATCAACTATTTCTTTGATACATGTAAAGTACATAGATCTTGTGCCTTCCCTTGTACAGGGACAGTGGGAAGCTGTTAAGGTGGCTCGACACATCGTCATCAGCGTCCATTTTCGTGACGTACTTCCGGAAAAAGTACAGCTCGGACTCAATTATCTTGATCGAAATGTGCATGTACACCGTGTCGTCATTTCCGTTTTGCGTATCGGGTATTCAATATCGTAGTGCAAATTATAGTAACACCTGGGCCGTTTGCGTTTAAACGGTCAAACCGATCGGACCACTGTTGTTCGTTTATTAAATAAGGTAGGACCTAGTTATCTGATGTTGCTTTCAAGCGATCCTTGAGAAAGCCTTGCAAGTCTTGCATACACATTTGTAGGTCCGCCAGGATTTATACCCGGAATTGTTACATTTATAAACGGTCAAACCGGTTGTTCCGCATAAACGAACAGGCCCCTGGTAAACAATAGTAC
>NW_018408718.1:146404-156783 GCF_002113885.1 Mizuhopecten yessoensis
GGTGTGGTTGTAATCCACTTTCTATCAACTATTTCTTTGATACATGTAAAGTACATAGATCTTGTTGTGCCTACCCTTGTACAGGGACAGTGGGAAGCTGTTAATTACAGTTGTATGGTGTGGTTGTAATCCACTTTCTATCAACTATTTCTTTGATACATGTAAAGTACATAGATCTTGTTGTGCCTACCCTTGTACAGGGACAGTGGGAAGCTGTTAATTACAGTTGTATGGTGTGGTTGTAATCCACTTTCTATCAACTATTTCTTTGATACATGTAAAGTACATAGATCTTGTTGTGCCTACCCTTGTACAGGGACAGTGGGAAGCTGTTAATTACAGTTGTATGGTGTGGTTGTAATCCACTTTCTATCAACTATTTCTTTGATACATGTAAAGTACATAGATCTTGTTGTGCCTACCCTTGTACAGGGACAGTGGGAAGCTGTTAATTACAGTTGTATGGTGTGGTTGTAATCCACTTTCTATCAACTATTTCTTTGATACATGTAAAGTACATAGATCTTGTTGTGCCTACCCTTGTACAGGGACAGTGGGAAGCTGTTAATTACAGTTGTATGGTGTGGTTGTAATCCACTTTCTATCAACTATTTCTTTGATACATGTAAAGTACATAGATCTTGTTGTGCCTACCCTTGTACAGGGACAGTGGGAAGCTGTTAATTACAGTTGTATGGTGTGGTTGTAATCCACTTTCTATCAACTATTTCTTTGATACATGTAAAGTACATAGATCTTGTTGTGCCTACCCTTGTACAGGGACAGTGGGAAGCTGTTAATTACAGTTGTATGGTGTGGTTGTAATCCACTTTCTATCAACTATTTCTTTGATACATGTAAAGTACATAGATCTTGTTGTGCCTACCCTTGTACAGGGACAGTGGGAAGCTGTTAATTACAGTTGTATGGTGTGGTTGTAATCCACTTTCTATCAACCATTTCTTTGATACATGTAAAGTATATAGATCTTGTTGTGCCTTGGAATGGAGGGAGACATATTGTTACGGGTTCTATGTAATATTGTATGAGACGTAACCTTTACACTGTAAACAATATTTCTTATTCATTTGAAATGAAATATAACAAGGCATTTCCATTTGATTGGTCAATCAAAACAATTTGCGACAGTAAAACCAGGATATACTGTCTGCAAATTTCTCGTTTGCATATGAACCCCGGGATGGCGGTTGTTAATGACGTTGATGAACCAGACCGACCATGACATGTCATGAAATTTGATTATTATCATGACCTTACGAACAATAGAAATATCTTAAAATCATTGTTTCTTTCGGTGGTTTTGGTTGATATGGAATTAGAATGGGGATAAACCTACTATATTTTGAAATTTGCGGTGGTATATCGTGATTATACTGTTGCAAATATCCATTTGACTGGCTCCGCTCCGAATCGCCAATAAATTCAATTTGCGACAAGAGTAATCACGATATACCTCCATGACGCGTCGTCAGTAAATTCAATTTGCGACAGTATAATCACGATATAACGCCGCAAATTTCAAAATACAGAAGGGTTATCCCCTAAATTACTGAAACATTAAGTAGTACTGTAACATGTGACGTTTCCAGCGAAATCTTGTCTGGACCATAACTCTTATATCATTAAAGATATATTTATAAAACTTAAAGTGTACAAGCATCACCCACTCAAGGTGTGTAATGATGCACAATAATTAGATCACTCTGACACTGACCTGATGGTCAAGGGTCAAATAAAGGTCAAAGGTCTAATAGGTGCAAAAGTATTGAGCAAAATCCTGTGCATGCCAAAACTTTTAAACTGTTAAATGCAGTATATCTGCATCACTCAAAGAAAGGAAGCGGTACATTTAAAATAGGTCACAATGGTTTCCATCTCCAGGTCAAAGGTCAAGTAAGGGTAACATTTTAAGTGAATCTTGTCTGGGCTCTTTGAGTACCTATAAAAGAAACCATAACTATAATTGATTTTTTTTGTTACGGACAGCTCCTGCGCTGTGACAAATGTCAGAACACATATCACCCCGAGTGCCTTGGACCGAACTATCCCACGAAGCCCTCCAAGAAAAAGAAGATCTGGGTATGTGCTAGACATTAATAAAGAACTCAGGTGTATAAAGATATTAGAGAGGACATTTTACTCGTCTATTAGTTAGAAGGGGTATTATTCTTCACTAAACTTTGAGTTCAGAGATTGTGGGGAGTTGTGTGACTTGTCTGATTTGGATTAATCTGAATTAGAGTAGAACAATATTTAATCTGTCCAAATTAGAGTAGAACAATATTTAATCTGTCCAAATTAGAGTAGAACAATATTTAATCTGTCCAAATTAGAGTAGAACAATATTTAATCTGTCCAAATTAGAGTAGAACAATATTTAATCTGTCCAAATTAGAGTAGAACAATATTTAATCTGTCCAAATTAGAGTAGAACAATATTTAATCTGTCCAAATTAGAGTAGAACAATATTTAATCTGTCCAAATTAGAGTTAAAAAGGATATTTGATGTGTCTGAATTAGCTCTACTTTGATGTGTTGCATGCTTTGATTCTGCTTATGTAAATGGGTTAAGCAGAGATACATTAATAAAAATTGATGACTGACTGAGTTTCTTAAAAAAAAAAAAAAAAAGATAATTTAAATTTTTAGAGAAGGGAAGGGCGAGGTCAGTAGGATTTAGACAAACAATAAACAATAAATGTACTATTTAAAGCTTTAGCAAAGATGAGGTTTTGTAATTTGTTGTTTTATTGTATAGGTTTGTACAAAGTGTGTCCGCTGTAAAAGCTGTGGGTCGACCACGCCAGGAAACGCCGGACACGCCACATGGACTTATGATTTCCAGCTCTGTTATGAGTGTGGCAAACTAATGGACAAAGGTAATCCCCTGGAAAATCCTACTTGGGAACACTCTGTAGTAGGATAATCTAAATGGGACTGAAAGTTTGTATTATTGGTAAACCTCAGTCCTACAATACTTGATGGTAGACTAGCTAAGGTAACCCCTGGAGAAATCATACTGCAATATTTAATTTTTATTGTTTAACCCTTTAACCACTGTAGACCATAATGGACTCATCCATATTAATGTATGGTAGAGTCTACTAAAGTTACTTAGGGGTAAAAGGGTTAATACATCTTATTCTTAACTTGTAATACAAGGTGCTATTTGATTTGATTAGATGGAACACATTGTTTTACAAGGTGCTATTTGATTGGATTAGATAGAACACATTGTTTTACAAGGTGCTATTTGATTGGATTAGATGGAACACATTGTTTTACAAGGTGCTATTTGATTGGATTAGATGGAACACATTGTAATAAATGGTGCTATTTGATTGGATTAGATGGAACACATTGTTTTACAAGGTGCTATTTGATTGAATTAGATGGAACACATTGTTTTACAAGGTGCTATTTGATTGGATTAGATGGAACACATTGTTTTACAAGGTGCTATTTGATTGGATTAGATGGAACACATTGTTATGGTTCACTCTCATACTCTAGTTTTGCCAGTCCTATTTCCCTCTGATTTACTGCTGAATTACAGTTCAATTTACAGGACTGTATCAGCTTTGTGCTTCACTTATCAAGGGGAGGCATGACTATTTGTTAACTCTTGTTGTGTCATGTTCTCCGCAGATTTCGGCCTTGTGGAACATGGGGGTGAACAAATACTCATGTCTGCTTCAAAACAAGGGCAATAACTGTATGTCAACCACAGCATAACTGTCCTACAAGCACTTTAGTGTTATAAACTTATGCTTATAATAAAGGAAATTATAATAAAGAAAATGTCAAGCATCCTTTGGGGTTTTGCTGAATTCATTTGATGTTTTGAAAATTTAACTTTTCATTTTAACAGTTTAAGAATGTCTGTTGTAAATTATTTGACAACTGATTACCTGTAATAATTGTTTGGTGTCGTTTTCCAGGAAACTTCTGTCCGCTGTGCCATAAGTGTTACTCTGACGACGACTGGGAGTCGAAGATGGTTCAGTGTGTGAGCTGTGACAGCTGGGTACACGCCAAGTGTGAAGGACTCAACGGTAACGTACTGTTGTCATCAAGAACATTTACCAATGTGTCAGCATGATAGGAACACTTTCTGGTGTTTCAGTCATTTCAGGGCTCGGCAATAAGGGTAGCCGGATAGTCTGAGACTAGTGACACAGGACCAGACAATAAGGGTAGCCCGATTGTCTGAGACTAGTGACACAGGACCAGACAATAAGGGCAGCCCGATAGTCTCAGACTAGTGAATCCTCCAGCTGGACTAGTGCAGGGCTAGACAATAAGGGTAGCCCGATAGTCTGAGACAAGTGACACAGGACCAGACAATAAGGGTAGCCCGATAGTCTGAGACAAGTGACACAGGACCAGACAATAAGGGTAGCCCGATAGTCTCAGACGAGTGACACAGGACCAGACAATAAGGGTAGCCCGATAGTCTGAGACAAGTGACACAGGACCAGACAATAAGGGTAGCCCGATTGTCTGAGACTAGTGACACAGGACCAGACAATAAGGGTAGCCCGATAGTCTGAGACAAGTGACACAGGACCAGACAATAAGGGTAGCCCAGTAGTCTGAGACTAGTGACACAGGACCAGACAATAAGGGCAGCCCGATAGTCTCAGACTAGTGAATCCTCCAGCTGGACTAGTGCAGGGCTAGACAATAAGGGTAGCCCGATAGTCTGAGACAAGTGACACAGGACCAGACAATAAGGGTAGCCCGATAGTCTCAGACGAGTGACACAGGACCAGACAATAAGGGTAGCCCGATAGTCTCAGACGAGTGACACAGGACCAGACAATAAGGGTAGCCCGATAGTCTCAGACTAGTGAAATCTCCAGCTGGACTAGTGGTTCTAGAATCTTTGATATTACTTATCAAGTTGAATATACCTATAAATGTGGCCCCTTTGGGAAGAGGGTTTAATCCCAATACTAGAGAAAGGCGAATCTTCTATGGGGGAAATATCTGTTTAAGACGATAGAGAAAAGTGTTCTAACTCCATGATTTGTATGAGGACTTGTTCCTTTATGAATTTCAACCGTTTTTAACAAATAAACTTACCACCAACCCACTGTTTTCACTTACAGATGAAATGTATGAGCGGGTGTCGTTCCTACCAGAGGATGTTCACTATATCTGTAAAATGTGTTCCCCTGGCGACCGTCCACGTCACTGGGAACTGGTTCTGCGGGACGACCTCCAGGCTGGCATCAAATCTGTCTTTTACACTCTCCTCAGTGCCAAGTGTGCCCAGCATCTCCTACATATTGATGTCAAGGTGAGGTCAAGGTCATAGAAATGGCTTACTCAGGTCAAGGTCATAGAAATGGCTTACTCAGGTCAAGGTCATAGAAATGGCCTACTTATGTCAAGGTCACAGGAATGGCCTTCTTCTGTCAAGGTCACAGGAATGGCTTACTAAGGACATGGTCACAGGAATGGCTAACTCGGGCCAAGGCCTAGTAAGGTTTATAACGGGCAAGGTTTCAGGAATGGCTTACTCTCGTCAAGGTCTTAGGAAGGTTATTAAAGTCAAGGTCACCGGAATAGCTTACTCAGGTCAAGGTCACAGGAATAGCTTACTCAGGTCCAGGTCACAGGAATAGCTTACTCAGGTCAAGGTCACAGGAATGGCTTACCCAGGTCAAGGTCACAGGAAGGTTTATTTAATTCTTAATTCATAGGAAAGTATGTTTATGTCAAAGTTATGATAGGGATAACCTGCTGACACTATTCACTAAAATCATTGGCATTGTTGCTGTACTATATGAATGAAAGGTCAAGGTTATATGTAGTGTAAAATTAAGTAACAGAAGGAGGTAATAAAGGTCAAGGTCATTACAAATGATAAACAGGTCCTATATTGAGGAGAAGTTTGTCTTGTAGGCTTTTGGTCAAATAAACAGAATTTTTCACAGAAATGCAATTTTTTCAACACAGGGCAAACATCATCACTTTTGTACTCTTACGCCAACCATAATATCCTGTGTGTCGTCTACAAAATACTAAATTTTGTTTAGTACTCTTACGCCAACCATAATATCCTGTGTGTCGTTTACAAAATACTAAAGGAATGTTTGTTTAGTACTCTTACGCCAACCATAATATCCTGTGTGTCGTCTACAAAATACTAAAGGAATGTTTGTTTCAGGAGGAGCCAGTGGAGAAGGAAGAAGTGTCTAAGGGAGGAAGTAGTTCTGCTGGAACAGCTGTTACAGAGTGCAATAAAGAACAATCATCATTGGAGGGAGTAAGAGATTGTGATAGAACAGCCAACTATGAAAACAAAGTTAGCAAAGAATTAGCAGAAAGTAAATCAGAAGGGGGGAAATCAAATGATCCAACGTCGAGGAAAGAAGGTGCTAGTATGTGTAACACAGAGCGAACGTTGGTAAGCATGGAAACGGACAAAGATGATGTAACACCAATAACAGACTTAAAATGTGATTCTAACTCCTTGGGTAGGGCAATAGGGAAGGAGACAGATTTAGACAAGGGGCGGGGAATTTTGTTAAAGGGTGGGGCACGTGTGGGCTTGGGGAATGAAGCAAACTGTGATATTAAAACTGGTGAAGATTCCTTAGCGGAGAAACCTGTGCCTTGGACAGTTGGAGGGTCAGGTGATGGGGAAGGTCATGAATGTGATGTTCCTATGGAGGTAGACGAACCAAGTAAAACTGAAGGAACAGCCTCTGAAAATGAATCTGGGGGAGGGAAAAACATTCTTGGAATAGCCACTGTGAATAGTTTACAGGGAAGTAGTGAAACAGATTTTAAAAACAAATTAATGGGAGGTAGTGTCATTGATGAAACAGCTTCTCAGAAGGAATCAGAGGGAAGTTGTAATGATGATGGAATAGCTTTACAGAATAAGCTAAAGGCAGACACACAAGGGTCAATAACTGACCACAAAGACGAGGTAGATGGTGGTCAGAGTAGTGGTCAAGTAGGTGACAAGGAACAAGTGTGTTCGCATCCCATGGTTGACCAATCACAATCCATCAAACTAACAGAACCATGTTTATCATCAGATAAGGACCAATCAGCACCTGAGAAATCTAAATCAATTGTACAATCAGAGATCATTTCAATCACAGACAATGACAGTAATCAAATGGAAGTGGAAGGAGAATCGGTGCTTAATAGTGACCAATCAAATTCAATTATACAGGATTGTAAAGTAGAATGTGACCAATCAGATTCAAGTTTACAGCTGAAGTCAGCTCAATCAGAGGACATTTCTAAAGTAGAGGTTAAGACAGAGGAAAGTAGGTCAGAGACAGCATCAAACATAGACAACAATAACTCATTGGACTTCAAGAGTGAGGATACAAAATGTGAAACCTCTCAAAGTGAGGATACAAAATGTGAAACGTCTCAAAGTGAGGATACAAAATGTGAAACGTCTCAAAGTGAGGATACAAAATGTGAAACCTCTCAAAGTGAGGATACAAAATGTGAAACGTCTCAAAGTGAGGATACAAAATGTGAAACGTCTCAAAGTGAGGATACAAAATGTGAAACGTCTCAAAGTGAGGATACAAAATGTGAAACGTCTCAAAGTGAGGATACAAAATGTGAAACGTCTCAAAGTGAGGATACAAAATGTGAAACGTCTCAAAGTGAGGATACAAAATGTGAAACGTCTCAAAGTGAGGATACAAAATGTGAAACGTCTCAAAGTGAGGATACAAAATGTGAAACGTCTCAAAGTGAGGATACAAAACGTGAAACGTCTCAAAGTAAGGATACAAAATGTGAAGCATCTCGACCTGAAGATACTAAATGTGAATCTCCTGAAAAAGAAAAAGATACAAGATGTGAAACTAAAAGTGATGAATTGAAATGTGAAACTCCAAAAGACAACCAAGTATGTAAAACAAAGTGTGAAACTCCTGAAAAATTGAAGTTCTCCCCAATTACAGATATCTCCTTGATAACGCCCAAAAAGTCTGGAAGCACGACCTCAGTACATGTCCGGTTCAACGATAAAAGTGGAATATTTAGAAAAGCAGCGCCTAGTCGTGATTACCCTCTCGACTTCAATGCTGTGAAAGCCAAGATGGCCGCTGACAAATACAACAACGTGGTAGGTTAACAGGACCAAGTAGATACTGCGTGGTGAAACTATATAATTATAATACTTTAGGGATCAGTCTACTGCATGGTGAAATTATAGTATCAATACTCTGGGCATGAGTCTACGGGAAACTTCCTTCTCTTTTCAGAAGAAAAGATTACAAATATATTTTAAGGGCTAATTTCAGTAAAATATTCATTCCACCCCAGGACTGGAGGTGTTGTTAAGGGGTACCTCCCATAGAATTTAATGAATAAATTGCATAAAAGTAATAGAAAAGAAATCCAACCATGGACAGAAATTATTTGTTTAGGAGTTAGGTCTGGCAGAGATTTTACTTGAATATTCTTGCTAATATTTTCAATGTACAAAAGCAGCTTCAGATAAAATTGGTAAAATCATTGGAAGGTACATGTATATGCTTGTCCTTTTTTTTTTTTAAATCACAATTTGTACATGTTTCTTTAATATTGATGAGTTCATTGAAAAACTACGTGTCATTTAAAAAAAAAAAAATGAATTTGGGAAATTGATATCAAACTTGTCAATACTTCGGAAAATATTGGAATTAATTTAAATTTGTTATGCCCATAAATTTTGATAATTAATTAGAAGTTTAATATACCAATAAATTTTAATAAGAAAACTGATACATTTTTCGAGTCAAGACCGTGGGGAGAGGTGCCAACGGTGGTCCAGGTTAGGTAGGGCCTTTTATATAAGTATTATGCTCGCTAGAAAATGGATACAAAACAGTAAGCTTTGTCTCCACTCAGTGGTAAAACTAGAACCTGAGTCTGTGCACGGATCCCCGAGTCTCAACAGTATTAACTAGACACCATAAGTTAACGAAGACTAATTTATGGTATACAGATTTAATGGTCTGCAGATTTAATGGTCTACAGGTTAGCAATAACTGGCAAAAGTGGCAGGCAATTACTGCTTTTGATGTCTTCCACCTAGCTTCTTACCTGTGATGAAGCTTGTTATTGTTATGCATGCCCATAATGTTTAAATTAAATGGAAAGTATTCATTTCAACTTGTGATTATGGACATGCATTGTATTCAGGCTATAAATATTCATGATATTTAAATTAAGTAGTAGGAGTTTAGCAGGGACATGGCAGATTTTGTGATTATATAATTAGTTGTGCAAATTTATTAAGGATATGATTATTCATGATATTTAAATTCTGTAGGAGGAGTTTAGCGAGGACATGGCACACATCATATCCCAAGCTTTAAATGATTCCACTGACCAGAGGATTGTACGCAAGAAAAACAACAACTCGGTCCGCTCCATGTTTGCCAAGGTTTGTATCGTCCTCTTTCAGTTAAAATGACACATTGTCCAGTCTACTAGACTGTGGGAGTACACATTGTCTAGTATACTGGACTGGGAGTACACATTATCTAGTATACTAGACTGTGGGAGTACACATGGCCCAGTATACTAGACTGTGGGAGTACACATTGTCTAGTATACTAGACTGTGGGAGTACACATTGTCCAGTATACTAGACTGTGGGAGTACACATTGTCCAGTATACTAGACTGTGGGAGTACACATGGTCCAGTCTACTAGACTGTGGGAGTACACATTGTCCAGTATACTAGACTGTGGGAGTACACATGGCCCAGTATACTAGACTGTGGGAGTACACATTGTCTAGTATACTAGACTGTGGGAGTACACATGGCCCAGTATACTAGACTGTGGGACTAGACTGTGGGAGTACACATTGTCCAGTCTACTAGACTGTGGGAGTACATATGGCCCAGTATACTAGACTGTGGGAGCACACATGGCCCAGTATACTAGACTGGGAGTACACATTGTCCAGTATACTAGACTGTGGGAGTACACATTGTCTAGTATGCTAGACTGTGGGAGTACACATGGCCCAGTCTACTAGACTGTGGGAGTACACATGGCCCAGTATACTAGACTGTGGGAGCACACATGGCCCAGTATACTAGGCTGGGAGTACACATTGTCCAGTATACTAGACTGTGGGAGTACACATGGCCCATTATACTAGGCTGGGAGTACATATTGTCCAGTATACTAGACTGAGGGAGTACACATTGTCTAGTATGCTAGACTGTGGGAGTACACATCGTCTAGTATACTAGACTGTGGGAGTACACATTGTCCAGTCTACTAGACTGTGGGAGTACATATGGCCCAGTATACTAGACTGTGGGAGTACACATTGTCCAGTATACTAGACTGTGGGAGTACACAT
>NW_018408718.1:157581-158665 GCF_002113885.1 Mizuhopecten yessoensis
GGGGGGGGGGTATTAATTGCCACTTACCAGACCTACTGAAGATTTAAAATGTCCTAAACCCATCCAGGTCACGCCCCAAGGTCTGACTGCTCCTCAGATATGGATATATAGGCTGTTACTGCTGTTACTGCGGTTACTGCGGTTACTGCTGTTACTGCGGTTTCTGTCCACACATCCATGTCTACACATGATCCTTGTTGTCCTCCTGTGTGTACTAGAGGGTAAGCAACGCTAGAACTATTGTCCAGTATATACTGGGCAAAGGCCTAAGTTGCTCAAACGTTGGTCATCATGAGTGTTATCTGAATACAAGAATATCTGATATAGAATTGTTGAGAAGGATTAGTCTGATATGTTGTGTGGATTAATTTTTCTTTGAATGCAAATTTTATTTTTTCACTAACCACTGGTTAAAGTAAACCAAAGTTTGAGCAACCGGGCCAGGATTTGGACTGTGGGTAAGGGAATACACAGGGTCCTGCAGTCCAGTATGTACTAGAGGACGAGGGAAGGCATATCCAATACCCTCTCCTCTGGACTAAACATAAAATATGGGAGTACATACATGTGACCTTAACCGAATACAGGACCACAGGGAAGGGTTAACCGGGATTTGATCAGAGGGTTTTGGGAAACGGACCTTATGATGAAATTAGGGGAAATCATTGACATATACCTGGTAATAGCCAATTTGGCAAATCTTCGTAATCATTATACAAACTCTGAGAACATGAAATTAGATTAACTTTTATTAGGTCACCTGAGACAAAGTCTCAAGTGACCTATTGCGATCGCCTTTTGTCCGTCGTCGTCCGTCGTCCGTCGTGCATTCGTAAACAATTTACATTTTCGACTTCTTCTCCAAAACCCCTGAACCAATTTCAATGAAATTTTGCAGGGACCTTCCATGGACAAAGGTCAACAAAAAGAGTTGCCGGTTTAGTCCTAAGCCCCCAGGGGCCTGAGGGGCGGGGCCAAAAAGGGCCAAATTGACTAAAATTTCAAAAATCTTCTTCTCCAAAACCCCTGAACCAATTTCAATGAAATTTTGCAGGGACCTTCCATGGACAAAGGTCAACAAAAA
>NW_018408718.1:159835-200442 GCF_002113885.1 Mizuhopecten yessoensis
GCTCAAAGGAGTCAGTGTGCTAAAATTTCTTCATTTTCCTTGTTAAGAATCAGAGGTGCTAGTTTCAAATCCTTTTTAGTCTGAAATCTGTATGCTAGATATTGAATAAGGTGGTTTTATTGTTTTTTGTCACTTTGAATAATATTTCTGTTCATGTTAAAAACAAAATCAACTCTCTGTATAAATATATCAGGTGACCGTTAAGGCCCATGGGCCTCTTGTTTAAGCCTGTCTTTATGACAACATGATTATTCTGTCCTTCCTACATACGCTGCACTTTGAGAACTCAGTCAATCGGGAGGAATTTAAATGCATTTAATTTCTTGGATTTCCCAATTTGGAATTTTAAAGGGGTAAATTGGGGGGAAAATTGACACTTTTTCATTTGTGAATTGGTCCTTTAGACGAACCTTAAGGTACCCTGATAACACGTGATCCTGTCACCTTATACTTGGCGACGGGGATTGGAGATTGAAAATCTTAAAAAGTTGAAAATCTTAAAAAAATAAGTAAGGTAAGGTATTGAAGCTTAACCATTTAAAACTAAATAATTTTTGTTGAAATTTTGAAAAAGCTTCTTAAATCATTATTTAAAACTATTTAAAACCAGAGTGTTTTGTTGATTTTCCAGCAAATGGAGAGATGTTTTCCTTGGTTTAATATAAAGACCTGCAAACTCTGGAACGAGCAACAGAACCTACCTGGGTAAGTATAATCAGGGTGTCAGTCTACAGGTATGTCTGTCTACAGGTATGTCAGTCTACAGGTTTGTCTGTCTACAGGTATGTCTGTCTACAAGTATGTCTGTCTACAGGTATGTCAGTCTACAGGTATGTCTGTCTACAGGTTTGTCTGTCTACAGGTATGTCAGTCTACAGGTATGTCAGTCTGTCTACAGGTATGTCTGTCTACAGGTATGTCAGTCTACAGGTATGTCTGTCTACAGGTTTGTCTGTCTACAGGTATGTCTGCTAACTCAAAGTACAATTGGCTTATCAACAACGCTAATACAAAACTTACAACAGAATCTACCTGGGTAAGTATAATCAGGGTGTCAGTCTACAGGTATGTCTCTGTCTACAGGTATGTCTGTCTACAGGTATGTCTGTCTACAGGTATGTTTGCTAACTCAAAGTACAATTGGCTTATCAACAACGCTAATACAAAACTTACAACAGAATCTACCTGGGTAAGTAAAATTATGCTAATATCAGGATGTCTGTGTCCGCTTGTTCAAATTTTGATTGGCTTATTGGCAACTTTAATACAAAATTTCAATGAAGAGTAATTTCAGAAAGACTGAAATTCAAAACTTAAGTTGTAGGTATAAGGACACCAAATGACAAAAATAAAGTAAAGTTTCAGATATTCTTCAAAATCACATTTTAATAAAAAGAAATTGTGTTAATGACTCCAATCTGATTAAAACCGTTCCGTAATATTTATATAGTGGACCATAGACGTAAAACATTAGCAGGTGGTGAGGTATAATTGTGTATTGTTTTTCAGTGGGATGTTACCGGACGCTGTGATACCACCGTCTGAGGACCATACGTACGCCCAATGGCTGGAGCGTCAAGACATGCCTAGGTCACCCCAGCCCTCGCCTTTCAAGAAACTCCACAGCACCCCGATACGCAAGGCTCTTCCCATGGGTAATTGAGAGTGGTGTATTTATTTGGGGCGGAAAATTGATTTTGAGATCTATTTAGGCCAAAAAAAAAAGATTACTTGGTTCTCAGGCCCGCGCGCATTTCATGGCACTGTGTGCATTGCCGATTTTATCGTGAAAGTAATAAATAAAAAAAACGTGAATGCGCCAGCCGCCATCTTTAGGGGGAGGAAGGGGGAAATCAAGAACAACAAATGCTGAGATATTTGCCTACAATGATAATGGACTGCACTCTCGTGTACAATATTGAGATTGTTTTCCATTTTATATTTAGCTGTGGATGAGGATGCTGAGAAGGTATTGTCATGTGACCTGGAGGATTCAGGCGAAGACATGCGACGGTGCATCCTGTGTTGGCACTATGGAGACGCTGATCCAAATGTAAGTACATGTAGTATGCCTTTCAACTCATTCACACCTGAAGACACATTTGAACACATTCAATTCAAAGGTTGGAATAGTTCATTTAATATGAAATTTCAGGGGTGACGGCTGAGTTAAGCATAAAAATGGGTAGCAAATTATCAGGATTAACCCTTTTCACCACTGTAGACCATAATGGACTCATCCTTATCAATGCATGGTACAGTCACTTAAGCTACATGGGGGTGAAAGGGTTATGGGGGAGGTTACAGAAAAGTGCCACCCTGTCCCTAGCCTACCCCTGACACCATATGTTGATTTATTGTTTAGCCTTTGACTTAAGTTTGTTTTAGTTCTGGAACATAAGTAAATGATGAGGCAGTTTTTGTGGATTATCAGTGTACAGGTGAAGTAGATCCTAGTGTGGATACCAACCTAACCCTGTAAGTTCCAATATAATAAATACACGGCTTGTATCCCTGTTTTTGAAGTGGAAGCGAGACTAAGGTGTTGCTTTTCAGACGCCGGCAATGGCGGCAGCGTCACCATTTCAACATTAAGTTTTTGCGTTTAAATTAGTTTCTATGAAAGTATAAATGCTAGACCAACCAAACTTGGACCATAGATGCATCTTAGGTAGTACATCTCAACCCATGCATCCAATGCTTGATGCGGCCTGCCTTTCATGGTCCATTGACTTTGTCAGCATCTCCATCAACATTAAGTTTTTGCGTTAGTTTCTCTGATATGTGCATCGATGGTCAAAGCAGTTGGCATGGGCGAGACATATCAATCCGAATGGCTTGTGGTAAAATATCACCAAAATGACACTGCGTTCATGTCATCAGGATAACACTTACTGAAAATAGGCCGTTAACAAGGTATAAGTTTCGGGAGAATTTCAATTTTAGATTTGTGAGAATTACAAGTTAAAAGTTGTTAAAGAATTTCAGATCATGATTTGTGATAGAATTGCAATGAACAATCTGTGGGGTAGATATATTCCAACTATTTGACATTTGTGGCGTGCTACTTTGTACTTTCAGGTTGCGTAAATCCTAATAATGTTTGTGTAGAACTAAATTTAATTTTATGAAAATAGTCTGATCAGCATTGATATTCATGGCGGTGTTGTAATGCAGTATCAATGAAAATGAAACGCACTTAAAAAACAATAAACAGAAAGTTGGAGGTAGATTTATATTTGTACACTGTATTGACTGTAGGACGCTGGACGCCTACTTTACTCCGGACAAGATGACTGGATCCACATTAACTGTGCGCTGTGGTCAGCAGAGGCCTACGAAGAGGAGCTGGACGGGTCACTTCAGTATGTCCATGCGGCCGTGTCCAGAGGAAAACTTTTGGTGAGACTGGCAACAATTTCATTTTTTTTTTAAATTTAAATGAAAAACAATGAAACATTTAACCGGAAAAAATATTTTTGAATTCAATTTGTCTGCATTATTGACATTATCAAAATGATATTAAAAAGCTCACAGCTTGGAAACAATCGATCCCCACCATATAACCACATATACAATTGCTGAGTATAAAGAGATGAATGCATATATGCTTCCAGGATGGCCTTGGGGTTTGCCCCACCCTCGGAGACTTAACCGGTACCCCTGGTTCATAACTTCGAAACGGTTGAGATCCCCACCCCAAAACTATATATACAAATGCTGTGCAAAAAGAGACAAATGCAGTCATGATATTAAAATTGATCCTGGGGTCTGGCCACAACCCTAGGGACCTAGTTTCTGAGTCACAACTTTGAAACAGTTGAGATCCCCACTCCATAACCATACATAAAATTGCTGGGCATGAAAAATCTAATACAGATATGCTACAAGGATTGGCCTTGGTGTCTGCCATATTCCCTTGGATCTCATTTGGAGAATTCTTTGCCATGATTGCTTAGATATCCAGGTGAGCGATACAGGCCCTCTGGGCCTCTTGTGAAAAACTCCACAGTATTTTCTATTGGCATTGTTAAAAACAAACTTTTTCGTTTTCGTTAACAGAAGTGTGACCGCTGTAATCGTTCGGGTGCGACGGTTGGCTGCTGTATGCGGGGATGTCCGGCCAACTACCACTTTATGTGTGCCCGACACAGCAACTGTGTGTTCCAGGAGGACAAGAAGGTCTTCTGTAGTCTTCACCTTGACAAGGTCGATGGCGACGTAAGTCTAGGCCTGTCTTTCATCAGTAATTACAACAATATGTTGGATTAGACCTGAGATTACAGGGGTTGAATAAGACAGGAAGTTAGAATATTTGGGGGTCAGATTAAACCATATAAGATTACTCGTGTTGTCAATTAAAACAGAATATCTGAATACTAAGTAGTCAAATTTGACAGGATGTCAATATATTCAGTAAAGATAAGATAGGATGTCAGAATCATAAGGGGTCAAATAAGGCACAATGTCAGAATACTATGGGAACTAATTAGACAGGATGTGAGCATTCTCAGGGGTCAGATTGGACAGGATGACAACAGGATGTCAGAATATTCAGGGGTCAGATATGACAGGATGCCAAAATACTCGGGGGTCAAATTAGACGGGATGGCAGAATACTTAAGGGTCAGATATAACAGTTGTCAGAATACTCAGGGGTCAGATATTACAGGATGGCAGAATAATCAGGAGTCAGATATGACGGGTTGGCAGAATACTCAGCAGTCATATATGACAGGATGGCTGAATACTCAGGGGCCAGATATGAAAGGATGGCAGAATACTCAGGGGCCAGATATGACAGGATGGCTGAATACTCGGGGGTCAGATATGACAGGATGACAGAATAATCAGGGGCCAGATATTACAGGATGGCAGAATAATCAGGAGTCAGATATGACGGGTTGGCAGAATACTCAGCAGTCATATATGACAGGATGGCTGAATACTCAGGGGCCAGATATGAAAGGATGGCAGAATACTCAGGGGCCAGATATGACAGGATGGCTGAATACTCGGGGGCCAGATATGACAGGATGGCTGAATACTCAGGGGCCAGATATGACAGGATGGCAGAATACTCAGGGGCCAGATATGAAAGGATGGCAAAATACTCAGGGGCCAGATTAGACATGTTTGATGAACATCATGCTCCTGATAATTTACCTAAAATCTTTTCATGAAAATTGATTCGTTTGTTTGCAGCTGGTTGCCATGGACCGATTTGCTGTGAACCGACGAGTTCTTGTCAACATGGAGGGTGTCAAGTGGGCCAAGAAGACCTGGGCCAAGGGGCTCGACCCCGGGGTCATCAATGTGCTCATCGGTCAGTATTTACCTCAGTCCGGTTAACGTTATAAAACAACTAGGCACTTTTTCTATTGTCAGGGAACAGCTACTAGGCACTCACAAGAAGTGACTGTACACATAAAGTTATGCAAAAAAAAATATTTGTATTTCCTGTTTTTTTTAATCATTACTTTGAGAGACGGACTCAGTGCATCTGTCATTGTTGTTTGATTGTGGCTATAAATCCCAATCATCCTCATCAACTTTTCACTGCGATGAGAGTGGTGGGATGGTGGTTAGATTTTGCCATGATTTAGTCTGAACGCCCCTTTGCCTGTGATTAGATGATACAAGCTTAATTTCTCTTACTTGCTTCATGTATTGAAAACACAATGCAAAAATGTATGTTATTGCAAGTACAGTTACAGTCTATAAGGAGGGCCAATCCATTGTTACAGTGTTAACAACATGAAGGTAAGAATAGTAATAAAATCGATTTTACCATCAAAGGGCGAACATTTCCCGGGATACAGTAGTGATATCTGACCTGTCTTATAGGTCATATGCTATGTAGTCCGTTGATAGACTTATTCTTCTGTATAATTTATTTTCAGTGGTTGTACATGTACGGCCTTGAAAGCCCTAAAATGGAAACAAAGGCCCTAAAAGTCTCTAAATTAAACAAAACTGTCTTGAAAGGGTCAAAATGAGCTATGAATTTGACTATTAATTTTGGTGGTATTGTGGTGTTTTTCTCATAAAAATGAAATCTGAAAACATAAGGAAATGAAATGTTTGATTAGAGTTAATTTCTAGATTTTCTGAATACCGACCATTGTTAGTTTTTAGTGTTGTTTAGTGTTTGTATGATGAATTTACAGACATCCAGGTCTCTGTATTTCAAAAATTTGCAAATAGCCAGAGATCTAAGACCTTATTTTTACTGGAAAATGCCCTGAAAAAGCCTTGAATTCCACAGTAAAAATTCCTGTATGAACCGTGTATCCTGCAGCGTAGTGATATAAAGTGATCTTGTTTGTTCAGGGTCGTGTACTGTGGAGTCCCTAGGGAGACTGATTCTGTCCTCAGACTACAGAGATTGTCTGGCACCCGCAGAATTCAGGTAAGCACATTGATACGTAGACCTGTACAGTTTTACAGGGTTGGGAGCAGTCTTAAAAAGTGTTCAAGTTTATAATTTTTCATTTAAACAAAATTTATTTAGGATGGTATATGAAAAGGATTGAAGAACAGGTTACCCCTATATCAGTTCTCTCTTGAATTTATTAAATGGCTTTTGAGTAATATGGTACTATGGAATGGAAAATTAATTTCTTAACAAGAATATTTTCAATGTATCAGCGTTTGTAATAATACATTTTAACATAGGTGTATAGGGCTTCAACGACACATAAACATGACAATTTATATGATGATAAGTATCACACTACATATAGAAAGGTAGAATAGAAGCAAAGAGAAAAGATATGTTGCAAATTTTTAATGGCAACATTACAACTGGAAATAGACTTGGTCCAAAATGCATGCCGAGCTGGCACTGTCACTCGCCTTGTTGGAACTGGTATAAGTAGACTAAACTCAGAAACGACAAAATCCCGAAAAATATCATAGGTGTATTGTGACCTCCCAAAAAATATTGTAGGTGTATGGTGACCTCCCAAAAAATATCGTAGGTGTATCGTGACCTCCCAAAAAATATCGTAGGGGTATTGTGACCTCCCAAAAAATATTGTAGGGGTATCGTGACCTCCCAAAAAATATCGTAGGTGTATTGTGACCTCCCAAAAAATATCGTAGGTGTATCGTGACCTCCCAAAAAATATTGTAGGTGTATCGTGACCTCCAAAAAAATATTCAGTATTGTACCCTGTTCAAAACAAAGGCACAGTTTAACAGTTTATTATGTAATAAGATAAGCAATATCAAATTTTGAGTACTACTTATACTTACAGCTGGTGACTTATCTACTTATACTTACAGCTGGTGACTTATCTGTAGGTGTATCGTGACCTCCAAAAAAATATTCAGTATTGTACCCTGTTCAAAACAAAGGCACAGTTTAACAGGGACAGTTTAACAGGGTATATTATGTAATAAGATAAGCAATATCAAATTTTGAGTACTACTTATACTTACAGCTGGTGACTTATCTAATTATACTTACAGCTGGTGACTTATCTACTTATACATCGTAGGTGTATTGTGACCTCCCAAAAAATATCGTAGGTGTATCGTGACCTCCCAAAAAATATTGTAGGTGTATTGTGACCTCCCAAAAAATATCGTAGGTGTATCGTGACCTCCCAAAAAATATTGTAGGTGTATCGTGGCCTCCAAAAAAATATTCAGTATTGTCCCCTGTTCAAAACAAAGGCACAGTTTAACAGTTTATTATGTACTAAGATAAGCAATATCAAATTTTGAGTACTACTTATACTTACAGCTGGTGACTTATCTAATTATACTTACAGCTGGTGACTTATCTACTTATGCTTACAGCTGGTGACTTATCTACTTATACTTAAAGCTGGTGACTTATCTACTTATACTTACAGCTTGTGACTTATCTACTTATACTTACAACTGGTGACTTATCTACTTATACTTACAGCTTGTGACTTATCTACTTATACTTACAACTGGTGACTTATCTACTTATACTTACAGCTGGTGTCTTATCTACTTATACTTACAGCTGGTGACTTATGTACTTATACTTACAGCTGGTGACTTATCTACTGATACTTACAGCTGGTGACTTATCTACTTATACGTACAGCTGGTGACTTATCTACTTATACTTACAACTGGTGACTTATCTACTTATACTTACAGCTGGTAACTTATCTACTTATACTTACAGCTGGTGACTGATCTACTTATACTTACAGCTGTTGACTTATCTACTTATACTTACAGCTGGTGACTTATGTACTTATACTTACAGCTGGTGACTTATCTACTGATACTTACAGCTGGTGACTTATCTACTTATACTTAAAGCTGGTGACTTATCTACTTATACTTACAGCTTGTGACTTATCTACTTATACTTACAACTGGTGACTTATCTACTTATACTTAC
The DNA here is from genome assembly GCF_002113885.1 of Mizuhopecten yessoensis. Classification (NCBI taxonomy): domain Eukaryota; kingdom Metazoa; phylum Mollusca; class Bivalvia; order Pectinida; family Pectinidae; genus Mizuhopecten; species Mizuhopecten yessoensis. The sequence goes on from NW_018408718.1 coordinate 168,231, forward strand.
AGCTTGTGACTTATCTACTTATACTTACAACTGGTGACTTATCTACTTATACTTACAGCTTGTGACTTATCTACTTATACTTACAGCTGGTGTCTTATCTACTTATACTTACAGCTGGTGACTTATCTAATTATACTTACAGCTGGTGACTTATCTACTTATCCTTACAGCTGGTGACTTATCTACTTATACTTACAACTGGTGACTTATCTACTTATACTTACAGCTGGTAACTTATCTACTTATACTTACAGCTGGTGACTTATGTACTTATACTTACAGCTGGTGACTTATCTACTTATACTCACAGCTGGTGACTTCACTAGTCTCAGACTATTGGGCTGTCAGGTCCTTATAAATATTGATTTAGAAATTGGCAGTTGTTTTGGGATCAGTCACTTTACAAACTGGGTCCTCACACGAGGCTTACAGCTGGTGACTTATCTACTTATACTTACAACTGGTGACTTATCTACTTATACTTACAGCTGGTAACTTATCTACTTATACTTACAGCTGGTGACTTATCTGTAGGTGTATCGTGACCTCCAAAAAAATATTCAGTATTGTACCCTGTTCAAAACAAAGGCACAGTTTTACAGTTTATTATGTAATAAGATAAGCAATATCAAATTTTGAGTACTACTTATACTTACAGCTGGTGACTTATCTAATTATACTTACAGCTGGTGACTTATCTACTTATACGTACAGCTGGTGACTTATCTACTTATACTTACAGCTGGTGACTTCACTAGTCTCAGACTATTGGGCTGTCAGGTCCTTATAAATATCAATTTAGAAATTGTCAGTTGTTTTGGGATCAGTCACTTTACAAACTGGGTCCTCACACGAGGTGTTCACGCTGAAGAGTGACATTTTGTATTTTGAAAGTTTGTTTATGTGGAATTATATGGAAATTAGGATTTTGAAAATAATGAGAAAAATGATTTAAAATAACAATTTTGAAAAGCTTGGTTCAGCTTAGAATTCCTTTCAAAAATTCATTTGTGATTTTCTCTTGCAGTTCTTCGCGAGTGTTCTGGAGCACGAAGGACGCACGCCGTCGCTGTGTTTATAACTGCCGCATCGTGGAAGTCAAGCCGGACAGTCCAAAATCCATGAAGGTCGTTCTGAAGGACATGACAATTATACACGACACAAGTCATCCAGATTACGTTCCCTTGTCGACACTTGACATCCCAGGAGTGAATCTCTTCCCTGACACCGAATCACATAGCAACAATAATAACAACAGTTTAAAATCGGACGTTATTGATCTGTCGGGTGACTCGTACGAAATGGACGGTTTAGTTACTTACCAGTCCGCAAGCTTTCAAGGTCAAGGTCTCAGTTCTAGTTATAATGGTAATTCTTCTTTCGCTGCAGAGTCCGATTCTCAGACAGACAAGCTCAGTAGTTCTTGGCCCCTCGTGAAAAAGAAATCCTCAAAAGTGGACTTGACAGTGTTATCTCCAAAAACCCTCAAACTGCTGAACATCAAGGACCCAGAGCTGTATAAGAGAGATAGTGTACCTGTTCCTGAGAAACCAGCATTAATACAAGCTCCACCTAGTGTTACCGAGAACAAATTCAGTGGTTTCTTGACAAAAATTGCTGACCGTCTGAATCAAGCAGCTGCGCGTAATCGTAATATTAATCGTAAAGATGGTGAAAAGAATACTCCGTCTTCTGCTGTGCGTGGGAGGTCAAGGTCAAATTCCGTTGAAAGGATGCTGTCATCAAGGTCAAACTCAGTTGAAAGGTTCGTGCCCTCTCCTCTGTCTCGTGAGAGGTCGAAATCTGTGGAACGATTTGTGACCTCTCCCTTGCCTTTTTCAAGGTCAAGGTCAAACTCAACTGAAAGAGAATATCTAGCTGGTTCTTCTGTTACCCTGCCAGAGAGCAACAGTGAGCCCGTCAACGATATGGAAACCTCTCAGACCAAAGATCCGGACACAGATGGAAATGCCACATTTTCTACTGTGTCTGCTGAAGAGTCCATGGACCAATCAGGAATGACAACTGACTCCAGCCTCGAACCAATTGCCGAGGAGGGAAATTTGAATGCAGAAAACATTCGAGAGACCGTGATTGTGTTACCTGAGGACTGCGGAGAACTCACTGAGGAGGAGGTCATTGCTATTGCGCAGGCAGCTCTTCAGCAACAAGAAGGAGTGGAAAATCTGGAACTACAAGACGCAGAGGAAACTTGCAATCAAACAGAGGATCAGTTGGAGGAAAACTCGGGAGAATACAATGTTGTGAAACAAGGTGATACAAGTGAAAGTCAACAGTTAAAGGATTCAAATAAAGAGGAAACGGAAACCATTGACGATCCTTTGGGACCGATAACCACTGACGATTGTTGTGATACAAGGGAGACGTCTATGGAATATTCTGCTGACAAAACGAAAACAGTCTCTCCAGGGGAGATAACTACAGATTATTCGGGTGAGGTAAGGGTTACAGTTGAGAAGCCTCAAGAAGAGACAGCTTTGAAAAATTCAGTTGAGATACAGGAAAATACTATGGACCATTTTGGTGATTCAAGGGAGATAACTCAGGAAGACAGGATTAGTGAGGCTACGGAAACAAACAGTACCACAGAGACAGATACTCAAATACAAACCTCTGCTGGAAATAAAACTGGGGGTCAACATGGGACAACCATCTTTGATTCTACCGATGACTCAACTGACGAATTAGAAGCTGCAAGCAATGTTGATATAAATGACGTGATACTTATAGACATAACTAAATCAAAACCAGAGTCAGAGGAGAAAAACAATTTGGGACCAGAACAAGAGTTAGGTGTAAAGAGATCTGATGGTCTGTACTTGTGCAGCAGCTCCGGAATGCTTCTAGACAACTGTACTGTGGAATCAAGCACAGACAAACGTTTGTCTGGATCTGTGTGCAATGAGGACTCGACTGAATCTGTTTCAGAGAAGTGCTTGAATGAGTCGGTGTCTAACAAAAGCTTGAACGAACTTGTTCCTGTTGAAAACTTGTCTGAATCAGTATCAAAGAAAGGTTTGACTGACTCTGTATCAAAAGAACGTATTGATGAATCAATATCAAATGAAATCTTGGCAGAATCCATGTCAAATGAAAGGTTACCGAAGGTGCAGAGTGTGGGACCAATGGAGACACAGGATCAGATGCATACAGGTATTTGTACATTTAGAAATTTAAGAAGTTTTATAAATCTTGCTTTAAAGAAACAGTTTTAAATTGAAGCAAAAAATGTATTTGGAAGACATGTTAAAGAGTGGAGTGATGACAATCTAGCTACCTTGTTGATCACTTCCAGCAAATGTTGCTAGATTGTAAGGCAGCAGGTCACTCATAGTAGACAAGTTGGTATAGGGAGGATGAATTGGTTCTGACCCAGAGTCGACCCAAAAGTTAATCTTACATATCCCCATACCTACATAGTGAACAGCTCTTTTTTATCCCTCTGAGAATTTGGTAAAAATGTGGTTTTCTAGATAATGACGAGGTCAAAATTGACAACATTGGAACAGAGTTATCTCACCTTGATGTTTCATATGGAACACTTATAACTTGCTAAAGTTAAAAGTAGAAAAAAAAGAAATTTGGTACGAAAAATTGCAATTTGTCCTCCAAAACACTTACTTGATCGTTAGACAACTGGATTGAAGATACTGATGTAATTGTCCACTTTAAAAAAAAAATCTAGGGGAAAAAAACAGAATAAATATCTATGTACATGAAATATTTTATCAGATTGCAATAAGAAAAAAGTATTGGTATGTAAAATGATTTTTTTCCAGCAAAGCTAAAATTGTAAGGAAGTACACTTCATAACATGTGTTGTTTATACTGGGCTATTGTTTCTTTCTACAGATGAGGACAATGTAAGTTTTAATGACCGATGTCCATCAGCTCTGGACCAGAGACTGACCAAGGAGGAGAGTTTAGTGGACACAACTGGACAGGTCCCAGATGTTGTGAGAGAAAGTCTCCCAGGAATTTCCCATGCCATAGCTGAGGAAACCATGTTGACCAATCAGCACGCATCTGACAGTGAAGAAACAATGTTGACCAATCAGCACACAGCTAACAATGAAGAAACAATGTTGACCAATCGGCACACAGCTAACAATGAAGAAACAATGTTGACCAATCAAAATGCAGCTGACAGTGAAGGTTGGAATCGTGATCACATGCTGTCAGGGAAAGATGAATCTGTAAAGAGGGGTAACAATATAGAAATAACAGCAATAGACTTGACAGGCGATGACTTGGATGACGATTCAAATAAGATGACAAATGAACCAGCGACCAAGTCAGATGAATGTGATCGCATAACCCGGAGAGAAGAAATTAGAAAGACAGATTTGTCCAGGAGAAACAACTCTCAAATAATCGGGAAGGAACCTGATTCACAAATAGTTGTACGAACAGAACCATTACATTTCCTTCGTCCGATTGAAGAGAAACCGTTAAAGAAGAAAATATCCCATAAGAAATCACCAACGCGGAAATTGAAATATGGTAAAAGTAATAAAGACGTTCCAAAAGATGCCAAAAGTAGGTCAGAGACTGGAGTTCGCGTGGAGACAGATGATCAGGACGGGGCCGATACTTCAAGGGCAACTCCCAAGGTCGTCGAAGATAAAATATCCGGTACAGATCATGAGAATTCTGAACACGAAATGATATCTAATACCATTCACTTGAACATTTTAACAAAATCTGTTTCTGATGACGATGAACAACAGGGTGCTGTAGAATCTGATACAATAAGAGAGTTGGCTCCCTCACCAGTTGATCAGGTGGACAAGACCACGGAAAAAGATCTTACACAGAGAATTCCGTTATCGGATCATACTCAGAGTGCAGAGATTGTGGAACCAATATATAATACAAGGAATGAGCTAATTGGTCATCGTGTTATGGTCGCTGGCGACAGTGACAGTCCCTCAGATTTAGCGACTCCGGACTCGGACAGAAGAACTAGTCCGACTCCGGACTCGGACAGAAGAACTAGTCCAACGACCGACCTCTGGAATATGGTAGTAAAGGAATTAGTCAGCGAAAATCCTGAAAAGTTTCAACCAATCCAAACCGATGTTTCTCAATCTATGGGTCCACAGGATACTGTTTCCGTTGATGATGTTAATCGTGGGGACAAAGAAGGAGTAAATTGTAAAAACGTAGATGAAATCCCCGCTGATGACCGCGATCCTCGAGGAGACATGGGAGATCACTCCGTCAAGGATCAAGGTGAGGGTCAGATATCTGGAGCTCGCAAACTTCAGTCCCTGTCTGAATCACTTGAAGCAGCGCAGGGGGGTGATAATTCGGAGGAACGAGCAGCCGAAATGGTAACCGATATAGTGAAGGAGGATGATAAACCTTGTATCACTGACGACCAGTCACCGGTAAAACCAGTTCAACCCTCGCCAGTCATTGCTGAGAACATGGATAAGTCACCAGTAAATAAAACACCAGTCAAAGTCAATACCGAGGAAGAGAAGAGACTAGAGAAGGAAAAGACAGAGATTCTTAAAGGCCTCGGACTGGCTAGGACTCCCACAGGAAACGAGGAAATTTCCAGTCCAGACTTCAGCAACAAGTCCTCCCCACTCAAGAAATATCCCCTCCGTCACCGTCGGTCAAATTCAGGACACTCAGATGAGAGTCCGGTCAAGGCTGAAATTGACTGGTGGAGTGATCAAAAGCTGCCCATTCATATGGAAATAGCCCAGAAAATAAAGGCAGAGAGTCTGTCGAAGAGCATTCCTGGAGCCAAGGGACCGTTTAAATGTCCTACATGTAGGCGTCTGTATCGCACGCGGGAAAGTTTCAAAACTCATGTGAAATTCTGTGACTTCGAGGTCAGTACAAGTGATGACGAGGAGGAAGAGGAGGAAGAAGAAAAGGATGAGGAAGCGAAGGATGGAAGGAGGCGATATTCCGTCCGGGAGCACACCATGGAGGCCAGAAAAGCAATGGCTGGGGAAATGAGAGCACTAGAGGTATTACAAAACAGGGAGGCATCTCCCAACAAGAAACGAGGAAGGCCAAAACGATCTCTTTACGACGATTCCAAAGATTGTACATCCTCAAATCACATCAGTAGCCCAATAACGGATGATGGCACGCCTCCTGTCAAACGTGGACGAGGAAGACCAAAGATGTCGCCAAATATCGTAATGTCTGATAAAGAGAAAGATCATTCACAGAAAAATAATACAGACTCAGTAACTGGACATTCACAGGACGGAGCAACAAACACTCCGGAGACTGGTGCAAGTAAAGGAAAACGGGGTAGACCTCCAAAATTGAAGTCACCCGACCGTGGAAAAAGTCCCATTAACAGGGAAGGGAATGATATTGTCACGCCTGTTGCACAGGGGACTAGTTCAGAGAGGGAAGGAACGGAGGGCATCAGAAAACGAGGAAGACCATCCCTGAAGAGTTCCAAGACACAACCTGATAAAGAAGATGTTGGGAAGGCTACAGGTGAGAGGTCACCACTTAAAACACTGACCCCCACAAAAATAGACATTGTCAGAAAGCGGGGACGTCCATCCTTGACATTTTCGCCGAAAGAAGATCATTCAGAGGAAGAAATTGTACCTAGAAAGAGAGAAAGGCTGTCAGGTGGAGGGTTGAAAAGCCCTCCTCTTCGTAGTCCTTCCAGAGGACTAATGGGAGTGCCAAGGGGGCGAGGCAGGCCCAGTCCCATAACAGGCTTGGTCGGGTCGCCAAGGGGGCGAGGCAGGCCCAGTACCATAACAGGCTTGGTCGGGTCGCCGGGGGGTAGAGGTAGGCCGCCAAAAACAAATCCTTTATCTGTTAAAATGGAAAGTACAGAAGAATCTATCCAAACTAGACATACAGAAAGACACAGTACAGAAGATGGAGTGCCAGTCGAAAAAGCTGAGCAACAGGAAGTTAACATGCACAGTGGAAATGTCTCTCCTATCCGGCGGCGTGGACGACCTGCAAAAATATTGAGGTCTCCAAAGAAGATTGAAAATGATGAAAAAGCATCAGAGGAACTTCCATCAGTCTTTGAAATATTTGCCCCAGTTGAAGGAAATGTATCAGTATCTGTAACATCTCCAGAGGGAATAGTTAACGTAGGAAAATCTTTCACTTCTCCAGAGGTGACTGGAAATACATCAGATTCTTTCACTTCACCTGGTGTTAAAAGGAAGAGAGGAAGACCCTTCAAAAACAAGAAAATTCAAGGGAGGGAACCCATCAAAAGAGACGAGAACAACAAACTTCATCAAAGGAGTAAATCTGCAATGACAGCAGCAGAAATGAACAAAGAAAGTCCAGAGGTCAAAGGTCGCAAATCTGACTTGAAGGTCAGGGATGGACTGTATACGGAGAGTGGTAGACCCTCGCGGCGATCAGCCTCACTAGCATTGCAGAAATTTGAGGACAACTTTGGAGCAGACACGGACAACGCATTAGGTAATGAAGAGGACGGTGATCAAGTGGGAGAGAAAGTCTCTGGGACAGGAAGTAATACTCGGAGAAAGCAGCACATTGTTGTCCGAAAGGATTCAGAGGAAGAGCATGTGGAGTCCAAGGGAAATAACTCTCTTTCCGAGTCAACAAGCAAACAGAATGATAACGTGTCTTGTAGGACATCACAGAGGGAGGAAGGTAACCACATTGTAAGAGACAGCGATTATCATAAGGTAGGCAGCAGTGCGTTGTCAGCAATCGTGATTGACAGTGAAAATGAGGAGGAGGAGGAACAAATGAAAGAACAGGGGGCACAGACAACAGAACATGTACAACATGTCAGAAAGGATGGACAATCTTCTTCGTCATGCACGGAGAGAAAAGATGCTGCAGTCAGTGAAAGTGAACCAAATGACATCGCCACGACAGTATGTTCACCTGAAAAAGATAACAAAAAACAGCGTGAAGTTTTGTCACAATCCAATCTGGTTAACACAACTGCTACAGTTCAACAGGCAGAGAGTCACAGTAAACACACAAGTATAACAATGGTTGGGGCTGGAGTTAGCAAAGGCATGCAAGAAATCTCTGGTCCATCCTCGAGTTGTTCAACGTCTGCGACCACAGGGTCTAATTCTCAGAGCCGTGTTAAAATGACCTCAACGTTTGGTGTCCAGACGGAGGAGGAGGAGGAAGAAGACGAGCAGGACTTCCAACAAGAACTTTCTCCTCAGCGTAGGTGTAACCCTAGCTCTGAACCAATCATCCGTATTAAGATACAGCAACCTCACAGCTCCAGTACAGCTGGTATAGGCGACAACATGGTACACCCTACGACCCCTGTGTCGATCCGTAACCTTCTGCAGCAAAAGATCGCTGGGGCTCAAGCCGCTACGCCTGGTTACCAAGTCGTGAAGATCCAACGCCCCAAGAGTGCAGACACGCTGAAGGATGACATCAGGAGTATACTTCCCGTGCTGCCCCCCAACATACTGGAGCAGCTACGTGACCCTTTACTGAGGTTTGAGGCAGTCAAAATGATACAGAATCTCATCAAGGTCAAATCTGCATCGGATGCTGTTAAGTCGATTACACAACCAACAGTGGAGACACAAAATGTTTTAGACAATATCACACCAATCCCAAAATTCACGTTGCCTAGTAACCTCAGCACACGCGAGGCAATTCAGAAATACATAAAGTCACATGTAAGTCAGCGCAACAAAGAGTCTGGGGTGGAACAGCCACAACAGTCTAACATGGTGGTCACGACTCGGCCTCTGGCCCAGGAGGCCATGTCTGGGCCATCTTATCACATGGTGTCCCCCAGCGTCAGTGATCCCCGTCTGCTCTCGCCTGCGGCAATGACCACCGGCTTCCAGGTGATGACGCCCACGCACAACAGTCTCGGAGGGACTGTCCTTCAGGTGCCTAGTAACCTTCCTTATCAACTGTCACCACCACAATCACTACCACAACTGTCTCCACAACTACCGATGGCCACACATTCGATGAGTCACCTGCCGCAGCTTGCACCCCGGATGCAGGTGAATACTCAGTCATCTGTGACTCGACTGTTGCAGTCCTCAGCGAGCCCGCAGTACATTGGGGAAATGTCCGGCATTCAGCAACTCCAAAACTTTCAGTCTTCACAGTTACCTCCCTTTAACATCGGACCGAGTTCAGTGAACCTATCCCAGCAGCCCTTGCCTCCATTTAACATCGCAGCTTCACCACAGTCAGTACTTAGTGTGACGACAACACCGACCCCAATGGGTCAAAGGGCAGTCCTTATGGGACCTCCAATGGGAGCCTATAACATTCCACAAGTTTCAGGCTTGAGGCCCCAGGAAGGGGTCTCCAGTTTGCCGGGTACTGTTATGATTCCTCAAAACATACCCATTGCATCACAGACGTTTAGTACCTCTCAAATGGCCTCAAACACCAATCAACTGTCTGAGTTGATGCCTGGAAGCACAGGGAATTCTGGGAGTACACAGCTTACAGGTGTTACAGGTGTTACAGGTGAGGAGGTCGTTAAGAGGAACACGAACACCTTAGTCCGTATATTTGTGGACGGTAAACCGGTTGCTGTGACGACAGATCCATCTGTGCTTAACAACCGTGACAAATTGTTGTCGCGTCTCGGCTCCACCAACCTGCAAGCAGGAACCTACAGCATCACAGTGTCGACACACAAGATGTCCATCGGCACCAACACATTGACCATGGCCGGTCAGTCGTCCACGCCTAGTCCACTGTCAATGGGTTCAAGATGTAATGACAGCCGTGTGTTACAGTCGATACTTAAAGCGCCGCCAGCGTCTAGTCTGGGTACACCCATTTATTCTGCGGTGACGACCTCCACTGTGGGGTCCACCTCCAGCATCATGTCCACCGGTGCAGTGTCTCCAGTTAGCGACAGTGTCATCTATCAACAAGAGCAGGAAATCAGCAAAATGCTGTCGAAAAAGGAGTTGACTGCCGTCAGTAACCTTCATTCATACGTGAAAAATACTGATGGGAAAGTGAGAAGGCCTATGGTAAAACCTAACATTATCCACAAAAAACGGGTAGCAGGAACTTCAAGTTTGAGCAAAAAGATGCTGGTTACCATGGAGAAAAACGGGGTGATCCAGGGGGCACTTGCGAAGGCACTAATGCGCAAACTTGTGAAAACCAATAACGAAATCTCGCCAAAGAAGAAAATTGTGTTCCGTGGCCTCCATTCGCCAGCTAAGGTTCTGACAGAGAAGTCAGAGTCCACTGACATTTCACCTGTGCGTGAAGAAAAAGCAAGTAAACAAACGACAGGTGTCATGAAGATTAGGAGAGTGAACGCCACCAACAAGATCAAGATAAACACCATCAAAAAGGGCATACGGAGACGGAAAACGCCACTGAAGCCCAGGAGTGTGGCTCTTCCCCACGTTACAGGTAAGATGTGCGTCGGTACTGTTGTGTGTTCTATTATTTCCAAACCGGTAACACCCTGTTTATCTGTCAGTTCATCACTTTATCCTGCACATACCTCTGTCACCTACAATTGCCAAATTTTGTATAATAGTACCTGTTAAGATGACAGAGTGCCTCGAACTGAAATCGAGTGTCTAGCCCAATTGTATACAGAGTTATAGCCCTTTGTTCGTATTTATCACTTTGTTATATCCTATAAACTGTTGCCTACTATGGTATTGATACATTTTATATGTGGACCTCTCAGGACGATACAGTGACACATACTGGAACCCAGATTGGTGCCCAAGTATACAGCATTGTTGGCCCATTGTAAATTTTAATACCAAAGTTCATGTTTGGAAAAACTCCCTTACTATTTCATGTTCACCAAGCTGTTAATGTATAAGATGTTTATTTTATCTAATGTTACGTAGAAATAACAATACCATAATGGCTACACCTGTTCAGTGACTATGGATAGCTTGTAGTGCTTTGTCTTGTTGTAGTGGATTCCAACCACATTCCACTGGAGTGGTAGAGTCCCTATAGAGTTCAGTGAGTCCCTATAGAGTTCAGTGAGTCCCTATAGAGTTCAGTGAGTCCCTATAGAGTTCAGTGAGTCCCTATAGAGTTCAGTGAGTCCCTATAGAGTTCAGTGAGTCCCTATAGAGTTCAGTGAGTCCCTATAGAGTTCAGTGAGTCCCTATAGAGTTCAGTGAGTCCCTATAGAGTTCAGTGAGTCCCTATAGAGTTCAGTGAGTCCCTATAGAGTTCAGTGAGTCCCTATAGAGTTCAGTGAGTCCCTATAGAGTTCAGTGAGTCCCTATAGAGTTCAGTGAGTCTCTATAGAGTTCAGTGAGTCTCTATAGAGTTCAGTGAGTCCCTATAGTGTTCAGTGAGTCCCTATATAGAGTTCAGTGAGTCTCTATAGAGTTCAGTGAGTCCCTATAGAGTTCAGCGAGTCCCTATAGAGTTCAGTGAGTCCCTATATAGAGTTTAGTGAGTCCCTATAGAGTTCAGTGAGTCCCTATAGAGTTCAGTGAGTCCCTATAGAGTTCAGTGAGTCTCTATAGAGTTCAGTGAGTCACAAGTTCTTCAACGTCCAACTGTTGCTTTTCTATTTCCAGTATCATTAATGTCCTTTAACTCGTTCACCCCTGAAATTTCATGATAAACTATTCTAACCTTTGAATTGGAGGAGTTCAAATGTGTCTTCAGGGGTGAAGGAGTTAATATCTTTTGTAAAAAATTGCTTTCAGATGAGACTCATTAAATGCAAGAGAATTATTTTTTTGTGGTCCTCTATATATATAAGTATGTTCTTGTATTAACCCTTTCACCCCTATGTAACTTGAGTAGACTATACCATGCATTGATCTGGATGAGTCCATTATGGTTTACAGTGGTGAAAGGGTTAAATACGAATATGGACCATGGTCACTTTATTTATATTTCTTTATCCTTTTGATTTAACATTGTAGGTGTAATGAGCCACCCGATTCTGCACGCTCAGAAAGATCTGCTCACGTTACCACAGCCCGAGATCGAAGAGGAAGTGATCGCCACACCCTACTCCAAGGCCAGCGAACCACACGGACGTGGCCCAGCGCACGACACGGCTCGCAGCAAAAATGATCCCTACCTTGTGTTCGAGATCAACAGTGATGACGGGTTCTCCTGTCGTGCAGATAGCATGGACGGTATGTGCACAAGATCGTAAAAAAACCATAATTTTAACCCTTGAAACTTAGTAACATTAGCAAAGTTCACCAGAATAGGGTGTCCATCTGTCTGTCTGTCTGATTTAACATCAGAATAGGGTGTCCATCTGTCTGTCTGTCTGATTTAACATCAGAATAGGGTGTCCATCTGTCTGTCTGTCTGATTTAACATCAGAATAGGGTGTCCATCTGTCTGTCTGTCTGATTTAACATCAGAATAGGGTGTCCATCTGTCTGTCTGTCTGATTTAACATCAGAATAGGGTGTCCATCTGTCTGTCTGTCTGATTTAACATCAGAATAGGGTGTCCATCTGTCTGTCTGTCTGATTTAACATCAGAATAGGGTGTCCATCTGTCTGTCTGTCTGATTTAACATCAGAATAGGGTGTCCATCTGTCTGTCTGTCTGATTTAACATCAGAATAGGGTGTCCATCTGTCTGTCTGTCTGATTTAACATCAGAATAGGGTGTCCATCTGTCTGTCTGTCTGATTTAACATCAGAATAGGGTGTCCATCTGTCTGTCTGTCTGATTTAACATCAGAATAGGGTGTCCATCTGTCTGTCTGTCTGATTTAACATCAGAATAGGGTGTCCATCTGTCTGTCTGTCTGATTTAACATCAGAATAGGGTGTCCATCTGTCTGTCTGTCTGATTTAACATCAGAATAGGGTGTCCATCTGTCTGTCTGTCTGATTTAACATCAGAATAGGGTGTCTATCTGTCTGTCTGTCTGATTTAACATCAGAATAGGGTGTCTATCTGTCTGTCTGTCCGATTTAAATGAAATTTGAAGAAGAGATGACCAGACGACATAGATGTTGTCTCCATGTTGTCTAGTCATCAATTCTTTGAATTTCTGTTACTCTTAGGAATCCATCAACTGGGGAATACAGAACTTTACTGAACATCCACTAGCGGACGTTTGATCTCATTTACCCTCCTGTTAAATGAAATCCGTACACATGATCAATACATGGTGTTCTTATGCACCTAAGTTTCTTACTTTTTGTCAAGAGTTATGTCCCTTTAAAGAAAAAGTCTGTTAAATCATCAACCTTGTCTTGGGACAGTTAAAGATAAACCAGGTCATAGTATCAAAATTTAATTATAAGTATGTGCTTACGGATTAATTTAATTATTTGTTTGAGAGAGGCGTGGAGACAGTATGTGTTTACTGATTAATTTAATTATCGGTTTGACAGAGGTGTGGAGACAGTATGTGTTTTCTGATTAATTTAATTATCTGTTTGACAGAGGCGGGGAGACAGTATGTGTTTACTGATTAATTTAATTATAAGTATGTGTTTACTGATTAATTTAATTATTTGTTTGAGAGAGGCGTGGAGACAGTATGTGTTTACTGATTAATTTAATCATCTGTTTGACAGAGGTGAGGAGACAGTATGTGTTTACTGATTAATTTAATCATCTGTTTGACAGAGGTGAGGAGACAGTATGTGTTTACTGATTAATTTAATCATCTGTTTGACAGAGGTGAGGAGACAGTATGTGTTTACTGATTAATTTAATCATCTGTTTGACAGAGGTGGGGAGACAGTATGTGTTTACTGATTAATTTAATCATCTGTTTGACAGAGGTGAGGAGACAGTATGTGTTTACTGATTAATTTAATTATCGGTTTGACAGAGGTGTGGAGACAGTATGTGTTTTCTGATTAATTTAATTATCTGTTTGACAGAGGCGGGGAGACAGTATGTGTTTACTGATTAATTTAATCATCTGTTTGACAGAGGTGGGGAGACAGTATGTGTTTACTGATTAATTTAATTATCGGTTTGACAGAGGTGTGGAGACAGTATGTGTTTTCTGATTAATTTAATTATCTGTTTGACAGAGGCGGGGAGACAGTATGTGTTTACTGATTAATTTAATTATCTGTTTGACAGAGGCGTGGAGACAATATGTGGTTACTGATTAATTTAATTATCTGTTTGACAGAGGTTTGGAGACAGTATGTGTTTACTGATTAATTTAATCATCTGTTTGACAGAGGTGGGGAGACAGTATGTGTTTACTGATTAATTTAATTATCGGTTTGACAGAGGTGTGGAGACAGTATGTGTTTTCTGATTAATTTAATTATCTGTTTGACAGAGGCGGGGAGACAGTATGTGTTTACTGATTAATTTAATCATCTGTTTGACAGAGGTGAGGAGACAGTATGTGTTTACTGATTAATTTAATTATAAGTATGTGTTTACTGATTAATTTAATTATAAGTATGTGTTTACTGATTAATTTAATTATTTGTTTGAGAGAGGCGAGGATACAGTATGTGTTTACTGATTAATTTAACTCTCTGTTTGACAGAGGTGTGGAGACAGTATGTGTTTTCTGATTAATTTAATTATCTGTTTGACAGAGGCGTGGAGACAGGTAGCAGAGAGAGTTCAAGATGCTCGAGTAGCCGCTCACATGAAGCAACTTTCCTTCCAAAGTAAGTGATGAGAATTACTGGGGAACAGGTGTTACCTGGAAAAGTGTGTTCATTTATACACAGAAGACAGTTAGCATGTATTACTTTCTATTAGGAATGTTTTGATAGAAAAGTAATTTCTTACAGTTTATGCGAATATAAATTTAGCATAGAAAGGTTTATAATTGTTTTAACTCTGTTGTTTGTTTTGATTTCATGCTTTATTACAGTACAGATGTATTAAAAAATGGAAAAAAATCTCAATACCTATATTCATAAACTTGGACCTAGAATATTGAAAGAAAACATGTTCGAAAATGCTAGAAATGTGCTTGAATTCATTTAGAAAAGTCCATGAACAATACCATGTGTTTCAACCAGTAGAATCCTGGGACTGTTTATTGATAGAGACGATAAAGACCTATTGTGGTTGAACGTTGTTGTAGGTATGAGCGGTGTGACCATGTTTGGCGTTAATCACAACTCGCTACGCTACCTCATAGAACAGCTGAATGGTGTACAACACTTCCGTAACTACGAGACACTCTACCATCACTACGACCTTTCACCCGAGGAGCTGGTAAGATCTTCTTAACAACAAATTCTGTCTTGACAGCTGTCAATCACTTTATTTTAATACAAGATTAATTTTTAGGTTAAAAGGAAACTCATTTACAGGATTAAAATTATTTCGTGAATATCTATTCTGTAGGCATTTATTTTCAATATTGAAATAGCATCCTCTGAATTACGTATTTGTGTATTCACAATTAAAACCTACCAGCATAGTGTGTGAAATCAAGTACATGGGAAAATACAGTAGTTCACAGTATTTTCCGCTTACATCTGCAGTATCATTTACAAGTCCCCTGGTGTATTTTGAGGTAAATTTGGCATAATTCTCATTTGCAAAGAAATCCAGAATTCCAAATTTAACTCATTCAGCCCTGAAATTTCATAATGAACTATTCCAACCTTTGAATTGGAAGAGTTCAATTATGTCTTCAGGGGTGAATGAGTTAAGGTTAAAGGGACAAGTAGGATAAATCTGTTAAAAAGACAGCTAATGAAATATCACCTGTCTTATTTGAAATCTGGAATTAGAATTTTTGGAACTGATATTGAGGCTAGCAGGAGGAAAAATCATTAACTCATTCACCCCTGAAATTTCATAATGAAATATTCCAAACTTTGAATTGTAAGAGTTCAAATGTGTCTTCAGGGGTGAATGAGTTTGTTTTGTTTAAAAAAAAAAGAAAGAATGCCTGATATTTGAGACTGGTTTCCCACTAGTAAAAGAGAAAATTCTTAATTGGGGTTGAACATAAAAACTCAGTCGTATTCCATTTCCTATGTTGTCATGGCTGTTTCAGGAGCCGGCGGAGAATCCTACCGGCAGTATCCGGACCGAGGGTTACCATGGACGCAAGCCGTTTGACATGTTCAGCTTCCTCATGTCTATGTACCGTCGCAAACCGAACCCTGTCCCCGCCGGCAAGAGTGACGTGGAGATGAACCTGAAGTCGCAAAGGTCAGTAATGGGGTCAAAGGTCACTAGGTTCAACAACAAGCCTACGTATATCACAGCTTCATTAATATCTGTTCAAGGTCACTAGGTTCAACAACAGGCCTACGTATATATCACAGCTTCATTAATATCTGTTCAAGGTCACTAGGTTCAACAACAGGCCTACGTATATCACAGCTTCATTAATATCTGTTCAAGGTCACGAGGTTACCTAGATGGTTAAGACAAAGGTCACAAATCACACAAGTTCAGGTCAAATGTCATTTGGTGACCTGAAAAAAGAAATGTAAGGTCAAAGGTCAGGACTTGCTTAATTAGGTCATTGTAAGGTCAAGGTTACAATAAATTGTACAAATATATTTGGTAAAGGACAAGATGGTTTCGTATTGGACCCTAAATGACCTAGGGACATTTTGTAGGTTGGGGTGCTGCAGCTATATCTTTTGCACAATATCAAAGCTACTATGATACTAGCCAGTGATGTTCGGGGCGAGATATTTGAGTCCTGGGGTCATGCTTTCCCGGTGTGACTCGCCAACTTTCTGCGGCCCTACTATATCTCTTGTAATGGGTAATCTTTAATCTTTTGAAAAAACATATTTAGGACTTTGTACCCCGCTGTTCAGCTGTAATATTTCTCTATCATAAATAGTCAGGAGGCGGAAAATGATAATTGTTAAATTATAGATTGTTTGTCTTCAGAGATAAATTAAACACCATTAAGTAGTATTACAAGGCTGTACTGACACATTGTACTGTATTGACTTTAATGTTTTACATTTCTTCACTGCTTCAGACGAGCTACCAGCATGGATCTGCCAATGGCGATGAGGTTCAGGAAACTCAAGGAGCACTCGCGGGAGGCTGTGGGTGTATACAGGTAATTATTTACTGCTCAGGATATCAAACAGAAATTGAACCAAAGGTGTTTTCATTTCACTTTTAAATAAAACGTGTTTCTAAGCCAAGTAATACCACAGCGCGGGAGCCTTCTTGTGTGTGAAGCTACAGCGAATCTTCCTTGTTGTAAGGACGCCAGTCTGTTGTGGTTTTACTTTCCAGTGTGCTAATAATAATTTCTACAGCCTGGTAGACCAGAACAGTCTAGTTCTAGGATACAATAACTGCAGCTAATTGAAGGAAGGGGGGTTGTGCCCTTGCATACTTTCCAACTTGATGAAAATTCTATGGGGGAGATTCTGCAGGGTTAAAATTCAAACATAAATAGTTGTGTGTATTTCCCCCCTAGAGACAAAAAACACATGTAAAAACACATGTAATTGGCAGATTTTGAGTTGTTCTTTCATGTGGAATCATCAGACCTTAGAATATAGGAATGGTTCAGCAAATTCACTGGTTGAAAATACTAAAAAAAAAATTGGGTCCAAAATCGGGAGACTCCCTCCTAAATAGGGAGAGTTGGCAAATATGCCCTAGTGTTAATAGACTTACCTTTTGGTATTTTTGCTGATCCGTCTCACCATCTGACAACACCCTGACTATTGGGTGCTGGGCAAACTTGCATAGAAATGTCATTGTTTGTTCTCTCTCTTACTGATTTCTTACTTGTTCTTGACAAGTTTTGTAAAAAAAATATCAAAAACTAAATATCTAACTGTATCACTCAATTTCTTTCAAGTATTACTGTATTTCTAGAGGATCGCTTTTCTATTTGAAAATGTGCATTTTGTAGGTCACTTATACATGGCCGGGGCCTGTTCTGTAAGAGGAATATTGACGGCGGGGAGATGATCATTGAGTATGCAGGGGAGGTAATCCGCTCCTCTCTCACCGACAAGAGGGAGAAGTATTACGAAAGCAAGGTAAACACTTGTAAATGGCTGAATTGATTGTACTTCGTCATGGTTCAGTAGAATTACACCAACCTCTCACGGCTGAACATCACAAGTTAAATCATCTTGTTGGAAAAACTTCAAGAGTTGGAGTGAAATTATTGATGACCAGCAACCAACTGAGACCAGCATTCACTGTTAAATAGACATGCACATCATCAGGATAAACAAAGGGAGATGACACAGCAGTAAAAGGACAACAAAGAGAGATCAATTTCATGAAGGAACATTTCAGGAGACAAATTACAATGATAAAATTATTAGTATTCCATATTTTGCCAATATTTAAAATTTGTCATGTGAAGAGTGGAAAGAAACATGTAGCTTGTTACACAGAAACACATTCGACAAAAAAAGTATTATGAAATGTCACAGTTTAATCTGTTCTTTGCAATGAATTTATTGAGTGTTTGAGCACTGATTTCAATTGTCAAATATTGAGATGAAAAATTTGAAATCTCCTCTAGAGACTTGAAGAGCATCATGTTTTTACTATGTGATCTTCAATTTTCAGGGCATAGGGTGTTACATGTTCCGTATAGACGACATGGATGTCGTGGATGCCACAATGCGCGGCAGTGCCGCTCGCTTTATCAACCACTCTTGTGAGGTATGTTACAATTTTAATCCGAGAGAGGTCATTATTTCTAAGAGAGGTGGTCGGGTGGTGCACTGGATAGTGCACTTGCCTTTCACCAAGGTGGCCGGGGTTCGATTCCCCGATCTGACGTGAAAAGGTATGGGGTCACCTGCTTGACCACATGGGTAAAATCGGGGCCATCAAGGGTGTTTTTATATAAGTTAGAATAGCTTGTTTCAAAACTATTGTAAAATAAATAAAAATTATAGTTATTATGTATTTCTAAGAAAGGTTATTGCTGGAGGCTTCTGATCGTTGATCTCAGATTTGAAAAACTGATTTAATTAGATTGATTATCATTTTAATACATATTTTTCACTGCTCCGCAGGACATAGACCATGTCATACAGAGACAGTTTGTTATTTACAGAATTTCTGCCTAGAAGCCAGAGTGAAACAAAAAACAAAGTTGTAAAATTGTTACAAGACTTTGGACCATATTGAATTTGCTTAATCAGTTATTTATTTACGTGGGCAAAATTTTGGCTTTTTTCCTTTAGACTGAAAAATTCCTAATATCATAATTTATATTTTAGAGTTTGAAAGAAATAATGAGATGAAAAAAAATAATAAAGTGAACCAAACATACATGACATTAAATTGCAGATTGACAAAACTCTAGAGAGAGTAAGATAACATTAAATCTTTCACTTGACTTAATTCTCCTCGGTTTTGTGAATCCATCATGATCTTGTATCCATGACGACTGTCTTTTCTGTTACAGCCCAACTGCTACTCCAAAGTCATACAGGTGGACGGCAAGAAACACATCGTCATATTCGCCAGTCGAGCGTAAGTATCTGTCAAATTTGCCAGTAGTGTGTAAGTATCTGTCATATTTGCCAGTCGAGCGTAAGTATCTGTCAAATTTGCCAGTAGGGCGTAAGTATCTTGTCATATTCGCCAGTAGAGCGTAAGTATCTGTCATATTTGCCAGTAGGGCGTAAGTATCTGTCAAATTTGCCAGTAGTGTGTACGTATCTGTCATATTTGCCAGTAGTGTGTAAGTATCTGTCATATTCGCCAGTAGGGCGTAAGTATCTGTCATATTTGCCAGTAGGGCGTAAGTACCTGCCATATTAGCCAGTAGGGCGTAAGTATCTTTCATATTCGCCAGTGGGGCGTAAGTATCTGTTATATTTGCCAGTAGGGCGTAATTATCTGTCATATTCGCCAGTGGGGCGTAAGTATCTGTTATATTTGCCAGTAGGGCGTAATTATCTGTCATATTTGCAAGTAGGGCGTAAGTCCCTGCCATATTTGCCAGTAAGGCGTAAGTATCTTGCCATATATGCCAGTAGGGCATAAGTATGTCATATTCGCCAGAAGGGCGTAAGTATCTGTCTTATAAGCTCGAAGAGCGTCCTTCTTAATCTCAAAACCTCATAGCAAATATCGTTTTTAGAAACTGAATTGATGGTTGAAATAAATAGCCAAATAGACAAATTTAAAAAAAAACATGAAGATTTTTGTTAAATATTTGTTTGCATTTCACGTTTTCAGGATCAAACGGAGCGAGGAACTAACATATGACTACAAGTTCCCTATTGAGGAGGTCAAGATCCCGTGTACATGTGGACAAAAACGATGTCGCAAATACCTCAACTGAAGACTTACAAGTTCCCTACAGAGTAAGAGGTCAAGATCCTGTCAAATTGTGAACAATACAAAAAACAATGTCACAAGTACCTTAACTAAGGACTTACAAGTTCCCTGTTGAGGAGGTCAAAATCCTGTATACATGTGGACAAAAACGATGTCGCAAATACCCAAACTTATGACTACCAAGTTCCCATTTGAGGAGGTAAAGATCCTGGTTACTTGTGAACAAGAAAAAATTGATGTTGCAAGTACCTCAACTAAGGACTAAAAGTACCTTACAGAGGAGGTCAAGATTGTGTGTACCTGTGGTCAGAACGGGTTTTGTAAGTACCTCAAATGAGGGGCGTCTATACTATCCTAAGGACTGTAAGAAGGCTTGGAGGTTCCCAAATTTTCAATAACTTAATTCCAAAAAGACCAATGAACACATTGTATCCATTAAATCACCAATCATAACAGGATGTGTTTGTTTCTGTGATTGACTCCTAGTCAACATGTTACAGTGTTGTTCAGATGACTAACCTTGACATTGAGCTTTGACCTACACTGTCCAGAAGGAGGCGGAGTATAACTTTGACCTGCACTGTCTAGAAGGAGGCAGAGTTTAACTTTGACCTGCACTGTCCAGAAGGAGGCGGAGTTTAACTTTGACCTACACTGTCCAGAAGGAGGCGGAGTTGAACTCAACCGTTGCTGCCTGGAAGGAGGCGGAGATTTGTCTGTGATATTTTATCTGTTTGTGTGTATAGGAAGAAAAAAACTTGATGAAGCGTTGTTGCTGTCTGTTAATTGAACTTTGTCGATGATTGTGAGATAAAAGTTTAAACTTGTCAGACAACCAACATTAGACTGAATGGTCACCCCGTGTATTTGATTGATATAAAATAGCCACATATTTTTTAACTTAACCCTTACATTAGATAGAGGGTTGTCTATCGGGCTTAGTTAACTTAACCCTTACATTAGATAGAGGGTTGTCTATCGGGCTTAGTTAACTTTACCCTTACATTAGATAGAGGGTTGTCTATCGGGCTTAGTTAACTTTACCCTTACATTAGATAGAGGGTTGTCTATCGGGCTTAGTTAACTTTACCCTTACATTAGATAGAGGGTTGTCTATCGGGCTTAGTTAACTTTACCCTTACATTAGATAGAGGGTTGTCTATCGGGCTTAGTTAACTTTACCCTTACATTAGATAGAGGGTTGTCTATCAGGCTTAGTTAACTTTACCCTTACATTAGATAGAGGGTTGTCTATCGGGCTTAGTTAACTTTACCCTTACATTAGATGGAGGGTTGTCTATCGGGCTTGGTTAACTTTACCCTTACATTAGATAGAGGGTTGTCTATCGGGCTTTGTTGACTTGGTGCTGCTAGCAAATACAGTTCCTTCTGTCCACGTTTTACCTATTGACCAGCGAAGTGAGTCATCAGTTAGGAAGGATTTGAACCAACTGATAAATATTTGTTTTAAAATATTTTGCTATCACTAAGAATCAACATGGCTACCAATCACATGTAGTGCAATTTCTCTGTATCAGACGAGTTTTAGGTCATCACTGTGTTAGTATGTCATATTTTATTCAACTTGCATTTTTCAAATACTGTAATAATGGCAATAAATCAGAACCCTTTACCCTTTCACCCCTAGGTAACTTTGGTAGACCGTACCATGCATTTATTGGGGTGAATCCATTATGGTCTTTATGGTGGTAAAAGGGTTAATAACCTGGGTCTTCAAACTTAATTTCAACTCAAAATGTGCAAGAGTAGAGTTCATTTTTTCTTGAGGTATACCAGCCTCAAACATATTTTATCTTGAGGTATACCAGCCTCAAACACATTTTATCTTGAGGTATACCAGCCCCAAACACTTTTTTCATCAATATTTACAGAAAACCAACAGTCCAGAATAAATGTGGAAAATTTCTTTAGTGTTTAAACATAATGTCTTGGGAGTGGGGGAGGAACTGTAATTAATGTAATTAAATCATTCACCCCTGAAGAAACATTTGAACTCTTCCAATTCAAAGGTTGGAATTGTTCATTATGACATTTCAGGGGTGAATGAGTTAAGGTTCCAGCCTTAAATGTTTCCAACAATGTGTAATTGAGATAATATCAGAGAGATAGTAGAAAAATCAAAGCGATCAGGCTGATTACTGTTAAATTCTAGAAATATTTAATGAAGTAAATATATGGAGACTGGGATGGTTCCGTTTTTGTATTCAGTGTCTATGTGACTGTAGAGGCAGCTATTTCATTGTGAAGAAGAGACGTGGTCGTCAACCTGTGTGCCAAGCCAGCACGCATTTCACATTACTGTATATCTATTATATATGTAGAACAACATATTAACTCATTCACCCCTGAAATTTTATAATGAACTATTCCAACTTTTGAATTTGAAGGGTTCAAATGTATCTTCAGGGGTGAATGAGTTAAGGCGAAATGAAAAATTATATTTGTTTTCCATTGCACCTTTGTGATATTTTACTGTTGATGAAGCTTTTCTTTCCTTTTATGAGAAGATTCTTGTTGCACAACCAGTAAGTGTTTCTATGTTACTTTTCCATGAATAGTACGGTATGTACCCCGTCACCTTGGGTTTTTTTTGTTCAATTTTACTGTGGTAGAATCAACATAATTTTTATTTAATATGTAACTTTTCTTTTTGAAAAAAAAAATTTCAGACCTATTTGTCTTGCCTAAACATTGTAAAAAGTAAAATATCGATTTTTGTATAGTCTTTGGTAAAAATTGATTTTGTTTTCAGACAATCTTTCCTACCTCCCCTTTTATTTCTAAAACTTGCAATAAGTAACAAATGTATTTATCTGTCGGCCTTAATGTTGTGACAAGTTTGTACAGGGATGGTACTTGTTTGTAGCATCACATTATTTTACAGTTTAAGGTAAAGGGTACCACAGCAGATTTATAGCCTTGAAGAGTTCCACTTTAGTGCTGTTTCTTATTTCAGTAAAGAGTATTCTCCCTTGTATTTAGAAGATAAACCAACCTTAAAGAGATTTATCTTCCTTTTACCTCCCTTGGCAAGGTGTTCGTCTTTCATTTTGATTCTGTACAACTCCTGGGTAGTGAACTTGGTGAAGCGTAGAGTCAGCAGAATATCCCCAGTTTGACACCTGAAATGTTTCCTTTTCTCAGCTGGTTTCTTTTTCCCTTTTTTTCCCTCCAAAACTGTTCACTTATGATTAACTGTAAAATGTTAATGTGTCATAAGACAGGTTTTACATGAAATCTGCAGAAAAAGGCTGAACTAATATTAAGTGACAGAACCACTGGTAATAAGAACTTGAAATGTCTTATGGATCTATCAATACCCATAAGCCATTTCCTTAATTTATATCCCTGCATGAGAATACAGTTAAAAGAGTTCCTTTTTAAATTACGTTATCATTGTCATTGCTTTCCGAATTGATACCTGGTGATTTTTTCTCATTGAATGTTTCTTTACGTGATGTAAATATCTGTATAAACGTTTGGGCTAGTCGCTGCATTCGTGCTGTAACATAAATGTGATTAGTTCATTTTAACCATGGACAATGCAATAACCAAGTTTATCACTTGTATCTTGTGTTCAGTAGAGATTGGCTTGTCTTTTCAGTGATAAGTGGCGACCCCAATGGGTTTCAAAGGTCATACTGTAGATTTCCTATCTCAAGCATGATATTTATTTTCGTAAAAGTTTGTGTTAGACAACGCTCGTGTTTCAATGTGAACAATTATTCATACTGAATGTTAGACCTACAGATAGAGAAAATAATTAAGAATTGTCAGTTTGTAAAATTATTTTTACCAAAAATAAGAAATCTACAGTTCACCTTACTTTCATTCTTGAATTCCATTTTCTTAATATTTGTGATAAAGTTGTGTTGATAAACATTTTATTTGAATATGTTAAGATTATATAGAGTGATGTGGTTTTTAATTATCATTTTTTTTGTAGAAATTAAGCTTAAAATTCTGCCCGGTTGGGTGTATATATGTATATAACTTCGAGCTCTGTAAATAGCCAAGGGAGATAACTCCGTAATAATCGTGTTTTTTGCTGTATTGTTTATACAAACTATAAATCTTTATGTGAGAAATAGAAAATATCTCTTATGATTGAAGTGTTTTTGTTGTGATTTAATGACAAACATACATACATGCATAGCTCTTTCAGTTTCTATCTTCTCTTGTCATTCAAGAAAAAATGTTCGCCCACCCACGCTGACCGTGGGCTATTCAAATAAACCCTTCGTCTGTGGTCCGTCGTCCGTCCTTAAACAATTCTTGTTGGTACTATTTCTCAGAAAATATTTAAGGAATCTTTCTCAAACTGCACATGAAGGGTCCCTAGTTATGCATATAGAAGTTTGTCGCCTGTCGGCCATCTTGAATTTTGAGAGTTAAAGTTTGTTGGCGCTATTTCTTAGAAAGTACTATATGGATCTTTTTCGAATTTCATGTGAGGTTCCACATGGTCCCTGGTTAAACATAACAAACTTTTGGACTGAGCAGGACACCAAAATGGCCGACAGGTGGTCACCGTGAAGTTTGAGCTCTAAACTTTGTTAGCGCTATGTCTCGGTACTGGGGGGATCTCGTCATTGACAGTGTTTCTAATTATCTAAGTAGTATACGTTTTAGCATTTTGCATATATAGTAATGCAATTTTTATACAACAAGTGACAAATAACATGACATTGATAATAGTAATTCGAGGTTCAAACCGCTTTATCACAAACCTAGTTCGTAGGTCGTCTCAAAGCAATTCACAATTTATTATCCGTGGTTATAGGGCCTTTGCAACCAGCCAAGATATCTCCCTGTGGAGCATACAGCAGGTGTTGTCATTTTGGTGCTCACATCTAGCATTCAACAATCCTAGCACTGCCCAGTTACGTACTCATTTACAGCTGAATAGACTGGAACAAGCGGAGTAAAGTATCTTGTTCAAAGATACAACGCCGTGCCGAGACTCGAACCCAAAACCCTTCGGTCACGAAGCTCGGCGTCCTGCCACGAGACTACCTACTCCTATAACATAAGAGGCCGCTGGTAGGCCATTTTTCTATCGGATATGATTTTGCCGACTGCGACGCGTCGCCTGTCAAAAGTATCTCGCCGTGTAAACATTGAACAGTGTTGGAGTATAGCGTGCCTGCCTCCTAAACATTGAACAGTGTTGGAGTATAGCGTGCCTGCCTCCCAAACATTGAACATTTCGAGGTTTCAGTTAATTTACAAGATTCCTGCTACATTAAGGATTTTAACACGGGACTTGGTAAAAGTACATATAAGAAATATGAAGATCTTTTGAAGATGAAATAAAGATCTTTTGATGGTAGGCACAAAGATCCTTCTATGATCTCTTGTTTAAAAGGTTCCATCATCAGATAGCTAGAAACGACAGCTTTACTTACTGATACGACTCGGCTCCAACACAACAATCAGAATGATCAATTACAACAGCACGACTAGAAACAGCAAGCTCAGCACGATAAACCAAGATGACCATGATGACATGCCGTTATAAATCAATCCATATCCTTTGTCAGTGTGCCCAGTAACTAGAGTATTATCTGTGACTGGTCTTGCAAACTTGGATGGAAATGAAATATTTCTGAGAGGAGACATTCTAACACTAAGGTATGGATAAATTGTTACAACCACGTCAAACACACATACACAGAGTCGACATAACATCAGCATTGATACTCGAGGTAGACTTAAGAACATCAAAACACGATGTTGACATAACGAGGACAACCAAAACTGAAGGACGACATCAAAACTTGATGCCGATGTAAGAACGACATCAAAACTCGAGGACAACACAGACAATATTGAACCTAAAGGTAGACACACTCAAAAACTAATTACCAAATCAAAAAAGCGGACCTGTATTGTGCACCGTGATATTTGAACAATCCTGGCAAAATATTGCAAATATATCCCAACTTTGACTTTTTCTCTCAACAACACACTTCCATGGTTCAGGGGCTATACGTCTCCAGGGGCGGGGACGGACCGAGGCATTAATAATTGTAGCATACGTGCATTAGTCCCTTCGTACCCAGAAATTGTAAATATGGTTATAGGATGAGGACCTCAATTCTTTGAGTAATTATGGTAGCATGAATGGATTTTTCTCTTCGTCCGGCGTAAATATTTTGCTTTAAGCAACTTCTTCTGAACAACCAAAAGGCCTAGGGTGATGATATTTGGCCAGAAGCAAACTGGGATGAAGGGCTTTAAAGTTTGTTTAAATGAATGACCTTCAATTATATTCAAGGTCACAGGGGTCAATTGTCTTTAAAAAACTTTAAACAACTTCTTCTAAATAACCAAAATGCCCAGGGTGATGATATTTGTCCAGTAGAATGCTGAGATGAAGGGCTACAAAGTTTGTTCAAATGAATGACCTTCACCAATATTCAAGGTCACAGGGGTCAAATATGTTAAAAACTTTAAACAACTTCTTCTCAATAACCAAAAGGCCTTGGGTGATGATATTTGGCCAGTAACATGCTGGGATGAAGGGCTACCAAGTTTGATCAAACAAATGACATTCATCTATTTTCAAGGTTTTAGGGGTCAAATATGTTCAAAACCTTTAAACAACTTCTCCTGAATACCCAAGAGGACTAGAATAATGATATTTGAATAGTATCATGCTCAGATTAAGGGCTACCAAGTTTGTTCAAACAAATGACTTTCACCTATTTTCAAGGTCACAGGGCTCAAACATATTAAAAACCTTTAAAAAACTTCTTCTAAATAATCAAAAGGCCTAAGATGGTAATATCTTGTCAGTAGCATGCTGGGATGAAGGGCTACCAAGTTTGATCAAACAAACGACCTTCACCCATTTTCAAGGTCACTGGGGGCAAATATGTGTAAAACCTTTGAACAACTTCTCCTCAATAACCAAAAGGCCCTGGATGCTGATATTGGCCAATAACATGCTGGGATGAAGGGCTACCAAGTTTGATCAAACAAACGACCTTCACCCATTTTCAAGGTAACAGGGGTCAAATATGTTGAAAACCTTTAAACAACTTCTTTTGAATTACCAAGAGGCTTAGGGTAGGGATATTTTGCCAGTTAGATGCTGGGATGAAGGGCTACCAAGTTTGTTCAAATGAATGACCTTCGCTTATATTGAAGGTCACAGGGATCAAATATGTTTAAATCTTCAAATGACTTGTTCTGAATATTCTATAGGTACAGGGTAATGATATTTAGCCTGAAGTATGCTGGGACGGAAGGCTTTATACTCTGTTCAACTTAATGTCCTTGTTTGACTTTCAAGGTCACAGGCGTCATATGTTTAAATAATTTAATAGATTCAAATGAATCGAACACAGATATTTTGCCTGTAGCTGTATATTAGTCCACTTTTAAGATTACAAGTGAGATTAAAACCAGGTGAGCGATTCAGGCCCATTAGGCCTCTTGTTCTATATAACTATAGTAAACTTTACCCCATCCCCAGAGAATAAAGCACTCTAAGACCCTTCCATCTATGTAGATTATTTGTTTCCAGCATATATCAGCCTGGATAAGATTTTAGGTCACCTAAGACAAAGTCTCAAGTGACCTATTGCGATCGCCTTTTGTCCGTCGTCGTCCGTCGTGCGTCGATAAACAATTTACATTTTCGACTTCCTCTCCAAAACCCTTGAACCAATTTCCATGAAATTTTGCAGAAACCTTCCATGGCCAAAGGTCAACAAAAACTGTGGCCGGTTTGGTCCCCAGCCCCCAGGGGCCCAAGGGGCGGGGCCAAAAAGGGTCAAATTGACTAAAATTTCAAAACTCTTCTTCTCAAGACCCAGATATGGTAGAATCAAATACTCTTCATAGATGGAAGGGTCTTATGGTGCTTTACCAAAATTGTGAATTTCTTGACCTGGGGTCTCACGTTTCCCCCTGTGGAGGGGTTAAACTTTACTATAGTTTATATAGGGAAATCACATTTTGGACCAACATTTGTTTAATTGCCATTGGAAGTAATTCAATTTAGGTTAGCATTATCAGTATTAGGTAGCAGTTTGTTAGTATGCACATATGAGCCCTGACTGACCCCCAGGGGCTGACGGGTGGGGCAAAAAAGGACTGAATTGACTGAAATTTCAAAAATCTTCTTCTCAAGACCAAGATATGGTAGAATCAAATACTCTCCATAGATGGGAGGGTCTCAAGGTTTATGACCCTAGGGTCTCACGTTTACCCCCTGGGGAAGGAGGGGGGGGGCATTTATTATGGTTTATAATGGCAAATGACCCTTTGAATATTACATGTTAATAACTTGATTGGAATTATAACCCTGAGTTGACAGTTTGAATCTTTGAACATTTTGAGCCAGCCCTACCCCCAAGGGCTGGAGGGGGGGGCCCAAACGAGTCAGTGGGCTAAAATTTCTTCATTTTCCTTGTTTAGAATCAGAGGTGCTAGTTTCAAATACTTTTAAGTCTTAAATCTGTATGCTATATATTGAATAAGGTGGTTTAATTGTTTTTTTGTCACTTTGAATAATATTTCTGTTCGTGTTAAAAACAAAATCAACTCTCTGTATAAATATATCAGGTGACCGTTAAGGCCCATCATCATGGGCCTCTTGTTATATTTCGGAAGTCCGTCTAATCATCTTAATAAATTAATCTTATCTAACCTATCCCTATCCTCTGTGCCAGCGTTACCACGCCTACTCATACGACAATACACAGAGGGGTATTTTACGTGCAGGTTGGACCTTCCCACACGGGACACCGTTTCTAGTCCCTTCCTCCAGACTGTTTGTTAGTGGTTAGTGGGAGGAGTCGCCTATACTATATCCTATCCTTATAGTTTTAGTACAGTTTTGAGAGACGACTCTTTTGTCCAAAAGGTTGGTAAATATTGTGTTGTCGCTAGCCGTGTCTAGTACGGCGCGGAGGTAGGAGTAGGGCGTGCCTACCATACCCAGGCTGTCCTGTGACCCTATCCTACTTTATTGTGTTTTGTTTCGGTTTTATATTTTGGAAGTCCGTCTAATCATCTTAATAATTGACGGGTTGTGCATTGGATTTTTTTATATAGGATTATATTAGTGCAGGATAGGTATTGGGTCGGAATGTGACGAGGGAGGTATATTGGTTGAAGAGGGGGAGGGGTTATAATGTGATATCTGTAGCCGAGTATTGTGAAGCCGAAATGTCAAAAGTAGGTGTATCCGATTGGTCAAGTTCGAGTGAGTTTCGATCCTATTGTGTGTCAAATTTTTTCGCTATACATGAATCACTAGGCCGTGATAGATGATCTGAGCGCTTTTGTTAGCACGGTTTTGATTGGTTACAATTGTCAAAAGTAGGGGGTGTTTTCTATGAGCGGGTTCGAGTGGGGTTCGACCTAACCTGTATCAAAAAATATTTTTAACGTATCGATATGGGGAAAGGGATTGTTATGTTCATAGTCTATGCCAAATAGATGTTATTTGCCAATTCTATCCATCTATCTTGTTTACGATAACAGCTATGCCTACTTAATTAACATTTATTGTTTTGTTTTTATTTGTTTTTTAGAGTCCTAAAATTCCTTACCGATCGTACTATAAGTCCAGAAGCACAACTAGCCTTATCCTCATACCCGCGTCAAATTAACTTAAGTCACGCCGATAGGAAAAGGGGACTTATTGTTATGTGTATCGTAAACAGTTCATGGAAGCAGAATTATATTTGAGGAAAAGGAAAGGGAGAAATCATTTATTTCCTTAGAAAAGACTTGGGATCGCTATGCGGTAGGAGAGAGTTCTAATAAACGGAACTCCCCGCGTGAGGTCGGAACAAAGATGTTGTAGCACTCCCTCGTCTATCTAAGGAGTTAAACCATATATAATTATATTTTTGTTTTAATGTTTTAATTCTCACTTATACATTGAAGTTTAATTATTTGTTTTTAACAGTTTTTGAATCTTTTATTCAAATATTGAAACTACCCCATGTTTTGTGACAAAAAAATAAATCTCGTTGTATCAACTTAGATTTAATTATTCCTTAAAATTCCTTACCTATCGTACTGTAACCGCGTCAACTTAACGTAATTCACGCCGATGGGACAAGAGGACTTATTTTTATGTGTATCTAGAACAGTTCATGGAAACAGAATTATATTTGAGGAAAAGGAAAGGGAGAAATCATTTATTTTCTTAGGAAAGACTTGGAAGACAGTTCTATACCTATATATAGGTATTTTAATTTCCCTATAAGACACTGCATCACTGTGGGATGAGAGACAGTTCTATTGAACAGAAGCCCCCCTGAGATCGGAACAAAGACGGTGCAGCGGTCCGTTAACCATCGTAGGATCCTTAACTTATATATTTTTATGCGGGTTTAATTTTTATTATGTTTATTTGAAATTTGATTATTTTCTGACAGACGCTAGCTCACTGTGGGGTAGGAGACAGTTCTTTTGAACAGAACCCCCCGCCTGAGGTCGGAACAAAGACGTTGCAGTAATCTAACGTCGATCGGAAAATCTTATGCTTATAATACAGATACATATTTCATTATTGATATATTGAGATCGTCCCGTGTTCTATGGTGGTAACCAGAACGTACAGTGGGTCCTGAAGCACAACTGGCCTTCTCCTCATACCCGCGCCAATTTTATTAAAATCACGCCGATGGAAAAGAGGACCCTTAATTTCTTGTATGTGTGTATTAAACAGTTCACTGGTGCGATCTAATATTTATTGTTGTATTGATATATCTATATAAAGTCATTACATTTTGTAATACACACATAAGGTTTGATTTATATAGATTAGTTCAACAGAACATTTCTTGAGCAAATATTTCCCTGTTGGGTGGCTGGGTGGCGCAGTGGCACCCATCCCTTGTTTTATAACGAGTCACTTTCCCGCCTACAGGGTTTCAAGTGTACTATATAGAATCGCGTCTTGTCACTCGTTGTTTTTTTAGAATTATCGTTTGAGTTATCTGCCCTTGAATTCGTTGTTTATTGAGTATGGGAGCACTGTGTTTTGTAAGCGCGGCTTTCATTGGTCGATTGCATAAAGTGTCGGGGGTGTTTTCTATGAGCTAGTTCGAGTAGATTTTGATCCTACCTGTTGCTAGAAATATCACATTTTGAATTTTGTATTACTTTAATTTTGTTATAATTCTATTGTTTTTTCCCGATGTGATATGATCAGTTTAATAAAAGTTTCTATATTTTGTCAAAATATTCAATGCTTTTCAGGTATTTGATGAGTACTTTAATGGCTAATAGTTTTAAAATTGATGGAGTCCAATTGGATAATGTTTTTACTTAACTCGTTGTTTAACTCTTTCCTGGCATTTATATGTTTGTGGCACGTGAGAAAGACATGTTCTTTTGTTTCATCCGCATCGCAGTAATGACACTCTGGTGACAGCTCTCTCGGCTTAATGCTGATGTTACTTTTAATTTTTTAATTGGTTCTTAAATAATATTTCTTAGGTTGTTGGTGCTTTGGTAAGATCTATTTCTCCTTTTATGTTTTCAAGTTTTAGTGCCTTTTTGGCCAGTTCGTCTGCTTTATCGAGTATTATGTGTATACCCTGTTTTTTAGCTCACCTGGCACGAAGTGCCAAGTAAGCTTATGCCGTGGCGCGGCGTCCGTCGTCCGGCGTTAATATTTTACTTTAAACGACTTCTTCTTAATAACCAAAAGGCCTAGGGTGTCAATATTTGGTCAGTAGCATGCTTGGGTGAAGGGCTACCAAGTTTGTTCAAATAAATGACCTTCACCTATATTCAAGGTCACAGGGGTCAATTGTATTAAAAAAAACTTTAAACAACTTCTTCTGAAAAACCAAAATGCCCAGGGTAATGATATTTAGCCAGTAGCATGCTGAGATGAAGTGCTACAAAGTTTGTTCAAATGAATGACCTTCACCCATATTCAAGGTCACAGGGGTCAAATATGTTAAAAACTTTAAACAACTTCTTCTCAATAACCAAAATGCCC
>NW_018408718.1:201229-262909 GCF_002113885.1 Mizuhopecten yessoensis
CTTCTCAATAACCAAAAGGCCCAGGGTACTGATATTGGGCCTGTAGCATGCTGGGATGAAGGACTATCAAGTTTGTTCAACTGAATGACCTTGACCAACTTTCAAGGTCACAGGGGTCAAATGTCGTAAAATCTTCAAGCGACTTCTTTTCAATAAGCAAAAGGGCCAGGGTACTGAAATTGGGCCTGTAGCATGCTGGGATGAAGGATTACCATGTTAGTTCAAAGG
This sequence comes from Mizuhopecten yessoensis, assembly GCF_002113885.1. Classification (NCBI taxonomy): domain Eukaryota; kingdom Metazoa; phylum Mollusca; class Bivalvia; order Pectinida; family Pectinidae; genus Mizuhopecten; species Mizuhopecten yessoensis. The sequence goes on from NW_018408718.1 coordinate 201,458, forward strand.
AATGACCTTGATCCACTTTCAACCTAATGTCCTTGTTCGACAATCAAGGTCAGAGGCGTCATATGTTTAAATTTTTTAATAGGTTCTTATGAAATCTTAAGATTACAAGTGTTAGATTAATAACAGGTGAGCGATGCAGGCCCATTGGGCCTCTTGTCTAGGATAAGGAACTACCAAGTTTGTTCAAGGTCACAGGGGTCAAATTTGCTAAAATCCTGTAATACAACTTCTGAATAACCAAAATGCCTAGGATGATGATGATATTTGGCCAGTAGCATGCTGGAATGAAGGACTATCGAGTTTGTCCAAATAAAAACCTTTTAACAACTTCTTCTGAATAACCAGGAGGTATAAGGTGATGATATTTTGCCAGTAACATGCTCGGATGAAGGGCTACCAAGTTTGTTCAAATGAATGCCCTTGACTTATATTCAAGGTCACAAGGGTTGAATACTTTAAAAACCTTAAAAGGAACTTCTTTTGAATAACTAAGAGGCATAAGGTGATGATATTTGGCTAGTTGCATGCTGGGATGACGGGCTACAAAGTTTGTTCATGTTTTTTCAATGTCACAGGGGTCAAATATGTTCTAAACCTTTAAACAACTTCTTCTGAATAACCAAGAGGCCTAGGATAATGCCAGTAACATGCTGGTATGAAGGACTACCAAGTTTGTTTAAATGAATGACCTTGACATATATTCAAGGTCGCTTCTTAATAAGCAAAAGGCCAAGGGTGATGATATTTGGCCATTAACATGCTGGGATGAAGGACTACCAAGTGAATGACCTTCGCCCATATTCAAGGTCACAGTGGTCAATATATGTTTAAATCTTTAAATTATTTGTTCTGTATGTTTGCCAGAAGCATGCTGGGTTGGAAGACAATAAACTCTGTTCAACCTAATGTCCTTGTTCGACATTCAAGGTCACATGCGTCATATGTTTAAATCTTTAATTAGGTTCTTCTGAATTAAACACTGATATTCTGCCTGTAGCTGTATTTTAGTCCACTTTTAAGATTACAAGTGTGAGACTAATACCAGGTGGGTGACAGTTTGTCTCTGATGTCGAGTCTAGGTTGTTGATCTCGACCGTTTCCAAGTTATGACCTGTTTTCCTGTTTCACCTCCGGGAATAGATCACGGCCACTATATGAAGGTCATCGCTATGTTTACGCAACACCTAAGGACCAAAAGGTCGACGTCCTCCGTTGAAGAGTGTTTCCCTACTCAGGAACGCAGGTAAAAGACGACTTAAATTGTTTTTAAACTTTTAAAAATGACCTCCAGTTACTGTGCTCCCTAGAAACAGAGTAACGTTGTACATGGATAAAAACACAAGGCCACGACATTACGAGTTTAAGGTCGGTCGCGGACACACATATAAAGGCCTGTGCTGTCTATGTTTGCTCCACATCTCTTTAGTATTCCCGTTTTTTGACAGCTAAAAGAACTTTTTAAACAGCATGTAAAACTAAAACCTATTTTAAATTGCCAAATCAAGGTTGTTTCATAATTCAGAACACTGGCTAGGTAGAGTCACAGGAACCTGGGAATTTGTCACTGATATGTGTCTGAACCTACCGCGATGTATGAGAGGAACCTGGGAATCTGTCACTGATATGTGTCTGAACCTACCGCGATGTATGAGAGAAATGTTGAAGGAGATGTTATCCTCGGAAGTGATTTAAAACAAGTATATGACTAGGCGATGAAATCAGTTATTTTATGTTAATTGTTAAAATATGGCGTAAAAGTGTCCCCAGAATCATAGCAATGACATAAAAACGTATGTTTTCATATTCGTTCGCCCATATTATATAATTAATACTTTCGAAGATAAATTATAAAAAAAACAATCGTAGAAAATATTTTAAAGACGGTCCATACACATTTGCAGTATCAACATGAAGTATGTCCTTGTATATTCTATGGGCCCCAACTCCGAGGGCAAGGTCACAATCAATTTAAGTGGCGAGGTTAAAGTTCAACTAACGCAACCCCCATCTAATGGTTTTACCCACAGAGACATGAGAGTTGGTAACAGCTATATTTGGACCTAAACGTAGGTGTTCAGAGTAATTCTAGATCGACTTTCGGTTAAAATGCCACCCCCCAATGATTTTATATTACATGTACGAGCATTGGGGGTGTCGTTTTTACCGAAACTCCATCTATGGGCGGATTGGTCGAGTGGTTAACACACTCCAGCCTTCCAAGCAGGCGGCCGGGGTTCGATCCCCGAAGTCGCCGTACGCATGGAATATTAGAGCCCACACAACTCCAACACCCCAGGTGGAGTATAAAATGGTCTGGGGTGGGTGTTGCGGTATCAGGTGGAGTATAAAATGGTCTGGGGTGGGTGTTGCGGTATCAGGTGGAGTATAAAATGGTCTGGGGTGGGTGTTGTGGTATCAGGTGGAGTATAAAATGGTCTGGGGTGGGTGTTGCGGTATCAGGTGGAGTATAAAATGGTCTGGGGTGGGTGTTGCGGTATTTGTGCTGTAGCATTCAAGTGAAGTGGCACTATAAATGATACCGTTGGAAGACAGGTCCCACTACAAACAGAACACAATACATCTCCAGCACACACACAGGCATACACACATAGGGAGATATTAGCCCGGTGGCATAGGACTAGTAGTTAGCGCCTGATAAGACAGCTCCTGCGAATTCCTCAATATTGTATTGACTGATATATATGCTAATTGTATTGACTGTATACAATTGTATATCTATGTACTGTAAAGCGCTTTAGAGTGGCTTATGTTAGCTAGAAAGGGCGCTATATCAAATGTTGTATATTATTAAACCCCTAAAACATGTAAAATTACTCTGAACACCTTAGTTTAGGTCAAAAGCTCATGTCCATTTCAGTAATATAATTATAGATTCTTCTAGATTTACCAATGCCATATTTACTATATTACAATGGAGAATTTTCTGTAAAGGATCAAAGTTGTTTTGAAAATAAAGCAATTGAGGGTCTGTGAACAAATAAACATGTACATTTAGACTCTCTCATCCCTGGAAACTATGACACCACTCTGTATCCGCTATTGCCAATGAAAAAATGGTCAAATATCAAATCGAACTTATTGTTGTTTATTTGACTTTTTTTTTAAAGATAAATTATGTATTTGTATTCCCTTATTGAAATAAGTTTTCATCTCTTTAGAATAAAGATTTAAAATTGCTTGGACTTGATAGATCTGCCGACCTATAAGTTTAATGAGCTATCATCGATAATACATTTTCCCTTCGTTCGACTCAAGATGGAGATTTGTGTTTGAAGAATAATTATAAAGTCTCCCATAAGAATACCGTCACAAGAATAAGTTCGCATCCTCATGTTGAAAAAATCACCGATAATATTGCGAAAGTCACCTTAAAGCTGAGCAGTAATATCATATCATTCAGCAACACAATGTAAGTGTGTCGTCTGCTCTCCTCATCCAGTTGAGAGCTATCGGGGTATCCCGAGTGTATACATTAGCGAGAAAGTTTACCTAACAGAAGATTTCCCGGTGACTTGTACCGGTAATGCAAACCTACGTAGAAAACTTCAATGCGACCACAAACTGCACCAACCGATCTGGTTTGAACCAGTTCCTACTTAATCCACATTTTACACTACGCCTCTTTCTGTACCAGCAATCGATGATCACATGGGAAGGTCGACTTGTGCGGACATTTAACTCATTTTCGACAGAGACCGTGTCTAAGTTTAAACACCATAGTCCACTGCACGATTCGGCCGCTATTGTATTAGGTAGCTAATCTGAATTCATCTATGTCTGTGACACATGTATAACTTCTACCGGTACACGTCCAGTACTTTTGTGTCGGATTGGAATAACTTATAAACCCTTTCTTGTTCTGCACTCTCGGGAGAAACAATTTGCATATTTAGTGACCTATTTATAGTTCAAGAAAACAGCTGATTTCTCACCGGCTTCAGTGATCGCAATCGGTCAGCACCCGTAGGCTTGACCACAGGCCGGAAAGCGACTGGAGCCAGTGACCATTTTATCAGGTAAGTGTATTTTTCTTCTTCAGTGCCATAAATATATTCTTATTGAATTATTTTGTTTGAAAATGGTATATATATGACGCTATACGCTTAATATAGATACCATTGTTTACCTCCACCAGCTGCGAATGTTCGTACACAGCGCGAGCTCACGCGGTTAGCATACCCTTCATAACAGTGGTATCAGCTGGACTCCAATTAAATATGGATGAAGCTGTTGTCTGTATTTATATTTACTGATTAGCGATGATCACTACAAGTATTTCCTCCTGTGATTCTAAAACTATGAGTAACATCATATTCAGGTTTACCTTTTTCATATTTTAACACACGTGGGGGGAATTAGTAAGAGCACCGACTAATCGATATATTATTTAAGTGTTTAGAATTTATTTATTTAAATTATTGTCTATCGAGATTTGAACCAGTATTAAAAAATTTGATTTAGGTTTCCTGTGTAACAGATATATATATATATGTACATTGTTTCATTAGGAATTTTATATACGTCGCTAATTTCATTTAAAGATAAAAAGTATTTTCCTCTGACGAGAAAGAGAGATCAAATCGAGGTATTGGTTGAGGGAGAGAGAAAGAGGGATGAGTTATTTAGCTAGAGTCGAAAGTATTAGAATAGACGAGAGGTTGAGGGACGGGAAGTTTAGTGACGGGGGAGGGAAGGCAGGAGTTGTGGAACGGGGGAGGGGAGGCAGGAGTTGAGTGACGGGGGAGGGAGGGCAGGAGTTGTGGGACGGAGAGGGAGGGCAGGAGTTGTGGGACGGGGAGGGAAGGCAGGAGTTGTGGGACGGGGGAGGGAAGGCAGGAGTTGAGGGACGGGGGATGGGAGGCAGGAGTTGAGGGACTGGGGAGGGGAGGCAGATGTTGAGGGACGGGGGAGGGGAGGCAGGAGTTGAGGGATGGGGGAGTGTAGGCAGGAGTTGTGGTACGGGGGAGGGTAGGCATGAGTTGAGGGACGGGGAGGGGAGGCAGGAGTTGTGGATCGGGGGAGGGGAAGCAGGAGTTGAGGGACGGGGAGGGGATCGCAACATAACCCAGGCTCCTGTGATATTGTGAGGTATCGCAACATAATCCAGGCGCCTGTGGTATGTGGCATCAGTTTCTAATTTAGGCTTTAGTACAAGAAGGAATTGTCCTACCTATTTAGATATGGACATCTGGTGTTGACACACAGGAGAAACTAAGGCTACTAGATGTCCAGATAAAGGTTTTATGTTGTGAAACACAATCATTGAATCGATCTAAAGGAATTCGTGTTTTATATCTGTGATATTATTACGTATATTATAGTATAACGTATGTGATATTATTACGTATGTGATATTATTACGTATACTATATTATTACGTATACTAAATTATTACGTATATTGTATTATTACGTATGTGATATTATTAAGTATGTGATATCATTACGTATGTGATATTATTAAGTATGTGATATTATTAAGTATATTGTATTATTACGTATGTGATATTACTACGTATATTATATTATTACGTATGTGATATTATTACGTATGTGATATTATTACGTATATTATATTATTACGTATGTGATATTATTACGTATGTGATATTATGAAGTATGTGATATCATTACGTATGTGATATTATTAAGTATGTGATATTATTAAGTATATTGCATTATTACGTATGTGATATTATTACGTATATTATATTATTACGTATGTGATATTATTAAGTATATTATATTATTACGTATGTGATATTATTACGTATGTGATATTATTACGTATGTGATATTATGAAGTATGTGATATCATTACGTATGTGATATTATTAAGTATGTGATATTATTAAGTATATTGCATTATTACGTATGTGATATTATTACGTATATTATATTATTACGTATGTGATATTATTAAGTATATTATATTATTACGTATGTGATATTATTACGTATGTGATATTATTACGTATGTGATATTATGAAGTATGTGATATTATTACGTATGTGATATTATTACGTATGTGATATTATGAAGTATGTGATATCATTACGTATGTGATATTATTAAGTATGTGATATTATTAAGTATATTGCATTATTACGTATGTGATATTATTACGTATATTATATTATTACGTATGTGATATTATTAAGTATATTTTATTATTACGTATGTGATATTATTACGTATGTGATATTATTACGTATGTGATATTATGAAGTATGTGATATCATTACGTATGTGATATTATTAAGTATGTGATATTATTAAGTATATTGCATTATTACGTATGTGATATTATCACGTATATTATATTATTACGTATGTGATATTATTAAGTATATTTTATTATTACGTATGTGATATTATTACGTATGTGATATTATTTAGTATGTGATATCATTACGTATGTGATATTATTAAGTATGAGATATTATTAAGTATATTGTATTATTACGTATGTGATATTATTACGTATATTATTACGTATGTGATATTATTAAGTATGTGATATTCTTACGCATATTATAGTATTACGTATGTGATATTATTAAGTATGTGATATTATTACGTATGGGATATTATTCCGTATGTGATATTATTACGTATATTATAGTATTACGTATGTGATATTATTACGTATATTATAGTATTACGTATGTGATATTAATAAGTATGTGATATTATTAAGTATGTGATATTATTCCGTATGTGATATTATTACGTATGTGATATAATTACGTATATTATATTATTAAGTATGTGATATTATTAAGTATTTGATATTATTACGCATGTGATATTTATTACGTATGTGATATTATTAAGTATGTGATATTATTACGTATGTGATATTAATCCGTATGTGATATTATGACGTATGTGATATTATTAAGTATGTGATATTATTACGTATATTATAGTATTACGTATGTGATATTATTACGTATGTGATATTATTAAGTAGGTGATATTATGACGTATATTATAGTATTACGTATGTGATATTATTACGTATGTGATATTATTACGTATATTATAGTATTACGTATGTGATATTATTCCGTATGTGATATTAGCACGTGTATTATAGTATTACGTATATTAAAGTATTACGTATGTGATATTATTCCGTATGTGATATTATTACGTATGTTATAGTATTACGTATGTGATATTATTAAGTATGTGATATTATTACGTTTGATATTATTACGTATGTGATATTATTAAGTGTGTGATATTATTACGTATGTGATATTAATTCGTATGTGATATTATTACGTATGTGATATTATTAAGTATGTGATATTATTACGTATGTGATATTATTACGTATGTGATATTATTACCAAAGTAAACCATCATAACCGCAAGACTAGATACACTCTTTTTGTGGCTACTAAGTTTACTTCGATTAATTTGGGCATTTACATTTAAACGTTAAATGTACGCGATCTATTGGTAGGGTAAGAGGAAATTCGGGCTGCTCAGGAGTTCGGCCGTCCGATACTATGTAAGAAAGTCTGTAGAACGGTAATTTGGTATTACCTGCCAAAACGGGAATTACGTGTAGTGCAAGGGGCGAAGCAGGGAGTTATATTGCCTTGACATTTCAGCGAGATTGCGCTATAAAGTGGCTCTGGAGTGGCTCCATGAGTTGTGGACTCCGTGTTCTAGGGGCCGCACTGGCCGAGTGGTTAGGCGTCTGATTGTCTACGATCACTAGCCCTCCACCACGGGGTCGCTGGTCGGGGCCAACGTGGAGCAGTCGACATGTACTTGTCGCAGGTTGATGGGTTTTAGCGGGTGCTCCGGTTTTCCTCCACCAATTAAACCGGGCACGTCCTTAAATGACCATAGCTGTTTATAGGACGTAAAACACAAAACAAATTACATGTATTTGGCATTATTTGTTGTGAGGACGCACTTTAAAATAAATTACTTAACGGAATATCCTTCTTACCAGGGGATTTTCTCCTTTTCTTTAAATCTTTATATTTATTTATTTTCGGAATTGACAATGAAATATAGGATTTTTTTAGATCACATTAATCTAGTCTTCTTTTATGGATCCACAACCACATCTGATACCTAAATATATTTTTACGATTATCGCGACTGCAGGTTAATTCCATATTAATGTAACGAGAACGAATGACCGCCGTGGTCAGTGACCTACTGTGAATTCTGCCCTTACGGTCTAATCGTTCGTGGCATTGTCCTCAATCAGCTCAGTTTCACAGTGCTAACAACTCTCACTAGACCAATCGATCTGTCTGATCAGAATTCCATACGGAGGAGATCGAACGACAGAAACCTTACGTAACTACTGATGCTGATCAATATGGCGAAGTTGTTGCCGAGCGCGAGTATCACAGGTAGGGCGCGGTACTTGATAAGGTCTGTTTTGACGAGCAACTGACGTAACTTGTTCATGTGAAGTCGAGTATCACAGGGAGGGCGCGGTACTTGATAAGGTCTGTGTTGACGAGCAACTGACGTAACTTGTTCATGTGAAGTCGAGTATCACAGGAAGGGCGCGGTACTTGATAAGGTCTGTTTTGACGAGCAACTGACGTAACTGATAATTGTTGAGTCCTTTTTCGAAGAGCTGACTTGTCACCTGTTCTTGTTAGTTCCTGTTTTGACGAAAACCTGAGTTTCTATATGTGTAAGAAATAGGAAAGCGGGTTGTGTGCTTTCCACCGGGGATCGAACCCGCGATCCCAGACTTCCTAGTAGGACTATCTACCACTGTGGTAAAGGGGAATTTCCCCTAGCGCGAAGCTAGAAGGGGAGCGTAATTCTATGTACGCTTGCAGATTTATTGCGGGATCGCAACAGCTCTATTATATGAAGACGGTATTCACATATGATAGGGCCAGTCAAAAATTAATTTTGCCATCTCGCTGAAATGCCTGGAAACGAAAATATGGTACTCCATTCGGTGACAGTATACTGAAAATGGGCGTACCAGGTCAACATAGGATATACCACCCGATAGAAAGAGGAGATCAGGGAGAACAAACAAAAGACAGAATAAGCTAGTTTGGCAATGGTTGCAGCAATGCTATGCCAATGCACATAACAAACTCCCTAGTATGCAATTTCCTCCAATATTAGTCGCCTCACAACATCATGCAGTGGGATAAACCAGGTCAATTCATCCCACAACCAGCACAGTAATAGATGGAAAGATCTATATATATAACACGGGTACATCTCGAGGTCATTTGTGAAGCATAAGTATAATACCTGAAGCCAGTGAGACATTCATTTGACGAGCAGCTGACTTGTTCACATCAAATTATGCAAAGTTACCTCCCTTGGGTTTTTTTTTAATCTCAAAAGGGATACAATTTTTTCTATATCTTAAAAATATATTTGATTGTCTTAAATTTCAGACGAAATAATGCCGGTGACATCCCGGTCATCCCTGGTCACATTTTTTATGATATAGAGCTATATCAAAACCAGTGAATGAACTAATAAAGCAATTTATCTATATTGATTTTTTCTGACCCACCAGGTCCCATGGTGTGATTACTCGTATTAGGTCGAAGACCTTTGTCTGGTATCAGTTCTTTCTTGTCCTACATCGATAGTATTGACCGATTCCCGCCGGTATTAGGTGCTGATGCTGTTACGCCAGGTCTGGCGCCTGTATAGTAATGGAGACTATACAAGTGGCGTCACGAATTGGAATCTACTCAGCAATGCGGAACATCTCGTCTGATCCGGTCATCTGGGGTGTGTTCGAGACGCCTGTCCAGAACCTGTCCTGACTGTTCTTTGGTACAGGCCGTTTCGAATGCGCCGTAACAGGAAGTACTTAATCCAATATGGCGTCGGCAGACTCTCGACTAGCTGTAATACCCTAGCATAGCATGGTGGCAGGTGGTTTTTGACGACTAAAAAATAATTGTCCAATCGATTTTGCCAACTTGCACCTTATTTTATTCAACTCATTTAGCCGTGAAGGGATCAAGAAAACAAATTTGTGAAAAAAGTAAATGAAAAAACCCAACTAAAACTAAAAATTCATATATATATGTTACGTTGTTCAAACTGGTCTCAATGTATAGGGAAAATCTATTTCAATTACTTTTGGGCGAAATTTCCTCTTGATCTTTGAGCACTTGTAAAATTACTGAGTCCTGTTCGATAGTCGCCGTGTTTGTGACGTCACTGTGCCGCGCCACACCATCCCCTCGGCGGGAACAGATTGGACAGTCCGGAACAGCTGTGCCATCGCATTCGAGAGCTGTTCCGTCTGTCCCGGCAGTCCAGGACAGCGTTTCGAACGTACCTCTGACGATGGAAGGAACTGTAATTGAGGCGATGTGTTCCGAATGTCCGCCATGTTTAAGAAACGAGTCATCCGAGGGGTTTCGAATGCCTACTAAATAGTTTTCTGTGTAACCCCCCCCCCCCCACCCCCTTCACATAGGAAGACAGCGAGGGCTACAATAAGAAGATGTGAACATATGAGTAGCTGTGCGACCTCCGAGCGTGACCTGGATGGGCAGGGCTTTAGAATCTCCGAGGGCCCGGTAAGCGGCAACTTACCCCCTCACGCCGACCGTACACAGACCTCGTCAGTGAAGTGTAGATGTAAAACCCATCAACCAACCCAACCAACCCTCCTCCAACCTTCTGCCACCAATTATACAATCTAAATAAAGAGTAAATATGTATGACTAACGTTTAATGCACATGTCTCCGTATATACCGTCTGCTGAGATTAGAATAAATGTTACGTGGCTATCTAACCGGTTACTAGCTTGTTCGAGTTGTTACGTGGCTATCTAACCGGTTACAAGCTTGTTCGAGTTGTTACGTGGCTATCTAACCGGTTACTAGCCTGTTCGAGTTGTTACGTGGCTATCTAACCGGTTACTAGCCTGTTCGAGTTGTTACGTGGCTATCTAACCGGTTACTAGCCTGTTCGAGTTGTTACTTGGCTATCTAACCGGGTACTAGCCTGTTCGAGTTGTTACGTGGCTATATACCGGTTACTAGCATGTTCGAGTTGTAACGTGGCTATCTAACCGGTTACTAGCCTGTTCGAGTTGTTACGTGGCTATCTAACCGGTTACTAGCCTGTTCGAGTTGTTACTTGGCTATCTAACCGGGTACTAGCCTGTTCGAGTTGTTACGTGGCTATATACCGGTTACTAGCATGTTCGAGTTGTAACGTGGCTATCTAACCGGTTACAAGCTTGTTCGAGTTGTAACGTGGCTATCTAACCGGTTACTAGCCTGTTCGAGTTGTTACGTGGCTATCTAACCGGTTACTAGCCTGTTCGAGTTGTTACTTGGCTATCTAACCGGGTACTAGCCTGTTCGAGTTGTTACGTGGCTATATACCGGTTACTAGCATGTTCGAGTTGTTACGTGGCTATCTAACCGGTTACAAGCTTGTTCGAGTTGTAACGTGGCTATCTAACCGGTTACTAGCCTGTTCGAGTTGTTACGTGGCTATCTAACCGGTTACTAGCCTGTTCGAGTTGTTACTTGGCTATCTAACCGGGTACTAGCCTGTTCGAGTTGTTACGTGGCTATATACCGGTTACTAGCATGTTCGAGTTGTTACGTGGCTATCTAACCGGTTACAAGCTTGTTCGAGTTGTAACGTGGCTATCTAACCGGTTACTAGCCTGTTCGAGTTGTTACGTGGCTATCTAACCGGTTACTAGCCTGTTCGAGTTGTTACTTGGCTATCTAACCGGGTACTAGCCTGTTCGAGTTGTTACGTGGCTATATACCGGTTACTAGCATGTTCGAGTTGTAACGTGGCTATCTAACCGGTTACAAGCTTGTTCGAGTTGTAACGTGGCTATCTAACCGGTTACTAGCCTGTTCGAGTTGTTACGTGGCTATCTAACTGGTTACTAGCCTGTTCGAGTCATTATCGTTAATCATTACGCCGACAAGATTTTAACCTTAACAGGGTCATGCGCCTGCAGATTCCACCGGCATGATAGACAGTCTGAAAATATAACAGAGACATACTTGATCAAGGGCAGTATTAAACTACATGTATATCTTTTGGCATTGCACATGGAAATATCGCAATCAAATGAACATAAATAACTTTGTCCTTTTCCGGTATAAAATCGATGTCTGTATTGGCGAAGTGTTGTTACTATCATTCGCTGACCTGATGGTAAAGCACGATATGACGCGTCTTTGTTGGTGTAAATGAAGTACGTCGGCCTAGCAAGGGTTGAATACCTGTACCAGTAGTTGCCAACCGCTGTTATTACCTTCATAATTGTCCTTATTGCTCGTCTACCCAGCTGTAGAAACAAGTACTGGCATGATTGGAAACTATCCCGCGCAAGACCGGGGTCCTTCAAAGAAACAGACGGTCACTACAATGTTACAATGTTAAGCTCTGGATTTATCTTCAATTTTTGGTTCAATTAAGATAATCTTTCGCATACAATATTTTACCCTTTTCCAAGCTGCCAAGCAGGGTCCAGATTGTTTTTTTAAGGGGGAGGGGGATGTTTTGTTTGTTAGTTTTTGCGAATAATTACTGAATTTGTTACATGAATAAATCTAATTAATTAGCTTATATATTTTGTACTTTTGTCAGATTTTAACTTATTGATGATTTTTAACCAACTGTAGAAAACAAGGCAGATTAGGACATACGTTCATTGGAATTTTAATTATTATTTAGAATACCTGGTATCAGGAAGCATAAGCCTCTATCCGCACACCTATCGGAGATACAATCCACAAAAACAGGATTTTATTCACCCATTACCGTCTCCCTTTACAACCCTTGCACATGTATTGTCGACTGTGGTCAATCGGAAACAGTCGGTATATTCCGTGGACGTTTACGAAGATTGCCGACAGTTCCCGGTTGAGTCTGCGGTGACGTAGTTTAGCAGAAATATTGCGTGTTGTTTATACCAAGTATATCACAGATTAAGAAGTATCCTTATTTCAACAAGAACTCCAGGTGAACCCTGATTTAAATTTCTCCTTTTAAGAATGATCTTAACACCAAACTAGCTGTGACGATGAACTCCCGTAAATCGCCCACCTTGTAGATTGAGGAATTAACCAGGTGTAAGTGTCCAGATAATCCGAACGTTTGTTAGACACTTTCTTTTCAATGCAAATGGAAGGGCCACTGACTTAAAGTGTAGCGGAACTTGACTGGGTCGATCGCCGGTGACCAGAGCTTGGTAAAGCGTCTGTCTAGAGTTTGAAGGGTCCCGGGTTCGAACCCTGGTCTGGCCGTGCAATTATCTTTTTCCTGTTACAAATTTGGCGCCCAACGAAATTTACCCACGGAAGTTAGTATAGAGTCTTGTGTGTCTTCGGGGTCGAAGACTTTGTTAAAGGAGGGAGGAATGTAGCAGAACTGGACTGGGTCGATCATCGGTGACCAGATAGCTCAATTGGTAGAGGGTCCATCTAGCGTTCGAGGGGTCAATAGTGTCACAATTCATTTTAAGGTAAGGCGTTCGATTCAGTTGTAATCTTTCCCCTTTCTCTTTAATCCCGTGCCTGACATCTTCCGTAGTGTCACTTTTCATTTTCAACAATGAAATTAAATTCTGTTTAAAAAATATTTTCATGGAAGCTGTGAAATTTACATCTATATCAACTGAACACGTTCGACATGATCGCACCTGCAAGCATGTTTAAAATTGAAGTATCAAGTCGCTATTCAGAAACAAAATACAGCTAAAAAATATTTCCTTCCACTCTTGTAAAGACAAGCTCATAATTGGCAATTTATCTCTCGACATGTTTTAATCTTTAAATATGCCATCTTCTCCCCAGCTAAATCATGCCTGTCTCCCCCTGGAGCCGATTTCGGTGAAACCAATTTACCGGTGTGAATTTCGAATTGATGAATGCGCTGGTGAGCCTATTACCGCCAGCAGTTATTCATAAGACTGTGGTCATTTTAAAACCAAACTGTCCTGGGTATTTCTGAACTGTTTACAACATGTGTGACACATGTAAATATGATTCATGTATTTTAAAATAATTTCTGTTGCAGAAAGCCAAAGTTGTGGGCCGATATATTCAAAGTATGATTAGCTTAACGTTTAAAATGATTAAATTTTGACCTTTTTAGAAGTGTCGGAATATTTTAAAATATTTTGTTGTGTGTTTAAAACTCTTTTTTTTTTTATACGCAATGGACGGTTTGAAGATCTATATATACGGTTAAGGTTTGAATTTCAATATTTATTAACATATATACAAGATGAAACGTTAAGTTGATGTAAAGCTAACCATGCTTTTTAACACATTTTCCACACCTTACCAAGTCACTATACGCTACGCGAGTTTTGATTCACCTAACTAAGGAATTACATTTTCAATTTCTTTTCCAATTTTTGAATAAAGGACAAAATTGGCGTTACGTCAGCCGATGAAGAGGTAATTGGGTAATCGAGTGATTAAGTTGTGCAAGAAAACGCTATTCATTTATTTTCAACTATTTTAAATAAGTTAACATTTAAGTGGCACATCGGTTTGAATTGCACCAAAATTCTATTTAGGAAAGTATGTATAAGCAAAGAGTAATTGCGACAGTCGAGCAAAATAATACGCATTCAACGGCCGTTTGTTTGTTCTGCTCCAGTTCACATAGTCAACCATACTGTCGTTATTACTTATAAACCTATGGAATGCCCGACATTTAGACTCTATATATAGGTCAGTTTGTTGTAGTTTATCATTCATGTTGTTTACATCGTTAAAATACCCGACATAGTAAAGTGGATAATATAAACTCAATTTGAAAAGGTTAAAAGGTCAAAACATACATGGTATTTATATGTATGTATCGATTCCCGGTGTTTCTATGCAATGCACCAGTGACCTGAATTTCACACAAACAGATGTGTCCATAAGTAGAGGAACGACGGAACTTAAAATGTCACGCGGTTTTACTGAGAACAAACTAATGCACTGGTATTTTTTTGCTTTAAAACGAGTTAGTGACGTCATCACAGGACAATAACAAGCTGTTGTGGACGCCGTTACCTCCCGATCACGTGGTATTGTTTATAACGTGAGGGGGAATTCCGCCGGTTTGTTTACGTTGGCCGGGGTGAAGGTCGTCATGTAACCGAGCGGCTCGCGTGGGAGCTCAATACTACTAACAGCTGCATTGCCACCGTGTCGCCGATATTAAGATATACGTAACACGGAATCGGAGATAGAGGTTATGTTGTGATTTGACAACACTGGACAAAGGATATTATCGTGTATATTCTTAATAGTTATTGGGCTTCTGTTTATCAACTAAATCACGCGTGTGTAGGCCTACTGTTAGGCAGGATGTTTTAGGCGTCTGTGGAAATCAGATACGAAAACTCTTCCTTTGAGTTCGTGTAGACATGTGAACATCGTGGATATATCAAATACCCATTGTTATTTTGAACCAAAGGTGTCATTTGAAAGCAAACAAATATCATTAAACGGACAATATCAAATATATTTCATAAATCATCGGTCTCCCGTCAGCCGAAAGCCTTCAGTGTGTCAGCACGTAGGAAATAAAACCCTGTTCATTGATTCTCGTCTGTACGGCTGGTATATACGAGGAGGAAAAGTTTCAGAAATGACGAGGTGAGCTGATATAAGTTACATACATATTTGTTAGATATGTGTATCATATATAAATATATTTGCTGGTTTCATTATTTTATCATTTTAGTTGAACAATTTCTGTGAATGGTGACTGTATCAATGTTAACTTGTATTGGTTTCGGGTACGTGTGTCAGTTTCAATTGGCTAGATAATTCTAAAACATTGTGACGGGTTGAGTTTTAAAAAGCTCAATGTCATAAATAAACAAATGATTCAAGTGTTTCCCACAGGGACCTGAGAATGAATAACTACATGTTTGGACCTATCCTGTATGTAAGAGTGTTATCAGACGTTTCATAGCTTTAAATCAACACTCGGTAAAGGTTTATGTGTGAAGAAGTCGGCCCCTATCAACCCCGATGGTACGTATTTCAAATATATAACACGTTTTCCTTTCCCAATCATAACGTTTTATTGAAAAATCGACATCTCTCTGAAGACCAACCATGTAGTTGCGTTTCTGAAATTTACAATATATGTATTGATATCACCAAGATATTGACAACCCCCAAACAACAGCACGCTATAACGATTGTATTTTCTCATTCCTTGCAAGTTAGAACCATTGCGGGGCGACCCCTACCCTTACCCCCTACCGTTACCCCCAACCGTTACCCCAAACCCTTACTCCTACCGTTACCCCCAACCCTTACCCCCCTACCGTTACCCCCAACCCTTACCCCCTACCGTTAACCCCCTACCGTTACCCCCAACCCTTTCCCCTCCCGTCCCTTAATTCCCTGCCCCACTTAACCCCAAGTTCAACCCGACCCTCAAAAATCTATCCCATACCCATTTTTACTTAAAATCGATTACATACTGAAAATTTACATCATATCATCTAACGAAAGTTTTCGTTGTTGATGATGACATGACCTGAAGCAAACGTCCAGTTTGGTCAGTGTTATCTTTTGGAAAAGCCGGTGATAAAATATAGCTACGACTAAAATAGCGCAATATCCGGGCCTTTCCATGATAAGTAAACACGTGCAATGTCAACCGACAACACAGTGTCATCGAATCTGATTTCACACATCATGAAACATGGAAGAAACCAGAATTGATCCGCTGGCCCCTATACCAACACTTCATCTTTTCTTTCCCTACGCAACTGGTTCACCCTTTGTCGGTATAATGTGACCGAGCGGAATGCTGTACTGTGTACCTTCGGCATGGTATTTCAGTAAGATAGCACTATAACAAGGAGACAAGTACACCAACATACCATATCTCCAGCACACATACACACATACACACATGCACGCATCAACAGCATACACGGAGGCACGTCCTAAAATGACCTTAGCTGTTAATAGGATGTTAAGCATTGTTGCAAGCATTTTAATGAAACGTTTTTCTTCGCCAGCACAACACATTATTACAAAATAACTGCAGTAGTTTCTTCCTGGCCGACATATTTTTTTTAATCATAGTTGATTAAGATTTAACCAGGATATTTACAAACCGTAGCTATAATACTTACAGGTAGATACAGGTGTAAACCGCTTACCTGTCAACATATTACGTAACAAAACACGTATCCCAGCAACTGAAATCAGAAACGTCCTCTTTATACACAAGATAGAAGAAACCTGATTAAAAGTCGCATATACATTTCAACATAATACATTTTAGCGAAGAACATAAGCTTTAAGAGCTATTTTTGGAACAAACTTCGGATAAAAACAGTTAAAAATTTCAAACAAATGTATGCAGCATACACGTATACAATCACTGCATGGCTCTCTTTCACTTAAGGAACGCCAGTCTATCAATGTGTACTTGTAAGAATGATAGTATTATTTTTTACAGCTGGATAGTCTAGGACACTCACTGCATGGAGATATTCGGATATAAAAGAATTTAAACGGATTTTGTTACAAACACATTTGATCTTGAGGAGGGCCAGTCTATCAATATTTACTTGTATGGATGATGGTATTCATTTTTACAGCTGGGTAGTTTGGGACAATCACAGATGGGGGATATTCGGAATGCTAATTTTAAAGAAGATATTCGGATTTTGTTTTAACTCATATGATCTTAATCGAAACATATTTTTGGTGAACATGCACAAACCGGTAATAATTTTACATTTAACGTGATTTG
Source organism: Mizuhopecten yessoensis (assembly GCF_002113885.1). Classification (NCBI taxonomy): domain Eukaryota; kingdom Metazoa; phylum Mollusca; class Bivalvia; order Pectinida; family Pectinidae; genus Mizuhopecten; species Mizuhopecten yessoensis. The sequence continues at coordinate 219,240 of NW_018408718.1, forward strand.
AACCAGAACCGTTTAACAGTTAAGTATATTATTGTGAATTTTCTGTGTTTCTGGGTAACCAGAAAACCTAATGTTTTTGTACTTCACGACAACAAATCCCGAAAGCAATAAAATACGAGCATGTCCTAACAAAATCAGATATGTCTAGACTAACGTGTTGCTGCCGTAGGTTTTGATGATAGTCGGAATCCTTACGTGTGTGGACGCGCCATGTTGTCTCAAACATGTTATTCCTGGGAGATCACGTTCGGATAAACCTAGTTCTGACTTGTTAGTGCTTGTCATATTGCAAATGAGCGTTGGTCTAAATACATTGTTTTGATATAATAGGTAAACGAATCTACTGCTCACTAAAACTCCGGACACATTATTATAACGCCATTTTGTCTCCCGACTGTACTCTCGAGAGATTTGGGACCCGATACCAGAGAGAGCCACAGATTATGCTGACGTCACAAATCATGTTTATCAAAGATTGGCTAGCTTTGTAGGACGTCTTCAAAATTTAGAAAAAAAATGTCTTTCTGTTTTAAGTGTCCAAAAATGTTCAAAACAATTTGTCTTCTATTTTCAAAATCAAATATTGACTCTTTATCAGTGAACATTTTAATTGCGTTGTTTGTTTCCAAAATATTTTTAGAAGACATTTCTCATTTTTTCCCCTTGTAAAACTGACTATGCGTTTATGAATTGGGCTCAGACAGCGGCTACGATTCTATGTGGCGGAGTTACACGAGTTACGTATTAAACAATTATCCAATCTTAGGTATGTAGCATGTTTTCGTCCAAGCTTTTATGTTTATTTGTAAAAACTACATACGGTACACCTTAAAATTAGTACTGTACTTATCATAATTAGCGTGCTCCGAAAGCTGTTCAGGACACAGTACAACCTAAATAATGTCAGCTAAATGAGAATTTACAGTAAATTTTATTATGAGATTCAAAATGTTCACTTTCATATAATGCAAAATATTCATGAGTCTCCGTATAGAGTAAATAAATAAAAGTTTGACCTATGGTATCTGTAAGTTATGAAGATTGAGACGACTTGGTGGTATCTGTAAGTTATGAAGATTGAGACGACTTGGTGGTATCTGTAAGTTATGAAGATTGAGACGACTTGGTGGTATCTGTAAGTTATGAAGATTGAGACAACTTGGTGGTATCTGTAAGTTATGAAGATTGAGACGACTTGGTCCAGGTTTGGCTTTGCTCATAATTCTGAACTCCAATTTTAGGAATATCTATTTTTTTCTATAAAAATCCCTAAAAATGTTAAAATACACATATACATTTTTAGACGCCTGCATAGCGAACTGTAGATTTTGTGAAAAAGATTGCTCTGGTGTTTGTTAACTTCTATTTTGTGATGACAAATACTGTATTTGGAAAAGTGGACTGGTTCATTTATTTTCAAATGTGCTCTTGCACTCAGTTTTAGCACACGTTCTTTTATGAATAAAAGTTACTTTAAATGTGAACGTTTTCTGTGATATAACTGGTACGGTGATATATACAGGTACGCTAATACTCGTATTTGATTGACAGGGCGCCGATTATAGTACATACGGCGAATTATGATCGCGTAACGTATTATAACTTATTATACGCCGTGCCTAAGTGTAATATTGCCGCAGATGAAATCACACCATAGTATATCGTAGATCAATATAATCGGTCTCTCCTTTGTGATTTGGACTGAGATTCAGATTCAGATTTTATTTCCAACACTCGGACACATGGAAATGTGTAACATGAGGTACATGTACATGAATTCATATATTAAATTTTGACAGGATGGACAGGTGCATGCATGTATACAAGCAAAATTGTATTGACACTTAGACACATAATATGTGTTACATGAGGAAATAAAGTTGCAGATATGGAAAATGAAGTACAATGGACAGTTCAATTTAGAATCGGTACGGTATAGTAACATGATATGACATACAATGGAAAATACAAAACAAACATAAAAAACAACCATACATATAATTCACAAGTTATTTAACTATTAACAGTTATACATATGCATCATTCACAAAAGAGGAGCCATTTTGGTTAGGAAAATAGATAAACCTGTCAGAACTCGTTGATTGCATAATGATAAAAGATCTTTAAACTTATAAATATTTGGGTTTGTGCAATAATAACGAGGAATATATTTGTTACGTTTGGTGGATATAGTTATATTATTGCATTCAAATAGATAATGAAATTCATCTCCGACACTTTCCGCGCACAAATTACATAGTCGATTATCTCGGGGTATGTTATACCATCTACCTGCTTCAATTGGAAACTTCAAATTCGAAGTGCGCAGTTTTGTTATTGGTGTTCTGATATGTTCTGGCAGATTTAATAAATATTTTTCTAGACCAAATTCCGTTTTAAATAGAGTGTAGAACTGCCCACGAGATTAGCTAGTAATGTCATCGAACCATTGCTGTACAAAGTGATCGTTAAGCCGTTGTTTAAAATGCATTTGTAAAATCCATCAGGCATCTGTAATTTATTATCAAATATGTAAGAAAATCCCGTTTCATTGAAAATACCTTTTATATAGTTAATCCATTTGAACTGAAGAGCATCGTTTTGCATATGTAAAGCCAGTCGTAGTAATATGCTGCTGAGTTTGTTTTCATTACTAATTATTCTATTCCAAAAACCTAACATTCTTAGACACATAGACACATAGACACAGACACATAGACACATAGACACGTAGACACGTAGACACATAGACACGTAGACACATAGACACGTAGACACATAGACACATAGACACGTAGACACATAGACGACACATAGACACGTAGACACATAGACACATAGACACATAGCAATATCCATCTATAGTTTCCATCTCACAACGAGTAATATACATAGATGTATAGAATAGATCCCCAACAGTATCAAACATCTCCGCAATTAGCAAACGACAATGACGTCACTTCCGGAAAAGCGCGTTTCCTTCCTGTCCACACCTAGCGAAACGACAGATTTGTGTGCGTTTTTTTTATGTAAAACATGAATAGATTGCGTAAGTGTAGGAGAATATGAGAAAACTCTGGGTGGTTAATGAAAATCCCTAAAATATTTCTTTTAAATTTTCAAGTTGCCTTGTCGAATTGGCTTTAAATATTATTTAAAAATAAGATATCATTAATTAATAGATAAATAAATAAATAATTATCACTACGTTAATATCACCCGTGTGAGAGATATAAATCATGGGAACAGTTGTTTTTTGTATCAAACTTTTATGGATTTTTTCATCCTTTTTGTTCTTTTCTGTTTCTGGAGATAAAATAGACATACAGATGAAGTTCAAAGGTCATTAGATGTATATTCTAAGTCCAATGCTCTATCGTTCGTTTGTTGAGTAATTAGCCCCACTTACTACCCCCTTGGTAACGACCCGCGGACTCCCCGGCCCGCGCACTTTGTACTGACGTACACTTAGTTAACGAGACCGCGAAACAACATATCTCAAAACGTTGCTGAAGAGATTGAGTTCCGGCGTGTTCACACTGCAAAACAACCAGTCATTGAAGTATCCGGAGTCGTCTTCACAGTTTGCAAGTGAGCATGTATTCTTTGTTTCCCTGACGGGTCATGGTCTCTTCTTGCAAGGACGTTACTGTCATATACGACTTGCTTTAAATTATTTCATTTTCATGAGTATTTTTTTTCGCGAACTTTCTCTCGCGAAAAATTTAATTCGCTATTGACAGGATGCGTTTTCAATATTTACAGTGTTTCTTTTTATGGAATATATTTTGCGGAATGTTTAAATTTAATTTTTTTCCTTTCAATATTTTCGGAAATTTATCTCGCGAAAATGCAATGATTTCCAGTACATTTCAGGACCTAGATGATTTAATTTCATTTAGATCGTCAGATCTCAAAGCTGATTAAGACTTCAAATTGAAAATCTGAACATAGCGATAAAATGAGAAAAGGAAATATTTGTTATCAAAACGGCTAACCCGATTAACGAATAAGGTTGAAGTCATGATATTGATGTATATATTACCTGTTTACATCGAGACACGGTAAAACTTGGGAACCCTTGAATTTTAAAGTAGACAACTCCAGCAACTCTGCCTCTGGTTGACTTTGTAGACCGTTTGGGTGGGGTTTAGAAACATCTAAACGCAGTAAGCTAATATCATAATGTTATATGTATGTTTAACAGCTGGAACGCTTATTGAATCCTGAATTGTACTGTTAATGTGTTGACGATCTTAACCGACTGCTCGTGTAGTATACAACGACGCAGCGTTGTTATTTCCATGTTCCGGAGATTAGGACTGACAGGGCTTACCTACTTTGTTTATTTGTGTCAAAATATAATCGGAACTTTAAAGGTCAACAACTGTAGCTGTCTCTATAATCAGATGTGGTCGTGTGTCGGGTTACGGGAACTCGACATATTTTTTAAATCTGTGCCAAGGATGATATAACACAATATAACGTATCAAGGCCTTGAATCGATTTGACCTACAGTCCTCGTCCCTCCCCACATCGCCATTCGCCCCTTCCTTTTGCTCGCTCCCCTCGCTCATCCCCCTCGCCCTTCCTCACTCGTCCCTCCCCACAGTCCTCGTCCCTCCCCACATTCCTCGTCCCTCCCCACAGTCCTCGTCCCTCCCCACATCGCCACTCGCCCCTTCCTCTTGCTTGCTGCCTTTGCTCCTCCCCCTCGTCCATTGCTCCTCCCCCTCGTCCATTGCTCCTCCCCATTGTCCATTGCCCCCCCCCCTTGTCCATTGCTCCTCCCTCTCTCGCCCATTGCTCCTCCCCCTCGCCTATCCCCACTTGTTCCATCCCTCGCTCCTCCCTTCGCTCCTCCCAACTCTCCCCCATCCCTCGCTCGCCTTCGTCTTCTGATCAGCAATACCTTGAATACAATTCTCCATCGTCCTCGCTTCTTTTCATCCTTCGTCGCTTCCCCGCATCGCCCCTCCCCCACTCCCCCTCCCTCTCGCCTTTCCCCGCTTGCGCCTTACCCCATGATCGCATTCGTCTGATAAGCAAGGCAAAGAATCTATATTCCGACCGTCCTGGCCACTCCCTATCCCTCGTCCCTTCCCTCATCGCTCCTCACTCCATTCGTCTAATAAACAAGGCCTTAATCGATTNCCTTGCCATTCCCTTATCTCTCACCCCTCCCTTATCTATCGACCTTCCCATACCTCTCGCCCCTCCCTTTTCTATCGACCTTCCCATACCTCTCGCCCCTCCCTTATCTCTCACCCCTCCATTATCTATCGACCTTCCCATACCTCTCGCCCCTCCCTTATCTCTCACCCCTCCCTTATCTATCGCATCGCCCCTCCCTTATCTCTCGCACATAAATAAGTTTTTAGGGCGTTGTGTCGGCAAAATCCTCGAAATTCCGGGGGTTACGCTCTATCACGTTCTGTAAGTGACAGTAACCCCTGGAATTTCCAAGGATGTGTATGTGATTGACGGTAGGTACTACTTGTTCCTAAACAACTGGGAACGTAGCCAACATGCAGGCGTAGTCTTCCATAGAACAGGTAGATAAATATGTCTGGTGCCCGAACTTATACATTATTCAGCACCTGAACCATGATTCCTTACCATTGCCATACAGCAGGTTGACAGTAAAATCATTGCGATAATATGTCTAATGTAAATTAAATGTCTCTTTTGAAGTCTATCTAATGCAAATTTTATTGTACGTATTTTTTCGGTATGAAATATTTATTACGTTGTAATATATCGTGACACGTGTTTAAGAGGTTTCCTGTATGTAAGGTCGCTGGTCCAATAGGGACTGTGCTGTATATACATTACTCACAAAGTTCAGCTGATCTTTAAAAATAACAATGGATCCTCATAAATATTTCCGGTAATACATGTTACGAACGGGTCTGACTCAAAGTCATATGGCACGTGGAGGCATTCTATGTACGCGTGCGCGAAGGGTATGAGGGAGGTATAGCGTGGGGAAGGAATGCGGGGGCAGGGAGGCCAGGGGGTTCAAAGTGTTACTATCACAAGAGGTTTGGTATTATGTGGTATCTGAGAGAGTTAGCGACTGACGTTTAGTTGTACAATGAAAATATGACGGTGTCCCATAAATTTGAGTGACAACTTTTATAGATAGGGCTAGCGCTTCTAATGTGTAGTGTGTTAATGTGTCACAATACTAGCCCGAAAGTCAGGTCAAGGCTAGAGCTACGTCACAAAACTTAAATCGTCAGCTGTTAGAGGTTTGTTTGCGGGTATTCATAGAGTAACATTTACCGTCGTGTGTAGTATCGGTGTATTAGAAGGGATTTGAAGACCTAAGAATGTGAGTATTCGTGTTTAACGGTTTTAATACATTGTCTATAGTATTTATTACCCGAACTTTGCAAAGTAAACAAAAACAGAGAAAAGTATTGGTTTAAAATACGTATTGAACAGATATATATCATTTATCTACGAGATATTGCCACTTCATGTTTACATACCAAGTTTAAAATATTTATTACTCATATATTTTGTATGCTATCTATTCAAGGATATAGATAGGTGTTCTTTTTATAATATTGAACAGATATATATTATTTGTTTGTCGACAAGATAATGCCGTTTCTCATGAGATATATTGATTTTGGCAAGTCGGACATGTAAACATGTTCGGGGGTTTTCACCTCGAGGTGGAAAGTTGATTTCTCGTATACACAGAAGTAAGTATGTTCCTTTGTTGCTCTGTTTACTCTGTGCTAGTGTATACGTATGTACGTACTACGATCTAAAGCCAGTGATACTACTACCAAGACAGATAGGTTGGTCCGAATTCTTACCATAGCTCTGACAAATTTCCAAGTGTGCTGGGCCCAAAATATATTATATCAACCTGTTCTTTCTTGTCGCGTTATAGATAATTTTTCTCCGACAAAAGCTTGTGTGAGATGACAATTTACTTGTTTATCTGATGACGTCATAACATTTCTTTTTATAAAGCATGTTTGTATTATGTGAACTAACGTGAACTTTGAAAAGCAGGTATGGGTGAGTGCGTTCTATGAATCCGATACCTTTCTTTTAATGTTAACACAACACCTCGACATTTTAAATTTGCATTGTGTAATGTACTAACACAGGAGACCGACATACAAAGTCTGGTTAACTTAAATAGTATAACACAATAACAGGTTACATTCACGTAAAGTATGGTTAACTTACACTGTACTAACACAGGACACAGTCATACAGAGTCTGGTTAACTTAAATAGTATAACACAATAACAGGTTACAATCACGTAAAGTCTGGTTAACTTACACTGTACTAACACAGGACACAGTCATACAGAGTCTGGTTAACTTACACTGTACTACACAGGACACAGTCATACAAAGTCTGGTTAACTTACACTATACTAACACAGGACAGAGTCATACAAAGTCTGGTTAACTTAAATAGTATAACACAATAACAGGTTACAATCACGTAAAGACTGGTTAACTTACACTGTTCTAACACAAGACACAGTCATACATAGTCTGGTTAACTTTCACTTTACTAAGACAGGACACAAACATACATAGTCTGGTTAACTTACACTGTACTAAGACAGGACACAGTTATACAGAGGCTGTTTAACTTACACTGTACTAACACAGGACACCGTCATACAAAGTCTGGTTAACTTACACTGTACTAAGACAGTACACAGTTATACAGAGTCTGGTTAACTTACACTATACTAACACAGGACACAGTCATACAAAGTCTGGTTAACTTACGCTGTACTAACACAGGACACAAACATACAAAGTCTAGGTAACTTACACTGTACTAAGACAGGGCACAGTTATACAAAGACTGGTTAACTTACACTGTACTAAGACAGGACACAGTTATAAAGAGTCTGGTTAACTTACACTGTACTAACCCAGGACACAGTCATACAAAGTCTGGTTAACTTACGCTGTACTAACACAGGACACAGTCATACAAAGTCTGGTTAACTTACACTATACTAAGACAGGGCACAGTTATACAAAGACTGGTTAACTTACACTGTACTAAGACAGGACACAGTTAGACAGAGTCTGGTTAACTTACACTGTACTAACCCAGGACACAGTCATACAAAGTCTGGTTAACTTACGCTGTACTAACACAGGACACAAACATACAAAGTCTAGGTAACTTACACTGTACTAAGACAGGGCACAGTTATACAGAGTCTGGTTAACTTACCCTATACTAACACAGGACACAGTCATACAAAGTCTGGTTATCTTACACTGTACTAACACAGGACACAAACATGCAAAGTCTGGTTAACTTACACTGTACTAACACAGGGCACAGTTATACACAGTCTGGTTAACTTACACTGTACTAGCACAGGACACAAACATACACAGTCTGGTTAACTTACGCTGTACTAACACAGGACACAAACATACAAAGTCTAGGTAACTTACACTGTACTAAGACAGGGCACAGTTATACAAAGACTGGTTAACTTACACTGGACTAACACAGGACACCGTCGTACAAAGTCGGGTTAACTTACACTGTACTAACACAGGACACAAACATACAAAGACTGGTTAACTTACACTGTACTAAGACAGGACACAGTTATACAGAGGCTGTTTAACTTACACTGTACTAACACAGGACACAAACATGCAAAGTCTGGTTAACTTACACTGTACTAACACAGGACACAGACATACACAGTCTGGTTAACTTACACTGTCCTAACACAGGACACAAACATACACAGTCTGGTTAACTTACACTGTACTAACACAGGGCACAGTTATACACAGTCTGGTTAACTTACACTGTACTAGCACAGGACACAAACATACACAGTCTGGTTAAATTACACTGTACTAACACAGGACACAACCATGCACAGTCGGGTTAACTTACACTGTACTAACACAGGACACAGACATACACAGTATGGTTAACTTACACTGTACTAACACAGGACACAAACATACAAAGACTGGTTAACTTACACTGTACTAAGACAGGGCACAGTTATACAAAGACTGGTTAACTTACACTGTACTAACACAGGACACCGTCGTACAAAGTCTGGTTAACTTACACTGTACTAAGACAGGGCACAGTTATACAGAGTCTGGTTAACTTACCCTGTACTAACACAGGACACAAACATACAAAGTCTGGTTAACTTACACTATACTAAGACAGGGCACAGTTATACAAAGACTGGTTAACTTACACTGTACTAACACAGGACACCGTCGTACAAAGTCGGGTTAACTTACACTGTACTAAGACAGGGCACAGTTATACAAAGACTGGTTAACTTACACTGTACTAACACAGGACACAGACATACAAAGTCTGGTTAACTTACACTGTACTAACACAGGGCACAGTTATACACAGTCTGGTTAACTTACACTGTACTAACACAGGACACAGTTATACAGAGTCTGGTTAACTTACACTGTACTAACACAGGACACAGTCATACAAAGTCTGGTTAACTTACACTGTACTAACACAGGACACCGTCGTACAAAGTCTGGTTAACTTACACTGTACTAACACAATACCGATTACAAAACTTTCACCTATTTATATTAGATATGAAAATAAGACTAGAAGGAAACAATTATAACATCTTAAAAAAATGAAGAATTTTTGTGAAAGAAAGTGTTCCGGTAAACATCGGAAGCCACCAGATTAGCACCGGAAGTGAGTATCGAATGACTAGGGAATTGCAATCGGGAACCATCGGCACTTTTCTTTAACAAAAAGGATACTTTAGAAAAGGTTCTCGTTTACGGAAAGAGCCGACGGTTCCCGATGGTGCATAGGTGGTGGTTTCAGGCGTCCCCGGAACCCCTTTGTCTACATACATACGTTCTGGTACATGTGACCCGAACTTCATTAAGTCGGTTAATCTGTGAGAAGCTGTTCGCGCGTCCTTGGACTAGTCGAGATAATACGGCGATAAATCTCGTCACACCTGTCAGTACTAGATACATACCTGACCTCACCGTATTTGTAAATTACGGGTCAAATGAATCAACGAGATTAAAAATACCTGTATCAAACAAACAGTATAGGTGACACGTGTGTGTATGGTGTTGCTACCGACTCATCACCTTTCGCCATTTTGTTTTTATTCACATTTTACGAGTAAACATTTATAAAATAGGATGCATGCTAAGTCACTTTTGAAACAGCTTTTCATCATATATACTGAATCAATAGTATCTGCAGTTGGATCAAATCTAGGCACAGGAGTCTGAAATTCTGTCAAAAACTAATCATAATAGTACCAACTTAAAATATACTTAAAAAATATTTTATAATATTGTAGTTTTTTGTATAACTGTCTTTTGACAGAATTTCTGACTCCTGTGATCTGGGTTGCGCTCAGAAGTGTGAGCACCATCATCTTAACAGTGCCTCGTGACAAAGTGGTTGATACATTTTACGAACCACATCTATTTTGAACGAAAAGAACTTAAAAGATTTATGAACAATAAAGGTACCATTTGTTATAATGAATTAAACATACAACAAGTAAATAGCACATAAAGTATCATAATGATATATTAAATGAATTTACAAGGTTTTGCTTGAAACCACGAATTGGAAATTTCATCCTTACTATTAAAGATTCTACGAAGATTTTCTATGCGATATGGTATTGTTTTTTCCCCGAACGACTTCAAAAAACCTTGAAATATTCTAATAACAAGTAAGAGGCTAGAGGAGAGGGGAATGGTGGGGGAGACAGGAGGGGGAGGGGAAGGCGTCACCACTGGGATATAAAGCGTCCCTACTATCAGGGGTCAGGGGTCAATAACCAATGTTGTCCACTGAACCATATTTTGTTCGCGTAAGAATAACGTATTGTTAGCTTAAAAGCCATCAAATATGTGAGCGATCATCAGTTTTACTCTTAAAATTCTACAAAGATTGTCTTTTTATACCATTTTCAAGATGAAAAATGTTAATCGATGGGGTTAAACACACATACACAGTATATGACATCGTCCATTGGATTTATTTACAAGTAAAGTGGTGTATTGGGACATAGTAAACAAGCGATGAGCCGTTGATAGATACGGATGATCGGATACAGTGATTGGTGAGGTCAACAAGTACAGATTCAGTCGAGCATGTCTGTCTCCGCCATTTAAATAAGTTTAAAGTGACTATTTCGTCATTTTCCTGTTTTCAACATGCTTTGTGCGTGTCGTAATGACTTATCTACAGATAACTAGTGAATTCCTCTGTCTTGTTTAGTGTGTCTTGTAAAGAAGTATATAAACACATCTATTTTTCAGGTTCAAATTAGATTTTATGCCAAAACTGATATGTTTAGGATAAAAAAAAGAGGTTTTAAGGGATTACATCGAATTTCGGTAAAGCTGCCAGACCAGTGATGAAATATAGTAATAGACGTTTTAGGGTTTTACATCAACTTTCCCTAAACAGTCTGATAGTATCCTAAACACGTCATGTTAGATCCAAGCTGAGCTAAACAGTATTCAAGTACATGGTCGTAACATACCATTTATACGGGTCACCCAGCAAAAAATTGGGTTTACTTTTATGCCTTTTATTTAAACACTAAACCCAGAAGGTTTTCACTTCGAGCATCTTTTTCTGTATCTCACTCGTCTTTGGACTTGCTGACCTGTCTAATTTTGTGAAAATAATTGTTACGTTACCTACGTCACAAGAATGTTTGAATCTGATTGCCATACCCACGGTTTTTAGGTGACCAGAGCTGAGCTGTCCGTTCTCCATTGGGGAGGGGGTGAAGTTTACTATAGTTTATATAGGGAAATAACACTTTTGGGTATATTTTGGCAATTATCTGTAGGAAATTATTTTTACTTGGTGAGAATTATCCTTGGAGGAAGATGGTTTCAAATTGTAAAATTGAGATTCCTACCCCAACCCCTGGGGCCAGGGCGGGGCCCCAAAGGGAAAATTAACCAATATTTCAAAAACATTCCTCTCCACACTCAGAGGTACTACAGTCATTTTTAGTGCATAGATAGAAAGATCATTAGGAGTTTTATTGAAACTGTCAATTTCAGGACCCCGAGCCATCCGTTCCCCCTTAGGGTGGGGGTAAAGTTTACTATAGTTTATATAGGGAAATAACACTTTTGGGTATATTTTATCCATTTTCAGCAGAAAATTACTCAAACTTAGTCAGAATCATCTTTGGTGAATGAGGTATTACATTGTAAAATTGGGATTCCTGCCCCATACCCAGGGGCTAGCTAGGGCGGGGCCCCAAAGGGAACATTTACCAATATTTTCAAATTGTTATCCTTTGATGACATGACAAGTATTGTACTTAGTTTACATGCTGATTTCCACATCACATCTAAACATTAAAATCAAGCTACCAGTACCTATGATAAAACGCAGGTGACCGCTAAGGCCCTTGGGCCTCTTGTCTAATAAACGTTTTACCTGGGAAAGCATCTCCCCAAACACCGATTACGATTTTAAAAACGTGCTCATACCTGGGTATATATCTGGGCACAGTGTTATCTTTCCGGGTACACCAAGGTCATATCTAAATGTCACACACCTGTCCCGGGGTCTAAATAGGTCAATCTTATCACTGCCAACAACGTACGGTCACTTAGCAGTGGCCTCCATTGGGATGGCTCAGTCGGCAGAGCGATGGCAGGTGATGACAAACGGTTGCTCTCTCCGTTGGCTGGGTGGGTTTGGCAGTGGGTAGTGCACTTTTCTTTCACTATTACGACCTGGGTTCGATTCCTCGATTAGACGTGAAAAAGTATGGGGTCGCATTTTAGACCAGCTGGGTTTTCTCTGGTTACTCCAGTTTCCTCCCACATAGGACCCCTGCGCGCTTTTGTCCTAGTGATTTATATAAGTTGATAAAACTTGTTTCATTACTATTGTAAAATAAGTAAAGTTTATCTATTTAGAATGTTGATCTTATCAGGCTACACCTAGAATTTCAGTCTCTGAAATCGTTTAATCACGAGTGTTGTAAACTTATATCCCTAACTATTTTATGTCGTTGGATCCTGTCCCAAGATTAAATTGCATTAAGGTTGAAACTATTTTGTTTTCTTAATTACTTTTATCTCATCAAATTGCGGTACTATTCGAATGTTTGACTTTTTCACAAGTGTTGAACTGAAGAGAAAGACACCAGTTGTATCTGGGTGTAATTAGGGAACACTAGATCAGGCACTGTTATAGCTTGTATCTGGGTGTAATTAGGGAACACTAGATTAGGCACTGTTATAGTTTGTATATGGGTGTAATTAGGGAACACTAGATCAGGCACTGTTATAGCTTGTATCTGGGTGTAATTGGGGAACACTAGCTCAGGCACTGTTATAGCTTGTATCTGGGTGTAATTAGGGAAACCAGCTCAGGCACTGTTATAGCTTGTATCTGGGTGTAATTAGGGAAACTAGCTCAGATACTGTTATAGCTTGTATCTGGGTGTAATTAGGGAAACTAGCTCAGGCACTGTTATAGCTTGTATCTGGGTGTAATTGGGGAACACTAGCTCAGGCACTGTTATAGCTTGTATCTGGGTGTAATTAGGGAAACCAGCTCAGGCACTGTAATAGCTTGTATCTGGGTGTAATTAGGGAAACTAGCTCAGATACTGTTATAGCTTTATCTGGGTGTAATTAGGGAACACTAGATCAGGCACTGTTATAGCTTGTATCTGGATGTAATTAGGGAACACTAGCTCAGGCACTGTTATAGCTTGTATCTGGGTGTAATTAGGGAACACTAGCTCAGGCACTGTTATAGCTTGATGTACCTGCTTAGCATTCTCTCCAAGACTGAGTTATATATATTGCTATCCTGAAAGTTCTTTTTTTTAAGGGAATTGAGAAAATAAAGAAAAGTAAAGGTCTCTTAAGGTTGAGAGCTTCACCAATTTTCTACTGTATTAAGGCTGTGGAAATCTATTATCTTGTTAAATTTATGCTGTTTCCTGTATATTGATAAAATAAACCCAGTTACTGGTTGTGGTCCTTTTTAGGTAGTAAGAACATTGTAAAATGTTTCCCAGTAACGTTTCAGATTAAATATAAACATGCAAAAATATAACGACGGGTAGCGCAGTGGATAATCTCCCTTTACAGTCGTGTTGGAACTCTTCTTCGTTTAGACTCAGGCCGCGTTGGCTCTTTACCTTAACGAAATATTTCTGGTTATGTCCTGTACCGGGACTGCGTCATTTCATAGAATATCTATTTTTAGATTTACTAATTTTCATGGAAAGTTTAAGGATGTAGATTTTCCTGTAAACGTTTCTCTTTTTATCTTCCTAAATGTCTGCATCGTGTATATGCATTGATTGTTCTATAAAGACCCAGTCATTAAAGGGGACGTATCAGAGCCGTGGTTCCGGGTAGGGCGAATGCGTTACTATAGTGCACAGTGTCATCTAATTACTAGGTTCAAGGACTCTGTCTACTTGACCACTCTTGACCATTGAAGACTTGACCTGGTCTATCTGAGCGATGACCAGTCAGTTTAAGTCCAGCAGGCTGTCTGTCGCCTACTGTTGACACTCAATGCACCGATAGAGTGTAATCGTTACAATTGTCAATACATTCTGGTGTGAAATTAATAACTCATTATCTCACCTGTCGTCCTGGCGTCCAGTGTTTATTTACTGTGGAGTACGGATACGCATTCCCACACTGGACACTGCATATCGCTAAACTCACACGACCAGATATGAATTATCATTGATTATAGTAACTTTACACTGGACAAATATTTATTTTCTTTATCACACATTATTATTCTCATGGTCATATCTCCATGAAGTGTTCTCATTCAGAAAAATCTGGACATCTCTCGATCTGACCTCTCCGATTTGTCTAGAATTATAGAAACATTTGTAAGACAATCCTTTTCGGCGACATTGACAAATTAAATGCTATGAGTACATGTTTTCCTGTACCGAGTAATCCAGTCATTAACACAAGCATTGGGTGTAATCTAATTAACATATTTTGATAATTTCACCTTTTGACCTGTTTTGTAGTTACGTAAATATCGTTTAGTAATTATATGCCGCCCTGACGGTTTAATACAAATTCGGTAACAAGACATATACATGTATGTATTACGGTTTTCAGTAATGATAGCTTTTGTGTAAAGTGCAGCGTTAATGTTCAACGTCATTCGCGTGTTCTCTGGCGTTTCCGGCATGCTCTAGGAAAACAACGGATTTTCTCGAACTGGCCGGAAAGTCCCGATGATGTCTTCATCAGATGCAATAAACAATGTTATAAATCATTAAAACATCATGTACGTAGATGTTTGAACCTGATGCGTCCTCTCTTGTCGTACGTGACCTTCCAGCGATAAAGATCCCACGAAATTCTAAATTTTATCTACGTTAATCGTACTGTTATCTTAATCTGTCTATTTTAAATCATCACACTGATAGCCCAGGACTGATAAATGTTGGCGTGAACACCATTCGGGGTAGTGTAGCTAGAAAATTGGCTAATAGTCGAAAATTGACTGAAATAGCTAATTCATTCTAGCACTGCTGCAAGACTAGACGTTGTTGTATTATTCTACAGATTTTGAGAAATTCTCGATTTGGTTTAGTATTGTTTAACGTCCTATCAACAGCTATGGTCAAGAAATTCTCGATTTGGTTTAGTATTGTTTAACGTCCTATCAACAGCTATGGTCAAGAAATTATCGATTTGGTTTAGTATTGTTTAACGTCCTATCAACAGCTATGGTCAAGAAATTCTCGACTTGGTTAAGTATTATTTAACGTCCTATCAACAGCTATGGTCAAGAAATTCTCGATTTGGTTTAGTATTGTTTAACGTCCTATCAACAGCTATGGTCAAGAAATTCTCGATTTGGTTTAGTATTGTTTAACGTCCTATCAACAGCTATGGTCAAGAAATTATCGATTTGGTTTAGTATTGTTTAACGTCCTATCAACAGCTATGGTCAAGAAATTCTCGACTTGGTTAAGTATTATTTAACGTCCTATCAACAGCTATGGTCAAGAAATTCTCGATTTGGTTTAGTATTGTTCAACGTCCTATCAACAGCAATTGTCAAGAAATTCTCGGTTTGGTTTAGTATTGTTTAACGTCCTATCAACAGCTATGGTCAAGAAATTCTCGACCTAGTCCACATGGACATTGACGCTCGCCAGAAAATCTAAGATGGTTACAGGGGTAGGGTTATGATATAAGATGGTTACAGGGGTAGGATTATAATCTAAGATGGTTACAGGGGTAGGGTTATGATCTAAGATGGTTACAGGGGTAGGATTATGATCTAAGATGGTTACAGGCGTAGGGTTATGATCTAAGATGGTTACAGGGGTAGGGTTATAATCAAAGATGATTACAGGGGTAGAGTTATAATCTAAGATGGTTACAGGGGTAGGGTTATAATCTAAGATGGTTACAGGAGTAGAGTTATGATCTAAGATGTTTCAGGGGTAGGGTTATGATCTAAGATGGTTACAGGGGTAGGGTTATGATCTTAAGATGGTTACAGGGGTAGGGTTATAACCTAAGATGGTTACAGGGGTAGGGTTATAATCTTAGATGGTTACAGGGGTAGGGTTATGATCTTAAGATGGTTACAGGGGAAGGGTTATAATCTTAGATGGTCACAGGGGTAGAGTTATGATCTAAGATGTTTCAGTGGTAGGGTTATGATCTAAGATGGTAACAGGGGTAGGGTTATAATCTAAGATGGTTACAGGAGTAGAGTTATGATCTAAGATGTTTCAGGGGTAGGGTTATGATCTAAGATGGTTACAGGGGTAGGGTGGGTAGGATTATGATCTAAGATGGTTACAGGGTAAGGGTTATGATGTAAAATGGTTACAGGGGTAGGGTTATAATCTAGGATGGTTACAGGGGTAGGGTTATGATCTGAGATAGTTACAGGGGGAGGGTTATGATCTATGATATCTAAGATGGTTACAGGGGTAGGTTTATCATCTATGATGGTTACAGGGGTAGGGTTATAAGCTAAGATGGTTACAGGAGTAGAGTTATGATATAAGATGTTTCAGGGGTAGGGTTATGATCTAAGATAGTTACAGCTGTAGGGTTATGCTCTAAGATTGTTACAGGGGTAGGGTTATAATCTAGGATGGTTACAGGGGTAGGGTTATACTCTAAGATGGTTACAGGGGTAGGATTATGATCTAAGATGGTTACAGGGTAAGGGTTATGATCTAAAATGGTTACAGGGGTAGGGTTATACTCTAAGATGGTTACAGGGGTAGGTTATGATCTAAGATGGTTACAGGGTAAGGGTTATGATCTAAAATGGTTACGGGGGTAGGGTTATAATCTAAGATAGTTACAGCTGTAGGGTTATGCTCTAAGATTGTTACAGGGGTAGGGTTATAATCTATGATGGTTACAGGGGTAGGGTTATGATGGTTACAGGGTTAGGGTTATGATCAAAGATGATTACGGGGGTAGAGTTATAATCTAAGATTGTTTCAGGGGTAGGGTTATGATCTAAGACGGTTACAGGGGTAGGGTTATGATGGTTACAGGGTTAGGGTTATGATCAAAGATGATTACATGGGTAGAGTTATAATCTAAGATGGTTACAGGAGTAGAGTTATGATATAAGATGTTTCAGGGGTAGGGTTATGATCTAAGATGTTTCAGGGGTAAGGTTATGATCTAAGATGGTTACAGGGTAAGGGTTATGATGTAAAATGGTTACAGGGGTAGGGTTATAACCTAAGATGGTTACAGGGGTAGGGTGGGTAGGATTATGATCTAAGATGGTTACAGGGTAAGGGTTATGATGTAAAATGGTTACAGGGGTAGGGTTATAAGCTAAGATGGTTACGGGGGTAGGGTTATGATCTGAGATAGTTACAGGGGTAGGGTTATGATCTGAGATAGTTACAGGGGGAGGGTTATGATCTAAGATGGTAACAGGGGTAGCGTTATAATCTAAGATGGTTACAGGAGGATTATAATCTAAGATGGTTACAGGGGGAGGGTTATAATCTTAGATGGTGACAGGGGCAGGGTTATGATCTAAGATGGTTTCAGGGGTAGAGTTATTATCTAAGATGGTTACAGGGGTAGGTTTATCATCTATGATGGTTACAGGGGTAGGGTTATAATCTAGGATGGTTACAGGGGTAGGGTTATAAGCTAAGATGGTTACGGGGGTAGGGTTATGATCTGAGATGGTTACAGGGGTAGGGTTATAATCTTAGATGGTCACAGGGGTAGGGTTATGATCTAATATGGTAACAGGGGTAGGGTTATAATCTAAGATTGTTACAGGGGTAGGGTTATAATCTAGGATGGTTACAGGGGTAGGGTTATAATCTTAGATGGTTACAGGGGCAGAGTTATGATCTAAGATGGTTACAGGGGTAGGGTTATGATCTAAGATAGTTACAGCTGTAGGGTTATGATCTAAGATGGTTACAGGGGTAGGGTTATCATCTAAGATGGTTACAGGGGTAGGATTATGATCTTAGATGGTTACAGGGGTAGGGTTATGATCTAAGATAGTTACAGGGGTAGGGTTATGATCTAAGATGGTTACAGGGGTAGGGTTATAATCTATGATGGTTACAGGGGTAGGGTTATGATCTAAGATAGTTACAGCGGTAGGGTTATGATCTAAGATGGTTACAGGGGAAGGGTTATAATCTAAGATGGTTACAGGGGTAGAGGTATGATCTAAGATGGTTTCAGGGGTAGGGTTATAATCTAGTATGGTTACAGGGGTAGGGTTATGATCTATGATGGTTACAGGGGTAGGGTTATAATCTAAGATGGTTTCAGGGGTAGGGTTATAATCTAGGATGGTTACAGGGGTAGAGTTATGATCTAAGATGGTTTCAGGGGTAGGGTTATAATCTAGGATGGTTACAGGGGTAGGGTTATGATCTATGATGGTTACAGGGGTAGGGTTATAATCTAAGATGGTTACAGGGGTAGGGTTATAATCTAAGATGGTTACAGGGGTAGAGTTATGATCTAAGATGGTTTCAGGGGTAGGGTTATGATCTAAGATGGTTACAGGGGTAGGGTTATAATCTAAGATGGTTACAGGGGTAGGGTTATGATCTAAGATGGTTACAGGGGTAGGGTTATAATCTAAGATGGTTACAGGGGTAGAGTTATGATCTAAGATGGTGACAGGGGAAGGGTTATGATCTAAGATGGTAACAGGGGTAGGGTTATGATCTAAGATGGTTACAGGGGTAGGGTTAAGATCTAAGATGGTTACAGGGGTAGGGTTATGATTTAAGATGGTTACAGGAGTAGGGTTATAATCTAAGATGGTAACAGGGGTAGAGTTATGATCTAAGATTGTTACAGGGTTAGGGTTATAATCTAAGATGGTTACAGGGGTAGGGTTATGATCTAAGATGGTTACAGGGGTAGGGTTATAATCTAAGATGGTTACAGGGGTAGAGTTATGATCTAAGATGGTTACAGGGGTAGGGTTATAATCTAAGATGGTTACAGGGGTAGAGTTATAATCTAAGATGGTTACAGGGGTAGGGTTATAATCTTAGATGGTTACAGGGGTAGGGTTATGATCTAAGATGGTTACAGGGGTAGAGTTATGATCTAAGATGGTTACAGGGGTAGGGTTATAATCTTAGATGGTTACAGGGTTAGGGTTATGAATTCTGTTAACAGTCCATGTTGGTACTCGATTGATAAAAAGCAATATTTGAATTCTTGAACGGAACCGAGTTTATCCAGACCCCAATTTTTATCAGATTTTTTTGTTCAAGCCTCGCTTCAAAGCTGTTGTGTTTTCGGTTTTGAACATTGATAATTTTAGAAAGTTACCAGATAAATAATATTTATTTAAATTGTAGACATAATAGCAAAATATTGGCCGTTTGTTTGTCGGGTAGAAGAGCAAGGTCGTCTACGAAAATTAGCGTAAAACACGGAAAACAAAGTCTTGTAAGAAAGTGACGTAAACAAAATGAAGTCGTTTAAGAATCAAAGCGTAAAGACACTCTGGACTTGATACATAAGTGCTTTATTTGGAGGCATGGAAGTCTAGTGGTAGGACGCCGGGCTCATGACTGAAGGGTTGCGAGTTCGTCTTTGAGCAAGATACTTTACTCAGCTTGTTCCAGCCTACTTAGCTGTACATGAGTTCGTGGTTGGGTAGTGGTAGAATTGTTGAATGCTAGCTGTGAGAGCCGACAGGGAGTTAAGAATTATAACCACGGATAATAATTTGTGAACCGCTTTGAGACGACCTACGAACTAGGTTGTGATAAATTATTATTTCCACGAAATGTTTAGAAGATCAACATTGTCAACACCAGCAGTTACTACGTTGTCACTTTTGTTAGTATTGACAAAAGTCCGTGTATTTTATTTATTCTTGGCCATGTCTGTTGTTATATATCCTGAGAACAACACGTTGAGGCTTTGACCGAGTTTTCAGGGTCACACAGATGTTTGGAGTATTGCTAGCTTAACGGTGACATTTTCACAGGTATTGAAATAGGTGTGTTCATTATCATCACATCAGGAATACTGAAGAGCGACCCCTGGGTGTTCTGACCGAGTTTATCAAGGTCACTTAAATGCTTGGAGTATTGCTAGCTTTATTTTAGCAGAAGAGAAAAATCCGGTTACGACATTGTCAGATATATTGAAACTATGTCATAGCACCAGCTTAGTTCAGGATAGTAGAATCAAGGAAACACTCAATCGGGAACCGTCGGCACTTGCCGTAAACGAGAAAATATTAGTTTTCCTCGAATACGGAAACTGCAGACGGTTCCCGATTAGGAAACACTGAGAGCGACACCTGAAGACTTTGAACGACTATGAAGCTTTGTTAGATCAACCTTAAAATTCCGCTACGATGGTTTCACCTATGATTTATTGTTGTCAGTCATAAAGCTGTCTGTACTAGTTTGATTTCAGTATATATGCCTTAAGTTGTTTAATGTTAAGCTTGTCATCGTAACGTAGCAACACATTAATTACTGAAATGATATAAAAAAGATGTTAAAAACTATCAGCGATATGTTTGAACGTAACGTGTGAAGCACCCGAGGTAATGCTGTTGGTGTGACCTTGTGTATGATTGAGGCGTTTTCTACACGATCTAACTGATCCAACAGACACCGATCTCGAGTGGCCGATTCCCTGTTTACAAAGGGACTTCCTTGAAAAAGGAAAATGCTAATGAACAAAGTAAAATTTCAAAAATTTATAAAGGTTAACATTATCAGTATTCAAAAATACCTCCACCCCCACAAACACACACACATAATTATAAACACAGTCAATATATAACTGCTTACATCCAAAATAGAGAAACCACGTGATGCTGTAGTACCGACATCGCTGTTTTGGAAGCGATTTAGCATCGTACATATGTCCTCTTTTCCCTTAGATTTTCTCATGGCAGAAAAGTCTTCGGTCGATTAACCTAGAAGATGATATCGATTGAGAAAAATAACAGCATTCTGTATACATTGTGCCATTGATCTCAGAGTTATCATTTGATTGAAGAAACACTTTTAATCATGCAACAGCGTAACGGTAAAAACAATCGCCTTTGATATCAGGATATCCTTTTGACAATATTCAAAGCGAAGGTACAGCTAGTATCAGCCATGCGAATGGTCAGTTTTTGATGTCAGATTTCTTAGAATTGCTGCCCGCGAGCGTTTGCTTTGTCATAAGAATATCCCATTCGTGACACCTCGCCCTTCCCGATTACAGTTCCTTTCATCAAATCATTCGGAACACCTCGGCCGATTCGGTCATCTAACGATGGAAGGAACTGTAATCGGGCGAGGTGTTCCGAACGATCAAAAATTAGATTACGGAATCGGCCGAGGTGTTCCGAATGGAAAACCAAGAGTTAAGATGTGTGTAAGTAACCCTTTGAGTTTGAAGATATCTGTTAGGAAGGTTTAAAGCTGATGGTTATTTAAATGTTAACTCCGCTTTCACGTAATGGAACCCGATATATGTAGGTCAGCGCTGTATATCATTGTACAAACCCTTCACCTAGTATCAACCCGATACTCTGTGACATCATTTGGTATCTTCGGGCATTTTGCTGTGTCAGCGTATATATAGATATCTACAGCATTGACCTCGTGTAATATAAACCACGATCCTAGCTCCGGTTGAGACACACTCTATAATGTGCCCCATACTCTAGTGCAAACTTTGTAACAACGAATGTAACAGGGGTGTCACAGTACGAGGAGTGTATCGCGGTATATCGCGATACGTATCTTGATAATATTGTGTTAAGTATCTGCACTGTAACTTTGTGGGATTAACACTCACGGTATAAGGTTACATATTTACACCAATTTGGCATTCAGGTTACACCGAATATTGGTACACTTTTAACTGTTTTATGTTGTGATTCACGTTACACTCGAACTGGTGTTATCATAAAGTTTACCCGGATAACGGAGTAAAGTCACTCGTCAAAAACACGGATTTGTGGTAAAGTAAACACGAAAACTTTATAGTGTGGTTAGCGGTAATAACCTTACCCAGTCGAACTGCAGTCATGTCCTAAACGAAAACTACATTGGAACTCTTTTGTGTTTTTCGGCTGCAGTGAGACAGGGATCCTTAACACAAGACACGAATTGTCATCCAAACTCCAGCTAAGACTGAAGATAAGGTGACGCGAGCGGTGTCCTATAAGGAGTTCATAATTGTTGTTCAGGGTTGATATGTTTAGAATTAAATGCTATTTTTAGAAGATGTATGGTTCGGTCCGGAATATACCCTTGAAGCGGATAACGATTTCATTGGTAGGAATTAGAAGATGTGTAATCATTATTTTTATCTACAAGTTCCGGAAGTGCATTGAGTGAACAAAAAACGTATATCACACTACAGGTCTGCCTTTAACCGTTAGAGCGTACTACAGGTCTGCCTTTAAACGTTAAAGCATACATGCAATACCGGAAATGGAATATCTCGTGCATCACCGGAAGTACATGTACACGTTATCGGATCCCTTCAATCCCATCGATAAATTGACAGTATTTGAGTACGTTTTTGTAAACTTTGACACAAATTGCATTGTGTTTTCAAATTCAGATTCGGATACAAAAATATTTATTGTTCCGGAATGTTACGGTTTTAAAAACTCGTCACCTTAAGTTGCTTAGCGATGGATAGTGGACTTTTGCTTTGATGTTTTGATGTAAAAATCTTTGTCGCCGATATAGAACGCCTATTGGTTTTAGGGCGAAAAGGTTAACGAGAACTGTCTGAATGTGTCACGATTTGATCTCTTTATAGATGTACATTGGTATTTATTCATTGAATAGTGCTTGGCTGGACTGATCAACTAATAATGCAGCCATTCATCGCGTGCCATTGTACAGTATATTAGAAATATACATTCGGGTACCTATAAAACTAGAGACTAGAAAACTAAGTCAAGCGAGCTACGGGCTTTTTGTTTTGAAAATACTCTTCAGCCATTTTCACTTATAGTTTATTTGTTTCTTTATTCTTTACAGATCGTGATGCCGTGGACATAGCAACGAAACGCAACTTTGGATGCAAGTTCGTCCGCATTGGAGGGGAGATATAACTATGTGGGTCTAAGATTCACAACAGTGTCGAAACCCGTGACACAGAGGGCACTATCGGGAAAACCGGAAATTGTGTTATAAGCTTTGAAAAAAGGAAAACAAAAAGAAAAAAATGGCGGAGGAAAAGAACGGAAAATCTCGTCAACGACGAGAGTCATGTGACTCGGAAATATCTAACGAGAGCGTAACTGACTTGATTCCTACACCACCAGATGGCGGATGGGGCTGGGTCATTGTAATAGCCTCGTTCATGTGCAACGTCATAGTGGACGGAATAGGATATGCTTATGGGGTACTTTTGCCGGAATTTGCCGAATATTTCCAGGCGCCGAAGAGTAAAGTATCGCTGGTGGGCTCTCTACTTTGTGGGGTTTACTTACTAGCAGGTAAGGGAACAGTCGTTAAAATAACTATGTATGACCTTTTTTAGTTCGGGTTTTTACGGGCGATAACTCGCCAAAGTCATTACTATAAATATATTGTAAGGTTATTGTATTGCTTTGCGAAGGGGAAAGAGCTCGGTAATGTTACTACTGCCTTTGTTTCAATCACGAATTCGACCAGGGGAGTTAACTCAGTAGTTATACAATTTAGTCTGAAACAAGGAAAATGCAGAACAAACTTGTAAAATTCCCCAATCCCACGATTTGGAAAAGGGTCGGTCGTAGTTATTTGAATGTTTATGATAAAAAGTTTTTACTGTCATTTTAGGACCGATCGTGAGTGGTCTAACAAACAAGTTTGGCTGTCGGAGAGTAACCATTGTGGGCAGTATAATCGCCTCCATAGGATTCATCATCGGGTCATTTAGTCCAAACCTCAACATCCTCATCGTCACCTACGGCTTCCTCGGAGGTAAGTTCACTCATTCTCAGGCAATGGTCCACTTAACTGTTAACACTCATTCTCAGGCAATGGTCCACTTAACTGTTAACACTCATTCTCAGGCAATGGTCCACTTAACTGTTAACATTCATTCTCAGTCAATGATCCACTTAACTATTAACACTCATTCTCAGTCAATGGTCCATTTAAACTGTTAACACTCATTCTCAGTCAATGGTCCACTTAACTGTTAACACTCATTCTCAGTCAATGATCCACTCAACTGTTAACACTCATTCTCAGTTAATGGTCCACTTAACTGTTAACACTCATTCTCAGTCAATGATCCACTTAACTATTAACACTCATTCTCAGTCAATGGTCCACTTAACTGTTAACACTCATTCTCAGTCAATGGTCCACTTAACTGTTAACACTCATTCTCAGTCAATGGTCCACTTAACTGTTAACACTCATTCTCAGTCAATGGTCCACTTAACTGTTAACACTCATTCTCAGTCAATGGTCCACTTAACTGTTAACACTCATTCTCAGTCAATGGTCCACTTAACTGTTAACACTCATTCTCAGTCAATGGTCCACTTAACTGTTAACACTCATTCTCAGTCAATGGTCCACTTAACTGTTAACACTCATTCTCAGTCAATGGTCCACTTAACTGTTAACACTCATTCTCAGTCAATGGTCCACTTAACTGTTAACACTCATTCTCAGTCAATGGTCCACTTAACTGTTAACACTCATTCTCAGTCAATGGTCCACTTAACTGTTAACACTCATTCTCAGTCAATGGTCCACTTAACTGTTAACACTCATTCTCAGTCAATGGTCCACTTAACTGTTAACACTCATTCTCAGTCAATGGTCCACTTAACTGTTAACACTCATTCTCAGTCAATGGTCCACTTAACTGTTAACACTCATTCTCAGTCAATGGTCCACTTAACTGTTAACACTCATTCTCAGACAGTGGTCCACTTAACTGTTAACACTCATACTCAGTCAATGGTCCACTTAACTGTTAACACTCATTCTCAGTCAATGATCCACTTAACTGTTAACACTCATTCTCAGACAGTGGTCAGTTTAATTATTAACATTCTCAGACAGTGGTCAGTTTAATTATTAACATTCAATGGTAATTTTAAAGTAGTAACACGCATTCTAAGATAATGGTTCGTTTAACTTGTTAAACACTCATTCTCGGGCAATAGCCCATTTACTCTGTTTGCAATCATTCTTAAACTCGTACCTTTTAACTCAATCATTGAGTAAATATACTATTGAAAAACGTCATATTTATTCTTTATGTTCTTTTAAGGAAAAATATATTTTTAATTCTATGGCATATTCCTATTTTTGTAGGATTTGGATTTGGCTTGATTTACCTGCCATCTATTGTCAGTGTTGGGTATTATTTCGAGAAGAAGCGCGCTCTGGCCACGGGGATAGCAGTGTGCGGATCCGGGGTGGGAACGTTCATATTTTCACCTGGAAACAACGCCCTTCTCGCGGCCTATGAATGGCGCGGTCTCTTGCTTATTCATGCGGCTATAATTTTACAATGTTGTGTATGCGGAATGCTTATGCGGCCTCTGGAGCCAACAAAAAGGAAAAAGGTCCGAGTGAGCGACAAAACCATAAACAGGATTAAGGAGGAAGCAAAATCGGGAAGGAAGCGCTGTAATGAGTCAGAATCTAGTGTCGCAGTCGTGGAAACGTTTGCTAAACTCAGGGAAGCTAAATTAAAGCGGGAAAAGCAGTTAGAGGATGACTCCGACATAGCGTCAATGCCCAGTGCGTACTTCGTGAAGGGTCCACCGGACGCAATGAGTACAAGTTACAATTCGCGACAAATGAAACTGTCATTCTCTGACCGCGGGGACGCCATGAGTCAAACAAGTACTCCCGCAGGTCCCCCGAGAATCATGATTTCTGAAAATGGCTCCAACGTTGCCATGGACAATGAAGTGGAATCACCAACATCAAATATGTCCGTGAGCATTCTCGACCGGAAGAACAGTAGCAGTACAAATGTTCAACCGGAATCAGGTGATCAAAAAGACAAAAATGATTCCGCTTTGCCCAATGGCGTTTTTGCGCACGAGGTTCAACCTCTTATCGATAATGGGTACACAAAAGTAGTTACGCCCAAGCCGAAACCATCACCGTCCGGAGGGGATGCAGGATCAAAATTATGCGTGGGATCGTCACGTGACATTCACAGAGAGGATTATAAAAGACCTTTGTATAGGAAAGACATTTTCTACAGCGGAAGTGTGTTAAATATCCCACAATACCGTTCGCAGCCGGACATGCGCAGTTACATCGCTAGTATTACAACGATTCCCGGCGACATCGATCAAAGGGCCACATGTTGGGACAAATGCACGTGTCTTCCGAAATCGGTAGTTTACACTTTGTCCGAAATGCTGGACATTTCTCTTTTGACCAACGTGCCATTTCTCCTGATCTGTGTGGGGAATCTGTTCGCTATGACGGGATTCTATGTCCCGTTCACTTACATCGTAGACAGAGCGGTCTTGCTTGGAATCGACAGCACTAAGGCCGCCTTTCTGCTCTCCATTATCGGTGAGTCTAAAAATAGCACTGACCTTAACCTACATATTTGACTTTGGTATATAAAAAAAAGTTACACTCCGATATTCGAGCGGATTTACAAGCCATGTTCATCTTCAGTCGCCTGGTATGCAAATATCAGCTAACACCTTTATTCTCTTCAATTTCGTTGAGTCTCAATATAGCATTGACCTTGACCTATATATTGAGTCTATGTGCAGACATACAATCTTTACAATGTTTCGTGTCTACTATCACAACATTTGTTTCCATGCATCAGCAATGACCTTGACATACATATTTGAACTAAAGACGCAAATTGTACCTTTATGTAATTGTCCAACTTAGATATTAGATATCACAGTGACCTTGAATCAAGGACAATTTCAGACATGAAAATAAGGGAAATTGTTACTGATGATCAGTGTTTTGATATTTGTCTTGTTATCGTCGCCAATCGAGTTTTACTGCCGACACAGAGCTTTCCCCATTCTTATTCCTCTAAGCTTTAAACCGCCAAAAGAAACAATCATTTTAACAATCGCCATTATGAAAAGACGATTTATCGGTGTTGTTTTTATTGGCAAATCAACTATTGTGTTACATCTCAAATGAATAAGTATTATCTATTAATAGAATGGATGTAGACCACGGATTCAGTTAGAATGTCTTTAAGAAGCATTAAAATAGATGGGAATTATGAAAAGGGAGAAACGTTGTATCCTTTTTTTCCAGTTTTAATAATATCATATGAGTTGTCTGAGAAGATATTTAGAGAATCCGTACCATTTTAAAACCTTAGTGAATACGAAATATGGCTTTTATTTCTACAGGTATCACCAACACTTTTGGTCGTGTCATGTCCGGTTTCCTTGCCGACTTGAAATTCGTGGATAGCCTCGTTATCAACAACATCGCTCTCGTCATCAGCGCCATTGCTCTGTTTCTCGAACCGTTTTGTGTGACCTACGAGACGCTTATCGTCTTTGCCGCCGTGTATGGGCTTTGTGTGGGTAAGTAACCCCACATCCCCCACATCCCCCACATCCCCACATCCCCCTCACCTCGTCCACAACTTTGTCCTTAGTTTGCGATGTGAGAGAATTATTTAGATTCAACTTTTCGTTTAATTTCCGAAAACAGGAAGTAAACAACAAAACATGAAAAAAAGATACGGAGACGGAATACCATAATACACAAAACGGATTCCTGATATTCTACTGATGGTTTTAATATAATATATAACAACCTGACCGATACTGCACCCCTGGAATTGATGGTGGATTGACGCTACTGTGTTGTCCAAAAGTGGTTCCCGATTGCTGTGTTGTCAGTCCTGGGGTTGGGTTGATTTAAGCCTTAATAAAACGCTTCACATTTCAAGGTTAAGGTTAATGTTTGGGTTGATAAATAATCTAATACACTTTATTGAAAGTCAATAGCTGTTTAATATAAATGAGGAGTCTTATTATAGTGTAATAGTATACCATTATGGTAAGGATGGTAATGCAAGTGAAATTCTCAGCAAATCATCTGTCAGAGTAACCTCCCTTCACAGTTTATCAGCAGAAAGGTTCCGAATTGTTGATAGAACGGATGGTTGTGATTTGCTTACTTTTAGCGATATTTCAAGGTACTTCTATGTGACGTCATCTTGTGTCGTTTCAAAGTAACGCCATGTAGGTTTAGTTCAGGAGTTACTGTCTTAAATTTGCTTATAAAATTGTCCACAACAGATATAATATTGATACAGATTGATTCATTTTTAACCCTTTCACCGCTGTAAACTATAATGGACTTGTCTATATCAATGTATGGTAGTGTCTACTAAACTAAGTGAAAGGGTTAACACTCAGTAAAATGCTGAATCATTACGAGATCCCATTATTTTGGTGAGCATTTCCAATGATGCTTTGGGGTTTTCTAAGTCGTCAACTATTTAAATATGATCTCTTTGTTTTCGTGATAACAGCGGCCTACATTTCATTGACCTCCATCATCATCTGTGACCTGCTTGGACTGGAAAAACTAACGAACGCCTTTGGACTATTGACCATGGCTCGAGGCATTGCAGGAATATATGGACCTCCTGTGGCTGGTAAGACAAAATTTACCGGATTGTCTCCCCTTGTCAAAATGCGTATCAAACAAGAGTCCTGATATATAGAAATAAAGAATTTTATCTATATTTTTCTCAATAGGGAGCATATATATTAATGAAATCAGATTTTGGAAAAAGTTTGGAAACAGAGCTTCCTAATTGGAATTTCACAGCATTCATTTGAAAATTAGGGGTTTGGATGGGGCTAGGGAAAGAATATATTTATCAAATCTCATAATTCGACGAGAAATGCTGGCCACATCGATATTTTTGCTTCATATGGTATTAATGTTTTAAATTTGCTTTGTATGGATTTCCCTATTCGACAGTTCTGCTACACAACTAAGACTCGACTTTTTG
Organism: Mizuhopecten yessoensis; assembly: GCF_002113885.1. Lineage (NCBI taxonomy): Eukaryota > Metazoa > Mollusca > Bivalvia > Pectinida > Pectinidae > Mizuhopecten > Mizuhopecten yessoensis. The sequence goes on from NW_018408718.1 coordinate 248,772, forward strand.
TTATACAGGGTTGGTGTTCCAGGCTTACGGCACATACGATGCTTCATTTATTATGGGAGGCGTCATGTTCAGCATTGGGTCCGTATTCCATCTGGCTTTACATTTGCCATGCCTCAAACGAATGACAAAACAACACCAAACGGAAACAATCATTAATGAGAGCACGCATGTGTAAGAGAGCAAAACCCGGAAGTAGCGATATGTGTTATCGGATTATAACCCGGATGTAGACAAAATTTGACCTGATGTTGTTGTCTATGAAATAATTAAAAATTAGTTGAAGGAAGTCAACTTGTACATTGAAAGGTTAACCGGAAGTCACTTGCAGTGTAGTTAACACTTGACCGGAACTAGTCATCTCTATGGTAACCAACACATATCAAAGAGGATTTTAACTGAATGATTGATGTTTATCCAAAATCTTCTTGACAAATAACGTGTTTTTTAAATTTAAATTTTTTGAAATGTGATTCTTTTCTCCGTATCGACGAAAGTTTAGTTTGAAATCTGGCGTTTGCTACACAACTTGAAACTTTTTAATGTGACGTGAAACATTGTCAGTTTGGTTTGAAATCTGGCGTTTGCTACACAACTTGAGACTTTTTAATGTGACGTGAAACATTGTCACGTGACTTGAGACATTGTCACGTGACTTTATACACTTATGTGACTTGTAACTATATTAGGATTATGTTGAACGTGATATGTATATGATTGTTGTAATGGATGTGATAAAGCGTGTGATAAAACGCATAGGAGGTTTTTTTTTGTAAGTTCGAAATGTGTTCCTTGTAAAATGTAACTACGTGAACATTATTATGATGGTTTTATATTATCAGTGAAAAACAAGGAATAATTTAAAAAACGATGACTTTTTCAAAACATTATGAAATCATCTTTAAAAATCAGTTTTCATGCTTCCATACAATTTGATATACTTATCAATTATGGACTTTTGTTGAGGGAAATATGCATAAATATGGACCTGCGAAAGAGATATTAACCGGAAAGAAATCGTGTTCAATTTCAATTTTCATGTCCGTATACTAGTAACGCATATTCACCGAGAAGAAAAACCTTTAATTGTTATATTTGATATGAAATGATGCTGTATTTTATCAAGTAACAAAATGTAAGTTATAGAAATAGCCGAAGGAAAAGTACTGCATATGACAGAAAACTTCACGACATGGCAATCGTAGTGACGTCATAAAGAGACTATTAACCGGCTGTTTCTATAATTGGTAACACAGTCAGTATCCCATATTATTGACTGACACGTGACTATCATTTCACCAATGAGGATGAAATAAAAACAATGTCATTTAACTTACTGTAATACACAGGTACTATTATATAGTATACACATTATGTTACTGTTAGTGGGTCCAGCTCCAGTGCTGTAATATAGCATTCTTTTTAAAGGAGTTTGATAAAAACCTACACATCGCAGGGTCTTGTAATAATGCCTTTTCCGATCACAGGGTTTTGTAAAATTTCATCATACCGATTTGTACATGTATAGCTATCCTAATAACTTTGAGAGGACGATGTATATTAACTGTGGGGTCAGAGATCATGGTTGTAGTACATTATTAACTCATTGACCCCTGAAATTACACAATAAACTATTCCTACCTTTGAATCGGAAGTGCTCAAATGTATCTTCAGGGGTGAATGAGTTAATGTTTTGTCCTTTGGTAACTACTGGCGACATGAAACTGATCTTGTCTTCCTAATTGCAATAAGACTTTTTTTCTCTGTATTTAAATTTTATACAAGTTAAGTTAATTTCTTGGATATGTGATCACTTTTCCTGAAGGAGTAATAAAATTGGGAATGTTCGGTTTTACCTTATACAACGAACTTGTAGCTATGTTCCGAAATTTTTCTGCCGGCAAACATTTGCCAGAAAGCTTATAAACATGTTACCTTTCGTTGAAATCCTGATGACGCCATCATAACTAGTTTGATATGCTGCTTCTCGTTTGTTATATGATAGTGTTTTACAGCAATACAGCAATACTGGTGCGAGTAGAGTAGTATATATGTTTCGTAGATATAACTATACAATTTGATGTTAATTTTTAATTCTAAATATAATCTTTATATTTGTTACACCTCAAGTGAATTTCTAGCTATTTGATTGGTTGGGAGAAAATTAAACAAAAATCTCTGTCACACTCCGAAAATACATTGGTTTTAAGGGGCGCGGTTGATATTGCCATGAGACAGAGAAAAATATCATAAGCGAAAAATATACGTTCACCGCTTCGTTTTCAAACCGTGATGGTCACAAGAACGTTTGACGGCAACAGCCAATTTTATCAAGCGCCAGTGCGATAGCGATTGTAAACAGCAGACTATCAACAAACAAGATGTCATTATCGAGGTTTGCTGCCGTTTCTGAGCTACAAAGACTTTTGGTGTAATAAAATAGATATGACATTCATTAGCAGGGGACAGGGAATATTGTCAACCCTCAAAAACCCATTGTCACCTGCTAATGAATGTCATATTTATATAATGTTACCCTAACCCTAATCTTGCTTGTAACAAACATTTTCATCGGCTTGAAATTTTATGTTATCAGCCCATAACGTAAAAAAATGACGTCGCCGTTTGTAACGTCGCTTTTGATTGGCTGATACAGCGGCGTCATAATTTCGAAGAGAAAAGTGTCCATCAATAAAAGTTGATCTCCACAGGGATTGTGTAAAGTTGATTAAATTATAAGGATTGACTTATTTTCGTTTTGGTGGACAATTTGTTTATGACGTCACAATAAAATATCATTTTATTGTGACGTCATAATCAACTGGTCCTTGCCAAGAATTGGCATTACAAGAATTTTAAATGGAGGCCAATATGCGATTCTTGTCCTGCTTTATATATAAATATGGGTTATTTCTAAAGTGGAATCGCGTCACTTGCTTCAAGGTTTTGTATCACACAGATTTTGACAGACACATTATATTTTATATGTATACATTCATAGTGTGTATATTTTAGTTTTATCATTCCAATATTAATTATTGAGCTGAGTTTTTAAGATTTTATCATAACCCATATACATATGAATGTTGAACACATGTGATGTGAATTTTTAATGTTTACACGTGTGAATGATTTCAAATATATATATATATAAACTTTTCCTTTACAATTTTTTTCAAACAAGTTGTATATTTTTGCACTTAAAGTTAAGGATATTTGTTTGCGAGTGTAGTAGAATGTTTTAATGAGCAACTGCGATATTTTTTGCAAAATCATCTTTAACACAAATCAGACATTCTTGAGAAGCCTACATTTCCCATCATTTTCCACACAAATGTTTGATGTGTTTGAAATAGTGTTCGTCCACTTTGCCTTGGTAGTCCCGTTTTTTCAGAATAATGTTGCGGTATATTTTTTTTGAGTACATAATTCCCTTAGACGGTATTACTGTAAGATAATAATTTTATAGGAAGTAATATTTCAGGGGTTCCTACTATTTTTTTACATGGGCAGAACATTTTGTCACAGAAAATGTACTCATTTTTGGGAACAAATCATTTTATCGATTTCATTCTGTTTGTTAAGCCTTAAACCACGGACATTATTTTATCATTTTAACAATGTTTTGAATTGTTGGATACATGAACTGTTATGTATTCACTTCGTGGTGTTAGGAGTTAAGCAGCACTGTTAATGGTCAACAGGCCAAACTATCCGATAATCAGGCAGGCAACAAATTCGCCAGACTGATACTAAGAACATTATACAGTATATTATTATATATGTATACAGTATATTATTATATATGTATACAGTATATTATTATATATGTATACAGTATATTATTATATATGTATACAGTATATTATTATATATGTATACAGTATATTATTATATATGTATACAGTATATTATTATATATGTATACAGTATATTATTATATATGTATACAGTATATTATTATATATGTATACAGTATATTATTATATATGTATACAGTATATTATTATATATGTATACAGTATATTATTATATATGTATACAGTATATTATTATATATGTATACAGTATATTATTATATATGTATACAGTATATTATTATATATGTATACAGTATATTATTATATATGTATACAGTATATTATTATATATGAGCAGACTATGCTTTACCTTAATTACATAGTATAGGAACGTTTTCAAAATATGTGACATAATTTTGAAATTTAGTTTTGTAAGTTTTGTTTAACTTTTTTTTTATCCGGACAATCCGTTGCTATGGCGACAGCTATGTATGATCTCGTTCATGAAAGAAGGTGATATGTTTATTCCCTTATAAGTTTCCCTAGAAAGTTTCATCTTTTTCCACTGTCTCACTAGGTCAGGTGCTTGCTGCACGTGTATTAGCTACACGTGTTCGCTCACGCCCTGCCAAAGTGATGCGCTCATACGAAAATTACGCCCCACAATCACAATCTCCTCTGTGCGGACGATTTGGAAAATGAAAAAATAGTCAAAATATATTTTATACATTGAATGTGGCTTCAAATCCGTTCGACTCAGGAAATATAAGTCTTAGACAGGTGATATGAATCCACATCCCGCCTAGTAACTTAGATAGCTAGCCTCATATGGTATACTACATATATTATGTTTTACAAGTGTTAGCTTATCTTAATATCAGCCCCAAGATATTTGTGTGTGCCTTTTCTAAGTCGGTTGAACTTTTCTTAGCTAAGTCGATTGAACTTTTCTTAGCTAAGTCGATTGAACTTTTAACACCATCAATACGCTTTTTTATTATTATTTTCTAGTAGAAGAAAAATAATCAAATTCATAAAAATAATAATCATGTGAAATAAAATAATTGAAGATATTGTTTATTTGATTTATGCTTGTTTATTCATACCCCGTTCCTTGTTCTTATTTCTTCCAGTTTTTCCCGTCAGCGAAATTATTGCCACTTTTCTAATAAAAATTGTAGTTAGATTCAAGGATGAAAGGCAGTTTAAAAAATACTTTTCATTTTTCGACCGGTCATCCAACATGGCCTCTGATTTGTCGAAATTTCGATGTTTACTGATTTCGCTCAAGTTAAGTTTGGTACTAGTAGGTGTAAAATGTAAACACTACTGCAACATCCAATCGTATCATTCGTGACTGAAGGGATAGTCTTGGGAACTTTTTTAATGGGCCCCATTGCAATCAGCACCTGTCGAAACATGTGTCTGGTCAAATAGGGGGGATTCCACGGTAGCGGTTCCAACGACGTCTGTGTTGCATGCAAATAGGGAAACTGAAAGTCAAAATGGCGGCGAGAGAACATCTCGCTGTAGATCAGTGAGTAGTATATATATCATTACTCCGTCTTTACATACCTGTTCAGTTCTGGACTGACACCATTCAGAGCTTAAGTTATTGTAGGTTTAAAGTACATGAGGTTAATAGCAAATTGTTTACGGTGAACAGTAGATAGAGGCAGCTTTAGAAGGTTTATCGAGCATAAACTGAGTCTGGATTAAATATTCACATGAGCTTCACGTTCGGATCCTTTTTGCTCAACAAACATCTTGTTTGATTCCTTTCGTGGAAGCATGAATTCCATGTCTCCAGTTTGATATAAATTTTCCTGTTAGTTTATAAAATAAAATAAAACATGGTACTCTATAGCCAATGTATACTTGAACACTCTTGGGTGTTGAAAATCTGGATAGAGCTCCATTTTCAAATATACTTTCCACGTAATTCATATTTTGATAAAATTGTCAAATATACTTTCCACATAATTCATAATTTGATAAAATTGCTAACAGTTTATTACTTAATTTATTCTGTTTTTTTTTTATTCAAACATATGTAACATACACCAAACACTTAGGGACAGGTAGCGCCTAAACACTTAGGGACAGGTAGCGCCTAAACACTTAGGGACAGGTAGCGCCTAAACACTTAGGGACAGGTAGCGCCTAAACACTTAGGGACAGGTAGCGCCTAAACACTTAGGGACAGGTAGCGCCTAAACACTTAGGGACAGGTAGCGCCTAAACACTTAGGGACAGGTAGCGCCTAAACACTTAGGGACAGGTAGCGCCTAAACACTTAGGGACAGGTAGCGCCTAAACACTTAGGGACAGGTAGCGCCTAAACACTTAGGGACAGGTAGCGCCTAAACACTTAGGGACAGGTAGCGCCTAAACACTTAGGGACAGGTAGCGCCTAAACACTTAGGGACAGGTAGCGCCTAAACACTTAGGGACAGGTAGCGCCTAAACACTTAGGGACAGGTAGCGCCTAAACACTTAGGGACAGGGACAGGTAGCGCCTAAACCTTCAGTAAAGACGGGTACAGGTTTTGATGGAGTAATGGAGTGTATAACATATATGGCAAGTCGACATATGTACTCAAATAATTATCATTTATTATTTTTAACTAGCATATTATGAACAAATATCGATCTTGCATCGAATAGTCTTTTTTTCGTTTCCTGGTATGTAATGCCACGACAATTACAGTCCATCCGTATATATACCTTCACTTCAAAATATTTAGCCACCTTGAAATAATTTGCCCTGGCTACAGACTGATCTAGACACAGGGGCACGGTTAAATTTATCAATTTATATCTGAGGCCTCCTTGTTTACGTTATGTATGGTAAACAAGGAGACCTCGTGTATGAATTGATAAATTGAACCGTGCCCCTGTGATCTAGACTAGTGTAAGGCAATGCCAGATATAATTATTATTATTATTTTTAGAACACTTTGCAGTCGTTCTCAACAATCAGCGCCTTCACAAGTGAAATCAAGAACCAATTAGCTTTATATCAAACTCTAGCTAAAGTGGAAAGTCAAAAGTACTCACAGGGACATGAGATTTACTATGTAGCGGAAAATATATTTCCTGTCTGATCTATGCCAGATATGTACAGTTTTTTTTTTACATAGAATTGTTCAACAATATCTGTTCTAGTGATTAAATTTTGTTTGACACAGTTTCCAAGTTTGTATTGGCAGCAGGACACAATGAGTGGTGAGGCTTGTGCAGTGATATTTTGTGATTTTTGGTATTTTCCCCTATACATGCAGGGGAGTGACATTCAAATAAAATTATCTTTCTTAAATGCCGGTCATGAGGTACTTTACAGCTCACTGTGCGTTCAGTTTGAATAGATCTACAATATAAAATAGGAACCAGACCCTGTGCAAAATTTTAAAATATTTTAATAATTGTTTTCCTTTTGGTATAACATATAGTAGAATTAATTGTGGTCTGAGGCCTGTTGGCGAAGTTATATGTTTTGTATCGGAGTTATCTCCCATTGTCGAATTTAGCGAACAAGACTAAGCATTGTGAAAATAATTGTTTTTAAGTTTTTATTTCTATTATAGAAGAACGAAATAGTAATGATAAATGTGGTCTCATTAAATTTAGTTGTCATAAAGCAGCCAATTGCAAGAATTCTATTGGGCAACTTTGATTGCTGATGTTCTATTTTCAAAATTTGTCACTTGTTTCTTAATCCTTGGTAGTATAGTGGTAAGTATCCCCGCCTGTCACGCGGGAGACCGGGGTTCAATTCCCCGCCAGGGAGGCTTTTTTTTTAAAATTTTCTTTTCTTCCTTTTTTCCTTCTTCTCTTTTGTTATTCCCGTACATGTAACAATTAAATTACAGATGTTATCATAAACTACATTTTTATTTTAAGGATGCAAAACCAACAGAGACTGGACGATCAATATTGTGTGGTTTTGCATGAATCATTCGAAACTTTTTTAGGTTTCATCAAACTATTACAATGGATCTTGTTAACAAAACCTTCCACTGACAAGAATTATTAATCTATTTTTAATGGCGACTTTCATGTAAATAGACTAGTAGATAAATAGTGTATTTTATGTGTTTGCGGGCAGCCTCCTAAAAACGCACCACATTTTTATTTGCTTGTCGTTTAAATACAAAAACAAAAAAAGATTTATAGATCATTAGGAAAAGCAAAAAGCAAAAAAACAATAAAAAAGTGCAAATGAGAAAACAAAACTCACGTTGTCATGACAACTTTATCAAACTTTTTTTTATTTCAACGCGGTTGTTACGTCATATTCGCTCAGTGGTGACAGTTGTGTGTGTCCTGTAACGTCAGACTTGTGTCGTCACACAACGCCAGGGTGAAGTCACATCTGTAACGAGATTTGCCAACGAATTCAATGACTTGTTTCTCATGAAAACGTTTTATAATGCTAGTGACAGTATATATCAACATAACATAACTATGACTTCAAACTTCAAATTTGTGAATTGCTGTATTAGTGTCCTGTACAGATTATTACAATATACTATTAGCCATGCTTTCTTAACTAACTAGTACAGGACCAATAGTGCGTCCGATCGTGCCCCAATGACCTGCCTTGTGTACGGTTTTGACAATGTGTAATAGTCTAACGTGTTACAGGGCCGCGATTGTATTATATTATATAAAAGTATACAGTCTCATCTGTAAGAAAGTTTTTACTACTTTTAGATATATACTGTTATCAATTCTAAAAGGGTGTAAGCAACTCGCCTATATGTATCATCCTAGGGATATCTTAGTTATACAAAGGGTACTTCAAAAGTATCTTAACAATAATATGTACACAGTTTTTGTCTTAATATTATTACTTATCTGCATGGATGTCGAACCAAATCCAGGACCAACTAGTCATGAGTTGTCAATCTTCCATTTAAATATTCGCAGTTTTAGAAACAAAATAGATTACATAATGGACTTAGCAAGTGATTACAATGTTATATCATTGACTGAAACTCATCTTGATGATAATATACCAACTCGTGATTTAGAATTACAAGGTTTCAGCGAACCTTTTAGGGCCGATAGGAATTATGCTCGTGGTGGAATACTAGTGTATGTTTCGTCACAGATAAAAGCTACCAGACGTTTAGACTTAGAGTTTCCGAATGGCGAGTTAATATGGATATAACTTGATTTTACACGTAGTAGTATTTTATAATGTACCGTATATAGACCTCCTAACGCCAATAATATAATCTGGGAACAATTTCGTACTTCAATAGAAAAAGCAATGGATACATCGGCTAAGCTTGTTATGATAGGTGGCATAAATGTAGACATGCTAACTGTTTCTAGGCAACACGTTTTATCGTATATTTTAACCAGTTTTAATCTGAGAAATGTTATAAATTCTCCAACACCGATAACCAATAATAGTGCAAGTCTTCTTGATCCTGTCATTCTTTCGGAACAGATTAAATGTATCTAATCATAAGTCTTACCTATAGATAGGAATATCAGTGATCATGAAGCATGCTTAGTATATATAGAAGTTTTGATAAGATTAAATTTATCTTATAAACGTGAAATATGGTGCTATAATCAAGCGGATTTTAATGAACTAAGCAGGCAAATTGAACTTTTTTCTCGGAATGAAATGTTTATAAAATCGGAAAGTATTGATGAAGCATGTAACAAGGTTACTAATACATTTAAATCTATGGTTAGTGCATGTTTCCCCAAAAAAGTTATTAGTATTAGACCTAATGATAAGCCGTGGATGACGACTGAATTGAGAAAATTTATTCGATTACGAGATAGGTTACACAAACAATATAGAAGAAGTATGTGTGATATTGATATAACTTGTTTTAAAAGAGCTAGAAACCGAGTAAATAATAGGAAAAAGCATGCACGAGAATCATGTTATACTAATATAGACGGTCTTATTGATAATTACGTAGTATCAGATCCTAAGTCATAATGGAAACTGTTGAGGCGGTTAATTAAATCAGGCGGTAAATCTAATGAAATTCCACCATTAATTGATCCACAAAATGGTAGTATTGTATATGATGATTTTGAAAAGGCTGAGACTTTAAATAATTATTTTTCTTCTGTCTCAGACTTGGATGACAGTGATGCTAGAGTTCCTTCCCTTGATCCTAGAACTAATTCTTCATTGGCTTCCATACAATTAAACCATTCGGAAATAAAAGACGTTTTGGAAGTATTAAAATTAGGTAAAGCTCCTGGTACAGATGGTTTTAGTCACCATATGTTACGACACCCTGCAAAAACTATATGTAAACCTCTTCAAATATTATTTAATATGTCATTGTCTAAATGTATATACCCGACTTTGTGGAAACAAGCTATAGTAATGCCCTTGTACAAAAAAGATGATAAACATTTACCTTCAAATTACAGACCTATATCTTTATTATCAGCTGTAGGAAAAGTTTTTGAACGAGTAATTGTCAAACATATTCACAACTACTGTTTTGAAAACTCACTATTTTATTCAAGACAATCTGGATTTATGTCTAATCATTCCACTGTGCATCAGCTAATCGAAATCTATCACAATATATGTTTAAATCTTGAGGAAAATAAACATACTTGTATTATCTTTTGTGACATATCAAAGGCTTTTGATAGAGTTTGGCATAAGGGGCTGATTGAAAAGCTTAAATCTTATGGTATTACAGGAAATTTCTTGAAGTGGTTAATTAATTATCTACAGGCCAGACAACAAAAAAGTTTTTATTGGTGAATCATTTTCGAATAGTCAGTTATTAAAAGCAGGGGTACCTCAAGCCTCGGTGTTGGGCCCGATTTTATTTCTAATCTATATCAATGATATTTCCGAAAAATTAATTAGCGTATCTAGACTTTTTTGCTGATGACACTTCTTAAATATTTGGTTCTAACAACTGCAACGAAATTGAACGAGTAATGGATCATGATTTTCAATGTATAAATGCATGGTCCAAGCAATGGTTAGTTACATTTAATTCTAATAAAACAGATGTTCTTTTTATCTCAAATATTTAAAAAAAAATCAAGATCTGAAGCTATTGTTTAGCGACAGCATTTTAAATTTTTCTGAAAACCATAAGCATTTAGGGGTAACTTTTAGTGCAAATGCTAAATGGGGTGATCATGTTGAAAATATTTATAAAAGTGCTTTAAAACGGATAAATGCTTTAAGACTATTAAAATTTCTGGTGAACAGGAAAGTTCTTAGTAAAATATATACATGTTTCATTCTACCTATAATGGGATATGCCTGTGAACTCTGGAGTGGTTTATCTAAATTCCATATTGATTTGTTAGAAAAACTTCAACTGGAAACTGCTAGAGTAGTAACTGGGTTGCCAGTATATGCAAGTTCTCAATCTTTATATTTTGAAACGGGGTGGGACACTTTGAATATCAGAAGAGAACGAAGAAAGCTAACTTTATTTTACAAAATGCACAATAAACTAACACCGTCATATCTTTATACATTACTTCCAGGTTTAGTATGTGATAGAACTCCATATCCCCTTAGAAATAACAAAAACTATACCATGCATAACTATATTCTTTCCAATACTAGATCATCATATATACCAGCAACTACAAAAAATTGGAATAACTTATCAGAAACCACTAGAAATCAAACTACAGTTAGTAAATTCAAAACTCCGGAACACCATAAGCCACCGTGTTTCTATGGACCCCGTCGCCTTAATATCTTATTAACTAAACCTAGACACAATTGTAGCCAACTGAATTATGATCACTTTCGTGTGAACCTTGTAGAATCTCCTTTTTGTGCCCGTGGCCACCCCTGTGAAAACTCATACCGTTATTTTTTCCAATGTCCAATGTACAGGAACATCAGACATGAAATGTTAAATAAGTTGATACCATATCATCCTGTGCACCTAGAGTTACTATTGTTGGGAAATGTTGAATTATCAAATGTTGACAACGAGCGTATTTTCGAAATTGTTCAGACTTTTATTTATTCAAGTGACCGTTTCTAAACAAAAACATTGTATGAAGGTATATGTATCTAATCTGTCATAATATCTTCTCTCCTAAACCTCTCATTCTGCTCTGTAGGTCTATAGAATAGTTAATAGTGTTACTGGTTCAGCAAATTGTATATATGTATATTTTCTTCTCAAATTGAAATAATTCCGCTGCATGGCACTTTGATATGTTACCTAGAAGGAACAGGAATGACTCGAGGAAGGATTATAAGGAATGTGTTTTATATGGACAAACGAATAGCTGATGTGAAAAGAATGTGTAGCTAGTGCGTGCCATGCAGTAGTTTAAGTTTAAGTAGTTTCAAAATATTCATACTTTGAATGAACCTTTTGTATCATGCGAAATATACTCTACTTATCTCTATGATCTCTTCTGTCTTTCAAAACTCTCTTTTTTTTTTATTTTTTTCTTCTTCTATTTTTATGATTAATGGCGTTAAGGATCCTTGTCCCACTGCCCTATGATTTCGTATATACATTAACCTCCCCTTAATTTCGTATATACATTAACCTCCCCTTAATTTCGTATATACATTAACCTCCCCTTAATTTCGTATATACATTAACCTCCCCTTAATTTCGTATATACATTAACCTCCCCTTAATTTCGTATATACATTAACCTCCCCTTAATTTCGTATAGATATAACTGTAGCAAAGTTGGGCCAAGACACTCCAGCTAATCAAGTAGCGTAGTCGGTTAGAGCGATAGTTTAACAACCTGTAGTCCAGGGTTCGAATCCGGGTCTTGTCCTACTGATTTCATCATGGTGGCATGACACCTTACAAAGAAATGAGAGTTGTGTCCCGTTGGAAAGTATTGTTATATACAGTAACCCCCCTTAATTTCGTTTTGGATATAACTTTAGCACAAGTGGTTCAGGACACTTCTGCTGATCAGGTAGCTCAGTCGCGTAGAGCGAAGGTATAACAACCTGTAGTCTAAGGTTCGAGTCTCGCATTTTTTAAAAATCAGAACACTATTGTTGATATCATTTTTTAGTTTTTTCCATCGCTATTGCGTTTTCATGAAAAGTATCGCAAGAAATTATTTTTCAAAGCTATGCTCATGTCGACAGAATCGGATGTCAGTACATGGCTCATGTTTTTGGCAGTTGTACGAGGATCTTTAATAGGGTTAGTAAGCTATTTCAAGTTTTAAGGCCAATATTCCAAATAGTTAGCCTATGACACCCGCTAGATACATGCTGAACCGCTAAATACCCTGACAGGAGGTGACAGACGACGTGAAACACACCATGCTGCTTCATTAGCCACGTTCAACCAGACTCTTGTTGTCTGCGCAAGGTACGCCGAACAGAGAATTACAAGTGATCAAGCGTCTGGTTGAACGAGAATAACTGCTTCACTAGTTTTGTTCCAACACAATGCGCAAACTCAAACATGTACAAGACAACATCCGGTGATTATAAGGAACGACTATCATCCGGATAAGGACTGATCTAGACACTATATGACCAACTTAAATCACTTACTTGTTGATATAAAGTCTCCCATTGCTGGCACAGACGGGGTCAATATCGGCCGCACAACTGATAGTATCCTTATTCTGACAGAAGATCGATAAGAGAGGGTCTAGTGTCGGTGCTGGTGTAGGCGTCGTTACAGAGGGTGCTGTTGGTGAAGGTGTCGTTATAGAAGGTTCTTTGGTGGTGTATATTTCCACAGGGCGGTTGCCATAACATTGACCAAGGGAGGCAACTGATATCGAGTCGTCGGCACATTTTGCTTTGCTGTACTCGCAGCTAGTGAGAGAAAAAATATATTGAATGTTTCGGTCATCCTTAAAAGCGTCTTCAACCGACAACAAGCGTCTTCAACCGACAACAAGCGTCTCCAACCGACAACAAGCGTCGCCAGACACAATCTTTAAAAATACCCGAATGCTTTGATGGTCTGGTTTATAATCAGGAAAGGTTTACATATTTAATTAACTTCAATTTCATTTAATGAAATTTAATAGATTTTGAATGGTTTCAGAACAATCACCTATCTGAATGGTACGTTATTATATATACTGACTTCTAATATTAATAGGTTTTATATTTAATTGATTAATAACGACCTGGATTCAATATAGCTACCGTGTCTGAACAAACGGTGATTGGAAGCGTTTTACGTAAATCGACATCTGCGCATGTCACCAACCTTACTGAATACTGTAACTATGGTTACTTTGATGCTATATATGCAATATATCGATTTTCCGTGTCAATATACATACCATCCATATTCAAAATAAGTTGTATATGATATCCTAACGTTTCCATACTGACAAGTTGTTGTA